>NC_065593.1:64407582-64736582 GCF_024542745.1 Macaca thibetana thibetana | reverse complement strand
TGGGAGCCCAAGGCGGGCAGATCACGAGGTCAGGAGATCCAGGCCATCCTGGCTAACCCGGTGAAACCCCGTGTCCACTGAAAATACAAAAAATTAGCCAGGCGTGGTGGCGGGCGCCTGTAGTCCCAGCTACTTGGGAGGCTGAGACAGAATGGCGTGAACCCGGGAGGCGAAGGTTGCAGTGAGCTGAGATCGCACCACTGCATTCCAGCCTGGGCGACAGAGCAAGACTCTGTCTCAGAAAAAAAAAAAAGAAAGAAAGAAATGGCAGAAATGTCACGTCTCCCCTGCGTAGAATTATGTAGACTTTTCTTACAGCATTTAAGCCACATCAAGTCAGCCTTTGCCTACTTTCTTACCTAGAAACTTCCCCGGTTATCTCATTTAATTCTCATTACAATCCTGATATTTGTAAATGAGAAAACGAAAGTTTCAAGCCAGTAAACAATTAATCTAAAATCAGCAATTAGGTGATAGGCATAACAGGTCCTCTGACTTTAAGGACAACTCTTTCTACCACCATACTTTTTTTTCTTTTTTAAAACTTGCATTCCTCTATGATCTACTACCTTGCTTTAAACCATCTCTATTTCCTGACATTGCTCAGGAGGTCTGCTAACCATAGTAAATAGTGGGGATTTTAAAACTCTATGAAGTTAAAATAATTTTCCATGTTCAAATGCAAAAAGCTGTAAATTAACTTTGCAGCATGAAAGTTTTCCTTTTTTGGCCGGGCGCGGTGGCTCCAGCCTGTAATCCCAGCACTTTGGGAGGCCGAGACGGGCGGATCACGAGGTCAGGAGATCGAGACCATCCTGGCTAACACGGTGAAACCCCGTCTCTACTAAAAATACAAGAAAATTAGCCGGGCGAGGTGGCGGGCGCCTGTAGTCCCAGTTACTCGGGAGGCTGAGGCAGGAGAATGGCGTGAACCCGGGGGGGTGGGGCGGAGCTTGCAGTGAGCGGAGATCGCGCCACTGCACTCCAGCCTGGGGCACAGAGCAAGACTCTGTCTCAAAAAAAAAAAAAAAAAAAAGTTTTCCTTTTTTTAGAGGCAAAGTCTCACTCTGTCACTCAGGCTGGAGTGCAACGGCACAATCTCGGCTCACAGGAACCTCTGCCTCCCAGGTTCAATCAAGCCTCAAGCTGAGACTAAGATGCCTCAGCCTCCCAAGTAGCTGGGATTACAGGTGCCCCCCACCACACCCGGCGAATTTTTGTATTTTTAGTAGAGATGGGGTTTCACCATGTTGGCCAGGCTGGTCTCGAACTCCTGACCTCAGGTGATCCACCCACCTGGGCCTCCCAAAGTGCTGGGATTACAGGCGTGAGCCACGCCCAGACCAAAGTTTCCTTTTCTAATACCACTTTTGTGCTCAAAAACTGAAGCACAGAAAAGTAAAGCCCTGCTGTTACACCTAGCCATTTGGACCAGCTGTTTTTGTGACTTACTAATGGACAAGCAGGAGTACTCCCTTGGAACCAGGGGTTTGAAACCTAAGAGGAAGTTGAAGAGAATCAGCATGTAACAATTCTTTACCACATCACAGTGAAATACACTGCCATAGCACCTAGTGTTATTTGTTGCCATTTCAGCAGTCCTGGGGCCTCAGTAAGTGGCACCTACATAGCCTGTCAGACAACCAGCCCAACAAACCTCTCTAGGCTCACCTTTCTATTTAAATAAAAAGTCCACTGCCAGTGAGGCCACCTCAGAAGAGAGGCTTAGTTATCTCAACCAGAGAAGAAGACACACCCAGAACTGTGTAATTATTATTTTTAATGTCCAGAATGTGTAATACAAGGGCCAGAGCTTCCTCCTGGACTCAATTTTATAAATTCTCGATTGGTTGGTGAGGCCAATAGGGATACTTTTTCTTGTCTAATTTGGTTTCTGGGAAAGCTTCGTTCAAGTCCTCAATGGTCATCTGATCAAATGGAATTAAGTTCTTCATCTTCTCCATCTGGAAAGAGGGGAAATGTGTTTAGTTAATGTAAACAGAGACGGAAAGCAGAATATCCAAGGCAGGTTCCTGCCACCAGGTGGCCATGAAAGAAACGATATTATAGGCAACGGTTACCCATCATCCTTACCTGTTTCTCATATTCTACAATCCTGGCCTTTGAGAGAGACACCCACTCAGCACAAGATTTCACCTTTAAGAAGAAAGAGAAATTCAGTTCTGAAACCAGGCTGCATTCTACCCCAGCAGCTGCTAAAGTAGGAGTCGTCCCAATCCACTCCTGCTGTCCTATTGCTCTATGGAGAATCCGTGGTTACCCTGACCTCTTGGGGGCACTCACTCTTGAGAGGCAAACCACAGCTTTTACTAACACTCACAAAGAAGCCCATACTGGAAAACCAGCTTAGGATGGCAGCACCCGGCTGCTTCTGCAAGTTCCTCATCCGGAAGACCTACAGAATGCCTGTTTTCACAGGGCTCAGCCACTGAATGGTCAGGACACGCCACCTGAGCACCTAGCCAGACTTCTCTTTGGTGGAGCCACTGAGTTCCAAAGTTTGGCCTTCAGTGCTTTCAAGCAAATACTTAGGTATTTTAATACTACTTGGATAATTTTTCTAATTCCAACTCCTTGTTTTTAACAGCTTTGTTGAGGTATATCTGAAATATGAGAAAATGCACATATTTAAAGAACACCATTTGATAAGTTTTGATATTTGTATCCACCTGTGAAACCAGCAGTCCCCTCTCAACCATCCCCAGGCAGCCACTGTAGACTTAACTACATTTTCTAGAGTCTTATAAAGATGGAATCATATGCTATACTCTTCTTTTTCTTGTTGGCTTCTTTCACTCAGCATAATTATTTTGAAATTCGTCCATGTTGTTGCATTTATTGACAAGCCATTCCTTTATGTGGTTGTTAACTCTTTAATTTTCCATTTAATTCACTCTACCTTAACCTAGCTGTAATAAAGAGTCACGATCGAGAGAATTTTAGAATAAGCAAGAGCCTCAACTACTTACATCTTCTTTTTCTTCGGCATCCACCTGGGCAGTATATTTATCCTCTGGCACAGGAATCTTCAGGGCATTAAACTACAAATACAAGGACAGTGAGTTGTCGCCAATACACCCAGGAGCCCAAAGGGCTGGAAGCTACTAATCCAGGTCAGAAACAGAGCAGGTCAAAACTCCTGTGCTGATCAGAAAGCCCTCTGGCTCCCAGATTAAGGCTACACTGTACTGCTGAATGAACAGAGCCTAAATTCCTGTGCCTATTTACAGTTCAATCAACCACAAGGCCTTTGGCCATAGGCATCTTTCCTAAGCTTCCTCAGGGATCTGGCTGTCACGCTGCGTATGTAATTATCCCTGTTCCTGCTCCCCACCCACAGGCATGTTACAAGCTCAGTGCTTTAGAGGTACGAAGTCCCACCTTTTTCTCAAAGTCATCCACCAAGCCGGCCTTGGCCACATTGGCCTTGTAGTAAGCCCAGTCGATAGCTGGTGGAGTCTCAGGTAAAGCAGCCAACCTGCCCACAAGGAATGGCAAAAGTTAGCATTGTTCATAAGCAGTAGAAAATTCACATGGTAATTTTCCTATCCCTTCCTCCTATGGCCTGGAGGGTCACCACACTTTCCTAGGATCATCATGAAAATGCCAGGATTTCTTTATAGGTTGTCAGAAAGGCATCAATAATTCATACGTAATTCCTTAATACTGTTTTGTTTCTAGATTCAGTGGCAAGTATGGGGTTCCCTCTCAGAAACATACTGACCTGGAGGTGAGGGTCTCATGCCAGGACTTCAGGGAACTAGCAATGGCCTTTTGGTTCTGGGGTATGATCTCCGCAAAAGCTACCCAGTCAATGGTTTTTAGAGCAAGTTTTCGCCCAGCCATCTTGGGATCCTGAAAAATAAGTCAGATAAAAACAAGGCTTTTTTATGAGGTGAATTTTCAGTTGGGAAAAATGATAAATAACAAAATAAGACCTCTTAGAGAGAATCCTTTAAATCTTAGAAACATGCAAGTCTTCACAAGAATCACTTGAACCCAGGAGGCGGAGGTTGCAGTAAGCCGAGATCACATCACTGCACTCCAGCCTGGGAGACACAGCAAGACTCTATCTCAAAAAAAAAAAAAAAAAAAAAAAAAAAAGTGTTACCTTTTCAAATTCAAGGTAATTCAAGGTGTGCAGCCAGGCATAGTGGCTCACGCCTGTAATCCCAGCACTTTGGGAGGCCAAGATAGTTGGATCACCTGAGGTCAGGCGTTCAAGACCACCATGGCCAAAATGGCAAAACCCTGTCTCTACTAAAAATACAATAATTAGCCAGCCATGGTGGCCCACGCCTGTAATCCCAGCTACTCTGGAGGCTGAGGCACAAGAATCACTTGAACCCAGGAGGCAGAGGTTGTAGTGAGCTGAATCGCACCAGTGCACCCCAGCCTGGGCGACAGAGCAAGACTCCGTTTCAAAAAGAAAAGAAAAAGTGTGACTTCAAATTCAAAGTGTGCAAACTGGCATAGAAATACATTCTCGCCCAACTCCTATTTAGCCTTAAAAGTCCAGCTCTCTAGGCTGGGCACAGTGGCTCACGTCTGTAACCCTAGCACTTTGGGAGGCTGAGGCAGGCAGATCACTTGAGGTCAGGAGTTCAAGACCAGCCTGATCAATATGGTGAAACCCTGTCTCTACTAAAAATAGAAAAATTAGCCAGGAGTGATGGCATGCACCTGTAGTCCCAGGTACTCAGGAGGCTGAGACAGGACAATCGCTTGAACCTGGGCGGCGGAGGCTGAAGTGAGCTGAGATAGCACCATTGCACTCCAGCCTGGAAGACAGAGACTCTGTCTCAAAAAAAAAAAAAAAAAAAAAAAAAAAAAAAAGGCCCAGCTCTCTTTATCCCCTCCATGTACCTCTGGAAATATTACTAAAAATAACACTCAGGTTGCATAAAAGTTAATAAAGACATTTCCACCCAGATTGTGTTTTATTCACTGATTCTCCAGTAGACAGAAACTGACACATACCTAAATTTCAACAAGCTTTACATAGGGCACTCTCTAGGCTACAATTTACTTATGTGTAAAATGGGCATTATCAGTCCTGCTTGCCCGAGGGCTGTTAAAAGTATCACATGAAATTGTGCATATCAACTTGCTCCATAGTTTTACACAAACTTAAAGGGGCTCTCTATGCCTTTCCAACTAGATTGGTAATACACCTGTACGTTCTTATGCAGGTCGGATTATACCCTAGCAGCACCAGCACACGTTCTGCACTTTTTTTGGGGGGGATGGAGTTTCACTCTGTCCCCTAGGCTGGAGTGCAGTGGCATCATCTCGGCTCACTGCAACCTCCACCTCCCAGGCTCAAGCAATTCTCCTGCCTCAGGCTCCCGAGTAGCTGGGATTACAGGCGCCCACCATCACACCCAGCTAATTTTTGTATTTTTAGTAGAGACAGGGTTTCTCCATGTTGGCCAGGCCGGTCTGAAACTCCTGACGTCAGGTGATCCACCCGCCTCAGCCTTGCAAAGTGCTGGGATTACAAGCATGAGCCACCGCGCCCAGGCCTGCATTTTAAGAGGCATTTAATACATGTGAAAATGTGAGAAAAATATGGAAAATGACTACAGCCACTTAAAAAAAAAAAGAATATAGGAAAATAGTCCTCTTTAAGATCAGGGTCAGATATTAAAAGACTACAAAGTCAAAGATCTCTATAAGCTTGGAGTGGAATACAAGGGAGGCTGAAGCAATCTTAGGATCTTCAAGAAAGTTGTCAAACACCTGTCCCGTCGTTCCTTTCTTTCTTTCTCAGGACAACTTGTTTCCTGTTGTGGAGGGGAGGTGTTAAGGCAATTGGTATATGACTTTAAAGTTACTAGGGAATCAAGCGCCCTTACAGACTTTCCTAAGTACCAGTAGAAAGTAGAAGCCACAAATAATTTTTTTTTTTTTTTTTTTTTTTGATGAGACAGAGTCTCGCACTGTCCCCTAGGCTGGGGTGCAGTGGTGTGGTCTCTGGCTCTCTGCAACCTCCGCCTCCCAGGTTCCAGCGATTCTCCTGCCTCAGCCTCCAGAGTAGCTGGGATTACAGGCGCCTTCCACCAGGCCCAGCTAATTTTTTGTATTTTTAGTAGAGGCGGGGTTTCACCATGTTGGCCTGGCTGGTCTCGAACTCCTGACCTCGCAATTCACCGCCTTGGCCTCCCAAAGTGCTGGGATTACAGGCCTGAGCCACTGCGCCGGGAGACATTTTTTTTAATTCTTAAAAATCTATTGCTTAATCCCCAGCGCCTAGAACAGATCATGCGCATAGCAGGTGCTCAATAAATCTTTCTTGAATGAGTAACTGAACTCTGCACCTGAGGAGCCCTGAACGCTCTACACGTTCGAATCCTGGAAGCCGCCGGAGGGAGGGGAAGGGCGCAGGCCCGCAGCCAGCTGAGCGTCCCTCGGCAAGTTAACACTGTCTGCGTAACGTTTCCCCAGTCCCCCCACCAAACTATTGAAGTCTGCCGCGCTGGGAGCGGATTGCACGAGACACGGCTTGTGGCAGCGCCTAAATCAGCGGCGCCCAGGACACAGCCGGGGCCCCTTGACCCCGCGCGCCCAGGAGGGCTGAGGAAGGGATCGCGGGGCGAGGAGCGGCAGCTACACAAGGAACACTCTGACAGCGGGGCAAGCCGACGGCCCGGAGTTCTTGACGGGGGCGTGACAAGAGTCGGCGTGAAGTCTAGAGAGGGCAGAGCAGAGGAGCCCTCCAGGTATCCGATCCAACGCCCCAAGCCCCACTCACCTTCACCGACCCTGGCTGCCCACGGTCCACCGCAGCAAATAACGGAAGTGGGTCACCGGAAGATCTTTCCTCAGCCAACCCCAAAGCCAAGGGGGTGGGCCTTGCTTCGCAGATCAGCCAATAGAGATGAGGGCTGGTTCCGGAAGTCTCTCCCCGGGGGCGGGCACAGCGCCTCCGCCGCGCGGGTCCCCGGGCGCTGGTTGGGGGCGCTCCCGTCCCTCTCCCCTCTGCCCCACCCCCGCCGATGGGCCGGCCCGGCTCTCCCTGCCGAGAAATGGGCCGGCCCGGCTGCGCGCGGGCAGCGGCGGCGGCGGCGGCGGCCCAAGATGGCGGAACTACAGCTGGACCCGGCGATGGCGGGGCTAGGAGGGGGCGGCGGGAGCGGGGTGGGCGACGGGGGTGGCCCAGTCCGCGGGCCCCCCAGCCCACGCCCGGCTGGCCCCACGCCCCGCGGGCACGGCCGCCCGGCTGCCGCCGTCGCACAGCCGCTGGAGCCGGGTCCCGGACCACCCGAGCGGGCAGGGGGCGGCGGCGCGGCCCGCTGGGTCAGGCTGAACGTGGGAGGCACCTACTTCGTGACCACCAGACAGACCTTAGGCCGCGAGCCCAAGTCATTCCTCTGCCGCCTCTGCTGCCAGGAGGACCCGGAGCTGGACTCAGACAAGGTGTGCCCCGCCCTCGGGCGCGCCCCCGGGCCTTCGGACCCCCTGGTTTCTCCTAGATCAGTCCCCGGAGTCCTGAGAAACGCTCTTCACAGGCAGCCCCCCTCAGGCTGGGCCCCCATCCTCCCCCTGCTTCCCACACTACCCGCAGGGGCCTCAGAGGGACCTCCCTCTCCCCTTCTCCCATGCTGAGGCATACTCCGATTTTCTCCCCGACCCCGCCCTTCGTTCTTCGAGACTCCTTCCCACACTGCGCCCACCCGCACCCACGAGAACGCACTCCACACCCCTTCTCCATATTCTCTACCCCTGACATCCCACTGAGATATGCATGAGTTTTCCCTGGCTCCTCTTCAGCCCCCCACTGCCAGTGCCAGATGCATCCAGAACTGGGTCAGGGTGAGCTCAGGCATCCTTGTAGCTTTCTCAGACTCCCTCTCGGACCCCTCTGCCAAGTTGGGCTTCGACAGCTGCAGGAAGCGCTTCTTGTGATATCACACTGCTTTCCTATAGTCCTGGTCGCAGAACTTTTATCTAGTAACAGTCACTGGTTTAGGTCCATATATAGATCAAATGCGTTTTTTGGAAAGACGTTACCGTTTACCGCTGCAAATCTAGGCTCAGACAGAAGGAAAATGAAAATTTTCCCGGGAAAATTTTGGGCAGGATCATGGCTGCTAACCAGAGGGTTGAGAGGTGACTAGACACTTAAACCATTTCTAGTTTGAACTGTGTCAATTTATTTTTAACTTCACGTGTTCACCTTTAAGTTCGCTACTTAAAGGCACTGACCATAACTCATACCATCTTATATCCCGTATAGCATTCAGCTGGTCACCTCAAAACACAGCTGGAGTTGCGTAAACATTTGTTTTCGTTTATTCCTCTCCTCTAAGAAATCTCAGATTGATGGAAACCTATCCTGCCCTAACTTTAAAGAGATTTCAAAACCTTTGCTTATAAAGGAATTATTTTTATCTACCCTATATCCTCCTTGTGGTAACAGAAGCCAGTTTCTTCTTGTTCCTTTTACTGTAAAGATGAGTAGGATTAAAGCTGCTCAGAGCCAAGTCCTGGCAGTACCAAGCTTCCTCTGGGCACAGAGCTGGGGTGTGTGAGATTACAGCTGGCAGTGCAAACTCCCACTGATGTTGGCCTTGAGCTCAGCAGCATTGCCAACTACACAGAGGTTTTCTTGGAATTAGGAATGCAGTTCAGAGGCAGTGGAAAAGTCAGAATGTCCATCTCAAGCAAATATTTCAGTTACTCAGCTATGGCATTTTCTCCATTTCTTAATAAGAAACACCCTACTGAAGAATGTGTGTCACTGTAATTATTGTCCAGCCAAAGATTTCGAATCCCAGCCAGTAAGTAAACACTTAAATGAGTATGACTGTTGGTCTGTAACACCGTACCTAAGATGATCTTAATGTACAAGACACATAAAGCTAGCTTTCTTACCAGTAGTTTGTGATAAGCAAATGTGTAGCAAAACTTGCCATCACTGAAGTCTTTTTTAGCTGATGGAATGGATTCTTGTCTTGGGGCACTGACAAAGATGGTGAAACCCTGCCCTGCCTTTGTTTAAAATACTCCTCAAAGCTCCACAATGATACCCTTGTGTTTGGTTGGCAGGATGAGACAGGGGCATATCTGATTGACAGGGACCCCACCTACTTTGGTCCTATCCTAAACTACCTCCGCCATGGGAAACTCATCATTACTAAGGAGTTGGCAGAAGAAGGTAAGAGCACTGTTTTCATTGGCGATTTTCAAAATGCAAGTAGAATCTTTAAAATTGTTTTCCAGATTTAAATTTTGTTTGAGATTTTCATCAAGCTCATGTGTAGGTATAGTTTCAAGTTTATGAAACTGAGCAGAAACTACCAGTCTTGTCTGAGGGAGTCATGATTAAGGAAGCCTCCTTAGGCTTTGTTCAGCTTCTGGGTGAGAAGGAAGATAGGTAGCTCAGCTCTGCAGATAACTTCAGGAGTTTTTTCCGAATCTCCACAATTGTCATGATCCTTTTTTTTTCTTTTTTTTTTTTTGAGATGGAGTCTCGCTCTGTCGAGGCTGGAGTGCAGTGACGCGATCTTGGCTCACTGCAACCTCCGCCTTCCGGCTCATGCCATTCTCCCGCCTCAGCCTCCCCAGTAGCTGGGACTACAGGTGCCCACCACCACGCCCAGCTAGTTTTTGTATTTTTAGTAGAGGCGGGGTTTCACCGTGTTAGCCAGGATGGTGTTGATCTCCTGACCTTGTGATCCACCCGCCTCGGCCTCCCAAAGTGCTGGGATTACAGGCGTGAGCCACCGCGCCCGGCCATCACGATCCTTTTTTTACATTTATTTGTGTGCAGTGAGTGTCTGTAGTCTGAAGAAGCAAGACATCTCTGACATTCAGTTATTTATAGTTTTAATTTTGGTTTGAACTCGCAGTAGTACAAAAATAATAAAGGCTTGGCCTCATTTATTTTAACACTCTGGCCTCATGCTTCCTTGTAAATGTTTGCAACTGACCTAATTCATTCTCTAGTTCATTGTCAGGTGTATCATCACTTGCCTCATCTTTTTGGTTTGTAGGGCATTGGGACTGTAAGTGGGTCTAGTCCACTTTCTACAAGGCTTGGCGTGGTCCTACTAAAGGCATTCGGTTGTAAAGGGGATTGTCCCTAAATCCAGGGCATCCTGATCTGGGAGCTTTGGCTCTGAGTAAGAAAGCTTGTAATGGTTGTACTAGTTAGTGAAGTGACTACAAAACAACTCTGTTTCAGCCAGTAGAAAGAGGAATTGCTCTCTCTTTTTTTAAATGTCCCTTTGTAAATAATATTTGAAATACATACAAAACTAGTGGGAATAGTACAGTGAATTCCATGCATCCACTGTCCAGCTTCAACAATTATCAACTCGCGGGTAATCATTTCTTTTTCTAATTTTTGTGCGTGCATAGTAGGTGTATATATTTATGGGGTATGGGGTACATGAGATTTTTCTTTTTTTTTTTTTTTTTTTTTTTTTTTTTGAGACAGAGTCTCGCTCTGTCTCTCAGGCTGGAGTGTACTGGCACAATCTCGGCTCACTGCAACCTCTGCCTCCCCGGTTCAAGAGATTCTCCTGCCTCAGCCTCCCAAGTAGCTGGGATTACAGGCGTGCGCCACAACACCCAGCTAATTTTTTGTATTTTTTAGTGGAGACGGGGTTTCACCGTGTTAGCCAGGATGGTCTCAAACTCCTGACCTCGTGATCCGCCCGCCTCGGCCTCCCAAAGTGCTGGGATTACAGGTGTGAGTCACTGTGCCTGGCCTTTTTTTTTTTTTTTTGAGACGGAGTCTCTCTCTGTCGCCTAGGCTGGAGTGCAATGGCACAATCTCAGCTAACTGCAACCTCTACCTCCTGGATTCAAGCAATTTTCCTGCCTCAGCCTCCCGAGTAGTTGGGATTACAGGTGCACGCCACCACGCCTGGCTAATTTTTTTATTTTAATAGAGACGGAGTTTCACCATGTTGGTCAGGCTGGTCTCAAACTCCTGACCTCGTGATCCACCCACCTTGGCCTCCCAAAGTGCTGGGATTACAGATGTGAGCCACCACACTCAACCTTTTTTTTTTTTTTTTTTTTGAGGCAGAGTCTCGCTCTGTCACCTAGGCCGTAAGTAGTGCAGTGGCGCCATCTCGGCTCATTGCAAGCTCCGCCTCCCGAGTTCACGCCATTCTCCTGCCTCAGCCTCCCGAGTAACTGGGACTAGAGGCGCCCACCACCGCGCCCAGCTAATTTTTTTATATTTTTAGTAGAGACGGGGTTTCACCATGTTAGTCAGGATGGCCTCGATCTTCTGACCTCGTGATTCACCCACCTCGGCCTCCCAAAGTGCTGGGATTACAGGTGTGAGCCACCATGCCCGGCCCCCTTTTTTTTTTTTTTTAAATCATATTTGCATTGTCCTTCATTCTTCCCCCCCCCAGCCCCATCCTCTTGCCTCTCCCACCACAGTTCTTATTTCTGAACTATTTGAGAATAGATTGCAGATTTCACCCCTTAATATTTGTATATATTTCCCAAGAGCAAGGATATTCTCTTATGTAACCACAGACAGTACAGTTATCAAACTCTGGAATTTTAATATTGATGCTTTTACCTACAGCTTATATTGCAGTTTTGTCAATTGTCCTAATAATGGCCTTTATAGCAAATTTGTTCCTATAGGATCACACATCTCATAGTTGTCCTAAGGTCTTTGAGTTCATTTAGCATGCAAGTCTTTCAGTTGTTGCCTCTTACATCGTTCAAATGATTAGCATCCTATTAATTTTGGCCCACATAAATTTGTACATGACTTCCACCTCCACCCCCAGTCCTTTTGAGGGCAAATTGGACAAAAATACCAACTTCAGGAGTTGTCAGTGTGACTAGTTCCAGGAACTAGGTGACATATGGGAAAAGTGTCCTACAGCTAATGGGCAGGTGCCAGGTAGGGAAAGGAGGGTTGAAATGGAGTGAGCAGAACATACCCTAGTGTTTGACTAATTTGTGTTGGAGAAAAGGTCATGAGTTTACTGAAAATAGCAAAGAGATATTTCCTAGCAGAAGGAGAGAGATTAGATTTGCATTTAAATAATGCAGTTTTTAGGCCGGGATCTGTGGCTCATGCCTGTAATCCCAACACTTAGAAGGCTAAGGTGGGCAGGTCACTTGAGGTCAGGAGTTCGAGACCAGCCTGGCCAACATGGCAAAACCTCGTCTCTCCTAAAAATAAAAAAATTGGCCAGGCGCGGTGGTTCACGCCTGTAATCCCAGCACTTTGGGAGGCCGAGGCAGATGGATCACCTGAGGTCAGGAGTTCAAGACCAGCCCGGCCAACATGATGAAATCCTGTCTCTACTAAAAATACAAAAAATTAGCCTGACGTGGTGGCAGGCCCCTGTAATCCCAGCTACTCGGGAGGCTGAGGCAGGAGAATCGCTTGAACCCAGCAGATGGAGGTTGCAGTGAGCCAAGATCATGCCATTGCACTCCAGCCTGGGCAACAAGAGTGAAACTCTGTCTCCCGCGGGGGGAAAAAAATACAAACATTAGCTGGGCGTAGTGGTGCATGCCTGTAGTCCCAGCTACTCGGGAGACTGAGGCAAGAGAACCATTTGAACCCAGGAGACAGAGGTTGCTGTGAGCCAAGACGCACCACTGAACTCCAGCCTGGGTGACAGAGTAAGACTCCATCTGAAAAAATAAGTAAATAGATAAATAAGCAGTATTTAGCAAGCATGTAACCTTCAGCCTCGCCTTGGTGTTTTTCTGGCAAACTCTCGCACCTATCTGACTGCAGTTTGGTCCTTGTTCCAGGTGTGCTGGAGGAAGCGGAGTTTTACAACATCGCGTCCCTTGTGCGGCTGGTTAAGGAAAGGATACGGGACAATGAGAACAGAACTTCACAAGTAATGTGTTTGGAACTGTTAAGGAGGGATGTCTCAAGTGGGCTTCTGTCAGTCGGTCTGTGATTTGAAAAGGATGCCTTTCCCCTTAGAGCTGGAGGTCTGTGTGGAACACCGTTTGCAGCACAGGGAATGCACACTCAGCAATACTGCACAGGAGAAAACAAGAAGAAACCACAAAGGAAACAGAATAGGCATATGTCCCAATAGAATGAGAAGATTGTTGCTGCTTACCAGATGGCAGGAGGAGGCGCCCAGGGCACTTCAGGTCCAAAACCTGTTCTCTCTGCCCGAGTATGTCTCCCTTTTAAAGACCATAGAGGTCTTGGTTCCACTTGTTAGCTGCTTTTTTTTTTTTTTTTTTTTTTTTTTTTTTGAGGCAGAGTCTCGCTGTCTCCCAGGCTGGAGTGTAGTGGTGCGATCTTGGCTCACTGCAACTTCCACCACCCAGGTTCAAGCAATTCTCCTGCCTCAGCCTTCCATGTAGCTGGGATTACAGGCGCTGGCCACCACACGCGGCTAATTTTTGTATTTTTTTTTTTTTTTAGTAGAGACGGGATTTCACCATGTTGGTTGGGCTGGTCTGGAACTCCTGACCTCAGGTGATCCACCTGGGATTACAGGCTTGAGCCACCGTGCCCGGCTTGGCCGCTCTTTATGGATATGAGCCTTTAGCATGTGATTGAGTCACATACGGCTCCTGTGAGCCACTTGAAACCAGTCTCATAGGGTAGGCTTTAGCAGCTGCTTGTGAACCATGGTTTTTTGTTTTGTTTTGTTTTGTGTTTTTTGAGACAGAGTCTCACTCTGTCCACCGGGGGGCAATCTTGGCTCACTGCAAGCTCACCTCCTGGGTTCACGCCATCTCCTGCTTCAGCCTCCTGAGTAGCTAGGACTACAGGCTCCTGCCACCATGCCCGGCTAATTTTTTTGTGTTTTTAGTAGAGATGGGGTTTCACCGTGTCAGGATGGTGTTGATCTCCTGACCTCATGATCCACCCACCTCGGCCTCCCAAAGTGCTGGGATTACAGGAGCGAGCCACTGCGCCCAGCCTGAACCATGCTTCTAAGAACATGATATCAAGCTGCTCTTTATGATGGCGGGTAGAGAGGGGACAAGGTCTCACTCCCGTTGCCCAGTTTGGAGTACAGTGGAATGATCAAAGCTCACTACAGCCTTGGCTTCCCAGGCTCAGGTGATTTTCCTACCTCAGCCTCCCAAGTAGCTGGGACTATAGGTGCAAGCCACCACACCTGGCTATTTTTTTATGTTTTGGGTAGAAACAAGCCTTGTTGGCCAGGCTGGTCTCAAACTCCTGAACTCAAGCAATCCGCCCACCTCATCCTCCCAAAGTTCTGGAATTACAGGTGTGAGCTACTGCACCTCGCCTTGATTCTCATATTAACTCAGATATAGTAACAAGAGTGAAACGGAATTTGCCCACCTAGTTAGAGGAAAGAAAGATGTTAGGGCACATCTATTTCATATCCTGCCATTCATCATATGTTTTTCATGTGTTTGAATGGCCATAATAGCTTCTATTTGACCCTTGGGATCCTGTAAGTAATTGAAAGTCCTTGCCTTCAAGAAGCTTGAAGTTGGCCGGGCGTGGTGGCTCACGCCTGTAATCCCAACACTTTGGGAGGCCGAGATGGGCAGATCACGAGGTCAGAAGATCAAGACCATCCTGGCTAACACGGTGAAACCCTGTCTCTACTAAAAATACAAAAAAATTAGCTGGGCGTGGGTGGCGGGCGCCTGTAGTCCCAGCTACTTGGGAGGCTGAGGCATGAGAATCGCTTGAACCCGGGAGGCGGAGCTTCCAGTGAGCCGAGATTGCACCACTGCTCTCCAGCCTGTTCGACGAGAGAGACTCCGTCTCAAAAAAAACAGAAGCAGCAGCTTAAAGTCTAGCAGGAAAATAGATCCTCTCTTTCATGCGATTAAACTGTTTTAAGAAACTGCGACTACAGAGTTAACAGTAAGAGGGCAGAGTCGTGCTCCACCGTGACTACCTGTCTTGTAGCATAATTGCCTCTTTTCCCATCAGATACTGGTGGTAGATACTTTAGATATAATCTATTGCAGCACAGAATTTTCCTGCCATTAAGAAGGCAGGAAAATTACTCTTTTTTCTTCTTTTTTCTTTTTCTTTTTTTTTTTTTTTTTTTGAGATAGTCTCGCTCTGTCACCCAGGCTGGAGTGCAGTGGCATGATCTCGGCTCACTGCAAACTGTGCCTCCCAGGTTCAAGCGATTCTCATACCTCAGCCACCTGAGTAGCTCGGATTACAGGTGTGTGCCACAACGCCTGGCTAATTTTTTTTTTTTTTGAGACAGAGTCTCGCTCTGTCGCCCAGGCTGGAGTACAGTGGCCAGATCTCAGCTCACTGCAAGCTCCGCCTCCCGGGTTCCCGCCATTCTCCTGCCTCAGCCTCCCGAGTAGCTGGGACCACAGGCGCCGCCACCTCGCCCGGCTAATTTTTTGTGTTTTTAGTAGAGACGGGGTTTCGCCGTGTTAGCCAGGATGGTCTCGATCTCCTGACCTTGTGATCCGCCCGTCTCGGCCTCCCAAAGTGCTGGGATTACAGGCTTGAGCCACCGCGCCCGGCCGGCTAATTTTTGTATTTTTAGTAGAGATGGGTTTCTCCATATTGGCCAGGCTGGTCTTGAACTTCTGGCCTCAAGTGATCCACTTGCCTCTGCCTCCCAAAGTGCTGGGATTACAGGCATGAGCCACCATGCCTGGCATAAGTTTACTTTTAAAAGTAAAAAATAATGCCTTGCTCTTTCTCTGTTAGACTTCATATATCAAAGTTTTCTGGCTCTAGGCCAGGCATGGTGGCTCATGCCTATAATCCCAGCACTCTGGGGAGGCTGAGGAGGGCAGATCACTTGAGGTCAGGAGTTTAAGACCAGCCTGACAACATGGTGAAACCCTGTCTACTGGCCACGCACGGTGGCTCACACCTGTAATCCCAGCACTTTGGGAGGCTGAGGCCGGTGGATCACCTGAGGTCGGGAGTTCAAGACCAGCCTGACAAACATGGAGAAACGTCGTCTCTACTAAAAATACAAAATTAGCCGGGGTGGTGGCATATGCCTGTAATCCCAGCTGCTCAAGAGGCTGAGACAGCAGAATCACTTGAACCTGGGAAGTGGCGGTTGCGGTGAGTTGAGATCACGCCATTGCACTCCAGCCTGGGCAACAAGAACGAAACTCTGTCTTAAAAAAAAAAAAAAAAAGAGGCCGGGCGCGGTGGCTCAAGCCTGTAATCCCAGCACTTTGAGAGGCCGAGACGGGCGGATCACAAGGTCAGGAGATCGAGACCATCCTGGCTAACACGGCGAAACCCCGTCTCTACTAAAAACACAAAAAATTAGCCGGGCGAGGTGGCAGCGCCTGTGGTCCCAGCTACTCGGGAGGCTGAGGCAGGAGAATGGCGTGAACCTGGGAGGCGGAGCTTGCAGTGAGCTGAGATCTGGCCACTGCACTCCAGCTTGGGCGACAGAGCGAGACTCCGTCTCAAAAAAAAAAAAAAAAAAGAAAAGAAACCCCGTCTACTAAAAACACGAAAGTTGGCCGGGTGCGGTAGCGGGTGTCTGTAATCCCAGCTACTCGGGCGGCTGAGGCAGGAGAATCACTTGAACTGAGATAGCAGAGGTTGCAGTGAGCTGAGATGGCATCACTGCACCCCAGCCTCGGCAACAGAGGGAGACTCCATCTCAAAAAAAAAAAGTTTTCTGGGTCTAAATGGAATATTTGGATGAATAACTGACACTAATGATGAAAAATTAACTCTTTTTTTTTTTTTTTGAGACAGAATCTTGCTCTGTCACCCAAGCTGGAGTGCAGTGGCGCGATCCTGGCTCACTGAAAGCTCCGCCTCCTGGGTTCACGCCATTCTCCTGCCTCAGCCTCCCGAGTAGCTGGGACTACAGGCGCCCGCCACCGCGCCCAGCTCATTTTTTGTATTTTTAGTAGAGACGGGGTTTCACCGTGGTCTCGATCTCCTGACCTTGTGATCCGCCCGCCTCGGCCTCCCAAAGTGCTGGGATTACAGGCGTGAGCCACCGCGCCCGGCCAAAAAATTAACTCTTTTATCCACTTTATCTCCAGCAGTTTGCAAAGGTGAAAAGAAGGGCTTATTCATTTAGTTTTCTTCCATCTAGCCAACAGATGAAAGGCTCCTTTTTGATGTTCAAAGGTAGCTTTGTAGTTGGTTTGCAGATTACCACTTGAAATGTGATCCAGTGTCACCAATCTCTGTGCTATCTTAGGTTGACGTGGTGTCTTTCACTATTGTAGATATTTAATAGTTTAGACATTTTGGTAATCTAGCCTTATCCTCAATTTCCCACATTCTAAAAAAAGTGATTGCTTACTATAGATTTTGATGGTACCATGAATTATGTAATTTGAAATGATTCAAGTCATGGTACCTGAGCATTCTCCCTTCTTCGTCATTAGCTAATTCCTAGAGAGCGTTATAAGATTTCTGTTTGATGACCACAATTAAATTAGTCTTCTAGATTCTGAAGGCTTGTGGATTTATACCCCTTTGGAAACTTTTTTGTTCTAGGAATGTCAAGACCTTTTTGATGTTAACTGTCTTTCCATCTTTCCATCTGTCCTTGTTATGTAGTGAAACTGAAAAATGGATTTGATGTTATTCAGAGACACCTTCTTTTGTACTTGTTGTACATGACTCTAAGATGAAGTTGGCCATGTGTGGATTTTCATTTTGTTTCATTTTGTATTTTTCTTTATTTTTTTGTGTGTGGATTTTCAAACCTGTTACCTCCTTGAGCTTACCCATAGCCCTCACACAGGCAGCGTTCAAGCCGAGCCCAAGATGCAGGCCTCAGCCCGACCTTCAGTTTCATGACCTTTTAGCTCTTAGTGGCTGCTGCCTAACTACTTTCCTTAGAGTCTCGCTGTGTTGACCAGGCTGGAGTGCAGTGGCGCGATCTCGGCTCACTGCAACCTCTGCCTCCCAGGTTCCAGCGATTCTCCTGCCTCAGCCTCCCGAGTAGCTAGATTACAGGCGTGCACCACCATGCCCAGCTAATTTTTGTATTTTTAGTAGAGATAGGGTTTCCCCATGTTGGCCACGCTGGCCTCAAACTCGTGCCCTCAGGTGATCCACCTACCTCAGCCTCCTAAAATGCTGGGATGACAGGCGTGAGCCACCATACCCAGACTCCTATTTCTTTTTTTTTTTTTTTTTTTTTTTTTTTTTGAGACAAAGTCTCGCTGTGTCACCCAGGCTGGAGTGCAGTGGCACAATCTCAGCTCACTGCAAGCTCTGTCTCCTGGGTTCATGCCATTCTCCTGCCTCAGCCTCCTGAGTAACTGGGAGCATAAGCGCCCTCCACCACACCCGGCTAAGTTTTTGTACTTTTAGTACAGATGGGGTTTCACTGTGTTAGCCAGGATGGTCTCGATCTCCTAACCTAGTGATCCGCCTGTCTCGGCCTCCCAAAGTGCTGGGGTTACAGGTGTGAGCCACCGCGCCCAGCCTCCTATTTCTTATAATAGTATTTTTTGTAGGTGATTGATCTTGGTGCATTTGAGAGCACAAGTGGTTTACTTTGGAAGAGAGGAAAAAGAGGCAATATAATGGCATCTTAAATACCTGGGACTTGGACAGATGTGGCCAACATCACAGATCTTTTGTGATAATATAAATTTTTTACTTACACAATTGGTTTCTAAAATATGTGGTTAGAACCAATTAAAATCTTCAGAGGATATGTCCTGTATGTAATATGGAAGGAAATCTTTAAAATCCTTAGTACTTTGGTTAATGATAATTATACCTCCTTTTTTTTTTTTTTTCTTGCTCTGTCGCTTAGGCTGGAGTGCAATGGCCGGTCTCAGCTCACCACAACCTCTGCCTCCAGGTTCAAGCAATTCTCCTGCATCGGCCTCTTGAGTAGCTGGGATTACAGGTGTGCGCCACCTCACCTGGCTAATTTTTTGTGTTTTTAGTAGAGATGGGGTTTCACCATGTTGGCCAGGCTGGTCTCGAACTCCCAACCTCAAGTGATCCGCCCACCTCTGTCTCCCAAAGTGCTGGGATTACAGGGGTGAGCCACTGTGCCCGGCGATAATTATACCTCTTTTAGAAAAAATACAGCATTGTCAGCTGGGCGCGGTGGCTCACACCTATAATCCCAGCACTTTGGGAGGCCAACATGGGTGGATCGCCTCAGGTTGGAAGTTCACGACCAGCCTGGTCAACATGGCAAAACCCCATCTCCACTAAAAATACAAAAAATTGGCTGGGCTCGGTGGCTCATGCCTGTAATTCCAGTGCTTTGGGAGCCCAAGGCCGGATCACCTGAGGTCAGGAGTTCGAGACCAGCCTGGCCAACATGGTGAAACTCCGTCTGTACTAAAAATACAAAAATTAGCCAAGCGTGGTGGTGGGCACCTGTAATCCCAACTACTTGGGAGGCTGAAGCAAGAGAATTGCTTGAACCCAGGAGGCGGAGATTGCAGTGAGCTGAGATGGCACCACTGCACTCCAACCTGGGCAACAGAGAAAGACTGTCTCAAAAAAAAGGAAAAAAAGAAATACAATAATTAGCTGGGCGTAGTGGCACATGCCTGTAATCCCAGCTACTCGGGAGGCTGAGGCAGGAGAATTGCTTGAACCCAGGAGGTGGAGGCTGCAGTAAGCCGAGATGGTGGCATTGCACTGCAGGCTGGGCAAGAGTGAGACTCTGTCTCAAAAATAATAATAAGGCTGGGTGCGGTGGCTCATGCCTGTAATCTCAGCACTTTGGGAGGCTGAGGCAGGTGGATCATGAGGCCAGGAGTTCAAGACCAGCCTGGCCAACATGGTGAATCCCTGTCTCTACTAAAAATACAAAAATTAGCCAGGCGTGGTGGTGGGCACCTGTAATCCCAGCTATTCAGGAGACTGAGGCAGGAGAATCGCTTGAACCCGGGAGGCGGAGTTGGAGTGAGCCGAGATCATGCCACTGCACTCCAGCCTGGGTGACAGAGTGGGACTGTGTTTTAAAAAATAATTATAATAAATAATTTTACCTTGTTTTTGACTTGGGGAAATGGATTAAATCTAAATTTGTCGGCATAGTTGCTCAATCATTCATACCTCTGAAGTTCAAAATTATTTTACCTTTTTTTATTTCATTCCTTGGATGTGTTTTTATTGAAAAGCCACAGTATGCTGGCTTGTGGCCTTTTAAAAAGAAAAACATTTTTTAAAGAGAAGGGAAAAAAAACGCCACAGTACTATTTGTAAAAGGAGATAGTGGGTGGCTGCCAAGAAAAGATTTCCAAGCAAACTCCTTTTCAGTGTTTATTCATTTGAAGAGCCTCCTTGGGGCAGCTGCAAACTGTGGTGTCCTTGGTGCTGTTCTCAGTCTGCGCCTGGTCATTGCAGGGCCCCGTGAAGCACGTGTACAGAGTCCTGCAGTGTCAGGAAGAAGAGCTCACACAGATGGTGTCCACGATGTCTGACGGCTGGAAATTCGAACAGGTACATCTCTTACAGAGCAGCAATCCCAGGTCCCGTTCAAGGGGTCTGCAGCTCTTCAAACAATCACTGTAGATGGCCAATTAATAACCATGGGAGATGGGTAGGGCCAGGTGGGATCCTATTCCAAAACATGGGCAAAGAGCCATTTGGTAGGCACTGCTGCCCTAGTGGTACATGAGGAGTTGGGGGAACAGAGGAGCATCATGTCTTAGCTTCACGCCCAGACTTTTCAGGGGAGCCAATGAGCGGTTTAGGCTTGAAGTGCCTCAAAGCCTTTGGTTTTCGTTCCCTCACAGGGATTGTAGAATGAGTCCCTAAAGGAGACTGGGATTCGACAGCAATCCTTCCATTTCTTTTCCCCGGGTCAAAACTTTTTGCTTCTGAATGTCTTTGTAATCCACTACGAAGAACTTGGTGAACAGCTGTGCAAGGAAGGATCAGGCGCCATGGGAAGTGTGGTGCGGTCGCTTCCCGCGCTTGTCTCCGCCGGGGGTTACGATTGAGCTATCAAAACAAAGCTATGACAGTTGGAGCTTCACTGTTTTCCTCCAGTAGATGGCAGACTTGTTAAATTGTCTGTTGCCTTCAAAACACAGGAAGGCCAGAGAGAACAGAGTAAATATGATTTTGTATGGATTATGCCTACTTATGTGTAGAGTTTTAAGAGGTCAACAGCTGTCTCACCAGACGCTTACCTTCTAAAAGAAAACTCACGCTTTGCATTAATGCTGCTGTCTCTGTCTTCAGAGCCCGCGGTGATTATTCCTCACACTCAGCTTCCACCACAGAATCCACTCTGCCTGTGTCTGTCAGCCTGGTTCTTACTGGGCATGGGTTGTAAAACGTTGCCAAGAGTTTAATGCCCTCCACTCCAGAAGTATTTTTCCCAATATGCGCTCTTAAGCAAAGGATTTTTTTAATGTATTCTTTGTGAAACTAAAACGAATACTTTCTTGTAGCATTTCTCATCTTATTACATTTCTCATCTTATTACTATTCTGTGGGAAGATGGAGGTGTTCTCATTGCCTCCCTTCTGGATAAGGAAGTTAGTTTCAGGCAGGCGGAGGCGCCCCCAGCCCCATCCTACTGCAGTCAGCCATGCCGCCCACATGAGGCCTCGCCTGCTCACTGGGATGCCCTCACCCTCTGCCTGAGCTGCTCCCCTGCATGTGTATTTCCTCTTTAGAATTAAATTCTGAATTCTATACTCCAAAAAGGTTGAAAGTACCAGCATGCTGGGCACGGTGGTTCACACCTGTAATGTTGGCACTTTAGGAGGCCATGGTGGGAGGATCGCTGGAGTCCTGGAGTTCGGAGACCAGCCTGGGCAACATAGTGAGACCCCCCTTCTCTATCAAAAATAAAAGAATTAGCCAGGCATGGTGGAACACACCTGTAGTCCCAGCTACTCAGGAGACTGACGTGGGAGGATCACTTGAGCCCACGAGGTGGAGGCTGCAGTGAGCTGTGATTGCACCACTGCACTCCAGCTTGGGTGACAGAGCTAGACCTTGTCTGGAAATAAAAAGTACCAGCAGCATATGACTTCCAGTAGCAGATCAGTGATTGACTTGGTGCTTTCCAGAGCCTCCTGTCTCCTGTCTAGGGCTTCTGCTGATAGAGGAGCCAGCTCTGTGTGTGACTGAAGCAAGTGTCCATTTTGTTCACAGATGTGTTCTGTCTCCCCTGGGTGTGCTCGAGGGGGCGTGGGCGTGTTAATCCTGCCACTGACTGTGGGGGGACTTCAGAGCTTGGGTGAGGGGACAGTGGAGCTCATACTTTCCCTCCTGGGGAGGCCTCACCGATGACGCCCAGATGAAGAACAGGCCCATTTCTCCCCTGGGGCTTTGGTAGTCGCAGAGAACTCATAAAGAGTTAAACCTTTGAGAACTCATAAAGGATAAATCTTTGAGAAGTAAAACAAAAGTTCAGTTGGAGGAGGAGTGATTGTGTAGCACTTTCGTATGTTAAGGTCGCCATGTTTATGTTCACTGTATTCTTGGTTCATCAGCTCATCAGCATTGGATCTTCCTATAACTACGGCAATGAGGATCAGGCAGAATTCCTCTGTGTTGTCTCCAGAGAACTAAATAATTCTACCAACGGCATCGTCATAGAGCCGAGCGAAAAGGCGAAGGTAAGGAGCCCCTCCCCCGGGCAGTTGCCTCTGGCTTGCTTGTTCGCACCCCCTCCGTGGGCTTTTCCTGAACTCTTGCTCCTCACTTCTTCTCTGGCCTTCTAGAGCCAGCGTTGCATTTTCCCCTCGTTTTGTTCTTTTTGACTGTTGTAATTTCAATTGGGATTTACGGAGCACTGAGAGTTTGTTTAGTTGGGAAATACGAACCTAAAAAGAGTAGACTTTCTCCATCCTCTGCTGAATCAATGAAAAAGAAAAGCTGGTTGCCACTAATTACTACAGGGTAGGATTTCTGAACTCAGACTTGGAAAGTGTTTTGCCTTTGTTCTTTAAAACTCTTCTTTCTTCATTGCCTCAGGAGAAAGGGTGTTTTCTTACCTTCGTGAACTTTACCTCCCTTAAGTTCCTGGAAAATGGTTTGACACTGTTTCTTTTCCCTCCACTGTGCACCCTCCTCACACCTCCTACACACACACAGCTGCTTTTTTTTTTTTTTTTTTTTTTTGAGACGGAGTCTCGCTCTGTCGCCCAGGCTGGAGTGCAGTGGCCGGATCTCAGCTCACTGCAAGCTCCGCCTCCCGGGTTCACGCCATTCTCCTGCCTCAGCCTCCCGAGTAGCTGGGACTATAGGCGCCCGCCACCTCGCCCGGCTAGTTTTTTGTATTTTTTAGTAGAGACGGGGTTTCACCGTGTTAGCCAGGATGGTCTCGATCTCCTGACCTCGTGATCCGCCCGTCTCGGCCTCCCAAAGTGCTGGGATTACAGGCGTGAGCCACCGCGCCCGGCCCACACACACAGCTTCTAAATCGTGGATACCAGGTAAGCTGGAACCACTTCCTTTCAGTTGGCAAAGCTTTGGTCCAACAGCACATAAGCTTTAGACCCAGCTGTGTCCAGCAAGAGAGTTTCGCACCAGAAGCACTGCGGGTGAGGCCGAGGCTGCACCCCTGCTTGCTTTCTGGGATGACAGGACCATCATGCCACTCATCGGGTCCAGTGGAAAGCATCCCCTGGCGCCTCTCTCTCTCCGTCAGCCTCAGCCTCTCCCCCATCTCCGACTTTCAGATTCTTCAGGAGAGAGGATCGCGGATGTAAACTAAGACCCCAAAACTCCAGACCTTCAGGAGAGCAGTCAGCAGAGCCCCTCTGTGAAGTGAAACCTCGCTCCTGTCCAGTGACCGAGCCACTGCAAAGCACAGCTGAGCCTGGCCCCCTGTGAAGAAGTGTTCTGGTCAAAACTAAAGGAACTCCCTCCCCACCCATAGGACTCTGAAGACAGATGCGACTTCTGGCTGCAGAATATACCTTTTCAGAAACCTGCTTTCATTTGCTTAGCCAGTATTAGAACAGATCTTTACAACAGCAACTGGGCTGGGTTCCCAGTCGGAGCCTTTTGGGAATCTGGGGGATGAGGACGGAAGGCCTAGCTCCTTGGAAATGGCCTGTACTTTAAGGAAGCTGGAGCAAAGAGGATTGTTCCTGTGCCGTGCCATGGTTTCACCCTATGTGTGCCACATTGGATGTTATTAGCTGCTTCGGAACACCGTCCCTCCTATGCACCTTCAAAGACCTGCAGCACATGCAAAGGGTTCTAGCTGCAGTTTGTGGAATTGAGGTTTAAGGTAAAACGGAGTTGCCAGGGTACCCCACATTCCCATGAATAGAGCCTCCAAGGAAAGGAGGGATAGAGTGTCCTTTGTTGTGGTTGGAGGTTGGTGATCATTGCTCTGGATTTGGGGCTCCCGGCTGCCAGCACATGCAGCTTTGCCTAAGTGTTCTCCAGCAGCCGGGACCCTCTGGAGAGCTTGCTTTCCCTCCAAGAGGAGGTTTGAGACAGGCGGCGTCCTGCACTGAGTCAGACAAGTGGGAGCTGTAGGGAGCTGGTGGAACTGCGCCTGCAGCCTCTTCTTACTCCCCGTTGAGCCTGTCTTCCTTCCCTGGCTTTTTCAACTGGACCAAAGATGAAGGCACTTACGGACCCTTTGATGGCTTGGAGTGGGGAAGGCTGTTTCTTTGAAAGTTGCCAAATGTGTTATGTTGTTGTGTCTTAAAGAGAGAGTTATTTCCGTGACTGTCTCTTGGAAATGCCTTGACTGAATGTGCAATATTTGTGTCTCTTGGTTTCTAACCTTGGCGGACCTGCTTCCCTCTGTACTGTCCTCAGTGGTGTGTATGTATGTGCTAGGCAGCCTGGGGACCGCCTGTGTCTCTGCCAACCCCCCACCCCCGCCGTTACTTTCTTTTCTGGAGTGCCATGCTGGCGAGGATCCCGATGCGGCAGCACCCTCTTTCGGGCTGCGTCCACAGAGCTTGTGTCCACACTTTCTCTCCGAGCATGTGGGTCTCGCCGAGCAGTCATGGAATGCGGTGGAGCCAGGGGACCCTGTCCGTCCCTGATAACTTTCAGTAGTATGGCAGATGGCATGGAGAAGGGGAAGGGGCTCTGGGGACTGCTCCTATGAAAGCCTCCTCGAGCCAGGTGCTCCTGGGCACCTTCCGAGGTGATGTTCTCTGTGCTCCACAGCTTACCTGCTTGCCAAGGTGTGTCTGGGTAGTAATTTCTGGAAATGACTACAGACTCTGCCAAATGTCTTTTGAGCTTCTGACCTGACCATGCCCAGATGGCTTAACTTTTCCCTAGGATCCTCACTCTCCTTGTTTCTCTGTGTCTGTAGCATAGCATAGAACCTGGTATACAGGGGTTTCTGCTGACGCATCAATGTCTACACATCTACACGCCACATTTTACAGCTGTAAAATGTTAGATGAACTGCCATCCTCAGTAAAAACAGCCACCCCTTCAACAGTCACAGGCATCCATCCAGTTACATCTTTCAGAGAAAAAAAAAACAAAGATGTAGCCAAGGAAAGTAGTGATCACGGGAAGGACTGCTCTGAGCCAGGAAGGATGGAAGACTTTGGAAGAGGTGCTCCTTGGCCAGGTCCAGTGAGTAATGTCAGACTGACAGAGGAAAAGCAGCTTGGTTTGTGGCCTCGTGCCCAGTCTTGTTGAGGCGCTTGTCCCTATCTGCTTTCCTGGGGCATGCCTGATCAGCGTGGGCTGGGGCTCCTAGACCAACCCCAGCTTTCTCACCAGGTTCAGCAAGGAGGCCTGGGGGGCAGACACCAATGTTGAGCACCTCCTGAGGGCGCCGTTTCCTTCATTCCTCTTAGATTCCACAGTTGCCCTCATGAAAAGACTGCTCCTGAGCCCCAAGGCACGTGCTCCGAGAAATAGACAGGAGTGGTATTTCCGCCCTCTCGGAGGGCTGGTGTTCACCAAGTTTCCCTCCTCGCTGCAACCCGATGACACCTGTATTGTTCCAGTGCTCCAGAACTCTGGTTTCCTAAGATTTCTGGGAGCGTTGTTCACCCACCCCCTTTAGGAACCAGGCTGGTGTTCTTGCTTGAAAGCCTTGTGCCCTCCGAGTGTCTGGCTGATCACGTCAGAGAGGTCTGCGTGTCAGTTTGGGGCTGTCACGTGACCAGTGACCCACACTCCGCTGCCCAGTACTGCCAAGTGGGGAGGGTCCTGTCTTTTTCTCTGCCCCGGGTCTGGGACACAGGTGATGCCAGCCAGGCCCAGGAGTGCCCAGCATCCCCCAGCTGATGACACAGTAGCACTGATTCTGTCTTTTCCTCAGAATCTGGCCTTTTTCCATGGCAATGAAGTAGGGCCCAGCCTCCTCTAAAGTGGCTTTGTTTCTGCACAGTTGTAACTGCTCTTGGGGGTGTCAGTGAGGCCGGGGGCAGGGAGCCACGGGACGCTGAGAGAGGAGGCCCGAGAGGACACCCCACCGTCCAGCGTGGCCTTTGATCCAGACCTTAGGGACGAGGCTGTCACTGGTGGGCACCCTCTGTTCCTGTTTGTGTGTTTGAATAGTCTGAAATGCTGTGACTTTTTTTTGTGAATAAAGATACGAAACAAACTTCTGAATCTCAAGAACTCTGGTGTTTTCCATTACTGTAGTCTCCCGGTTCCCACTGTCACTTCCTGTCGATGGTTCTCTCACGGGTCTCAGGAGATGACTTAACTACCTTTCTCACCGGGTCAGCTAACCAAGTCCGTTTCTCCTGCTACTGAAACCGCCAAAGTGGGTATTGGAGCTTCTGCCTCCTCTGTTTCATTTTACTGAATCTGAAAAGATCCAGAGAATGCAGAGAAACAGAAGGTGGGACAGATGGGCTGCCCACCAGAGAGCTGGAAAGAGACAAGGGGAGGAGTGTGAGATTTTTTTTTACCCCCAAGATGGAGTCTCACTCTGTCGCCCAGGCTAGAGTGCAGTGTTGTGATCTCGGCTCACTGCAACCTCTGCCTCCCGGGTTCAAGCAGTTCTCCCTCAGCCTCCTGAGTAGCTGGGATTACAGGTGCCTGCCTGCATGCCTGGCTAATTTTTGTATTTTTAGTAGAGACAGTATTTTGCCATGTTGGCCAGGCTGGTCTCGAACTCCTGACCTCAGGTGATCCCCTGTCTTGGCCTCCCAAAGTGCTGGGATTACAGGCATGAGCCACCATCCCCAGCCGTGAGATTGTTTTTAAGGGACAAGTCTTTCTGGAAGAGAGTGAGTGACTAGGTACAAGGAAGAGGATGAGTGAGAAACATTTGGTGACAAGTAACCAACAAACAAGTATCAATCACTTCAGCATCAGGCAGGGCGTGGGATCCTCAGAAGGTGTTAGTCCCTTCCGGACAGCACTTTAAGATAGGGAGACAAAATGGACTCACACAGTTTAGTGAACGGGATATGTGGGTGCATCCGTTAGGGTCCAATTGAGAGACCACAGCAGTTGTTAACTGGTAGTGGAGAAAGGGCAGGAGTGGACACTGAGGCATCACAGATGTGGGGATTGCCGGGTGCAGTCATTACTCCTGGGACCTGAGAACAGTGGGAAGACATTGGGATTATTAAAACGGAGATTTGGCCGGTCATGGTGGCTCACCCTTGTAATAGCACTTTGGGAGGCCGAGGCAGGTGGATCACCTGAGGTCGGGAGTTCGAAACCAGCGTGACCAATGTGGAGAAACCCCATCTCTATTAAAAAATACAAAATTAGCCAAACGAACTGTGCAGGAGGCTGAGGCGGGAGAATCGCTTGAACCTGAGAGGTGGAGGTTGCAGTGAGCCGAGATCATGCCACTGGACTCCAGCCTGGGCAACAGGAGCAAAACTCTGCCTGTAATCCCAGCACTTTGGGAGGCCGAGACGGGCGGATCACGAGGTCAGGAGATCGAGACCATCCTGGCTAACACGGTGAAACCCCGTCTCTACTAAAAAATGCAAAAAAAAACTAGCCGGGCGAGGTGGCGGCGCCTGTAGTCCCAGCTACTCGGGAGGCTGAGGCAGGAGAATGGCGTAAACCCGGGAGGAGGAGCTTGCAGAGAGCTGAGATCCCGCCACTGCACTCCAGCCTGGGCGACAGAGCGAGACTCCGTCTCAAAAAAAAAAGGGAGATTCATCTGCACTTTGGGAGGCCAAGCTGGAAGGATTGCTTGAACCGAGGAGTGTGAGATCAGCCTGGGCATCATAGTGAGACTCTGTCTCTACATAAAATTAAATTTAAAAATAAAATAAGGCCAGGTATGGTGGCTCACACCCGAAATCCCAGCACTTTGGGAGGCCGAGGCAGGCAGATCACTTGAGGTCACATGTTTGAGACCAGCCTGGCCAACATGGTGAAACCCTGTTTCTACTAAAAATACAAAAATTATCTGGGCATGGTGGCGCACACTTGTAAGCCCAGCTACTTGGGTGACTGAGGCACAAGAATTGCTTGAACCAGGGAGGTGGAGGTTGCAGTGGGCCGAGATCGCACCACTGCACTCCAGTCTGGGTGACAGAGATTGTGTCTCAAATAAAATAAAATGGAGACTCAAGAGGAGGGATCTGGTGGAGAAGGAGGTGCTGGCCAGTGGCAACTGCTGCCTCTCAGAGGGTGGAGAAACCACCAAGAAACCAGCGCCACTCCTGGAATCAGCTATGCCAGCACACAGCAGTGTTCTGTGGTTTGGCTGACAACAGGAAATATATCGTCCCTCCTTTTTTCCTCTCGGTCTGCAGTCTCCCTCAGCCTGTCCTACCAGGTTGAGCTAGGAGGGGGAAAATGTGGCTCGGAGCAGAGTTCAGAGGGTGGGTTTGGGGCTGAGAGACAATGGGGTGATTGGTTCAGTCCACCTCTTTGGTTCCTCTCACATGTACATGCTTCTGCACATACTTGAACTTGCATAGGATGGTGAAAAACGCTGGATGTGGTGGCTCAAGCCTATAATCCCAGCACTTTGGGAGGCCAAGGCAGGTGAATCACCTGAAGTCAGGAGTTCGAGACCAACCTGGCCAACATGATGAAACCCCGTCTCTACTAAAAATACAAAAAATTAGCCAGGCGTGGTGGCGGGCACCTGTAATCCCAGCTACTCTGGAGGCTGAGGCAGGAAAATCTCTTGAATTCAGGAGACAGAGGTTGCAGTGAGCCGAGATCATGCCACTGCACTTGAGCCTGGGCAACAAGAGCGAAACTCCATCTCGAAGAAAAAGGAAAAAAAAAGGATGGTGAAAAACAACTTCATGCCTCCACGGAACAAGATACAACTGCCCTTCTACAAGCAAATAAAATAAACACGAAGTGCCAAGTCATTGTATCCCTGTCTCGGAGACAGTCACTATTTCGGGGCTATGTTAATTGCTCCTAATTGCCAGGCTCACACCTGGAATCCCAGTACTTTAGGAGGCTGAGGTAGGAGGACTGCTTGAGGCCAGGAGTTCAAGACCAGGATGGGCAACATAGGCCCCATCTATACAATTTTTTTTTTTGAGACAGAGTGTCGCTCAGTCACCCAGGCTGGAGTGCAGTGGCATGATCTCGGCTCACTGCAAGCTCCGCCTCTGGGGTTCACGCCATTCTTCTGCCTCAGCCTCCCAAGTAACTGGGACTACAGGCGCCCACCACCACACCTGGCTAATTTTTTGCATTTTTAGTAGAGACGGGGTTTCACCGTGTTAGCCAGGATGGTCTCGATTTCCTGACCTCGTGATCCACCCGCCTCGGCCTCCCAAAGTGCTGGGATTACAGGCATGAGCCACTGCGCCTGGCCTACAATTTTTTTTTTTTTAATTAGCCAGGTGTGGTGACACATGCCTGTAGTTCCAGCTACTCAGGAGGCTGAGGTGGGAGGATCATTTGAGCCAAGGATTTCAGAGCTGCAGTGAGCTATGCTCTCTAGCCTGAGACACAGAGTGAGACATTGTCTCTTTTTTTTTTTTGAGACAGAATTTTGCTTTTGTTGCCCAGGCTGGAGTGCAATGGCATCATCTCAGCTCACTGCAACCTCTGACTCCCGGGTTCAAGCAATTCTCCTGCCTCAGCCTCCCGAGTAGCTGGGATTACAGGCGCCTGCCACCATGCCCAGCTAATTTTTGTATTTTTAGTAGAGACAAGGTTTTATCATGTTGGCCAGAATGATTTGATCTCCTGACCTCGTGATCTGCCCGGCTCGGCCTCCCAAAGTGCTGGGATTACAGGCGTGAGCCACTGTGCCCAGCCAGACCTGTCTCTTAAACAAACAAACAAAAAAATTGGCCAGGTACCATGGCCCACACCTGTAATCCCAGCACTTTGGGAGGTTGAGGCGAGAGGATTACTTGAGGCCAGGAGCTCAAGACCATCTTGGGCAATATAGCAAGAGCTGTCTCTACAAAAGAAAAAAATTTTTGTTAATTACTCCTAATTGGGTTGGTGTAAATACACAACACTTAGTTGGTGACGGGCAGCTCAGGCCACAGGGTCACTTGATGTCCCATGAACTAGGTGTTCCGTCTCTGCCAGGGCCCAGTAAAGAAGTTATTTGCAAAAGAGGACATGGATCTGCCCAAAACCCTGGAGTTCTGCATGGCCACAATCCAGCTGGGGCTTGCAGGAGGCTCTGATACAGCATCTGTACTGGCAGGAGATAATTCCAATATCACTGGATCTCCTCAGCCATAAAGCCTAGGTGGCAGCACAGAGCTAAATTTTTAATAAGAATCACACCATACAGAAAGATTTTCATCAGTAAAGCTTCCCCCTGGAGTAAACTGTTACTCTGTGAAGCCAGATTAATTCCTTGATCAGTTTTCTATATAGGGAAATTAAACTGCTTCTAAGTTTTCTATTTTCATTTTAATTTGTAGTTAAAACATACTTTCATTAAGATCATGGATTTCCCAGAATCTTTCTGAACTTATTCTGATTCAGAGGTCTGCCCAATTTAAAAAAAAAAAAAAAAAAAGATCAGGGCCGGGCGTGGTGGCCCACGCCTGTAATTCCAGCACTTTGGGAAGCCAAGGCGGGCGGATCACAAGGTCAGGAGATCGAGACCACGGTGAAACCCCGTCTCTACTAAAAATACAAAAAATTAGCCGGGCGCGGTTGTGGGCGCCTGTAGTCCCAGCTACTCGGGAGGCTGAGGCAGGAGAATGGCGTGAACCCGGCAGGCGGAGCTTGCAGTGAGCCGAGATCGCGCCACTGCACTCCAGCCTGGGCGACAGAGCGTGACTCCATCTCAAAAAAAAAAAAAAAAAAAAAAAAAAAAAAAAAGATCAGGGCCGGGCGTGGTGGCCCACGCCTGTAATTCCAGCACTTTGGGAAGCCAAGGTGGGCAGATCACCTGAGGTCAGGAGTTTGAGACCAGTCCAGCCAATATGGTGAAATCCCGTCTCTACTAAAATACAAAAATGAGCCAGGCATGGCGGCGGGTACCTGTAATTCCAGCTACTCAGGAGGCAGAGGCAGGAGAATCACTTGAACCCAGTAGGCAGAGGTTGTAGTGAGCCAAGATCATGCCACTGCACTCACTCCAACCTGGGCAACAGAGTGAGGCTCTGTCTCAAAAATAAATAAATAAATAAAAATAAAATATTGGCCAGGTGTAGTAGCTCATTCGTGTAATCCCAGCACTTTGGGAGGCCGGGGCAGGTGGATCACATTCAAGGCTGCAGGGAGCTATGATTGCGCCACTATACTCCAGCCTGGGCAACACAGCAAGGAACCCTGTCTCAAAAAAAAAAAATAAGAAAAAAAAATATTCTTGGCCAGGAGCGGTAGCTCACACCTATAGACCCAGGTACTTGAGAGGCTGAGGTGAAAGGATTGCTTGAGCCTGGGAGGTCAAGGCTGCAGTGAACTGATGTGATGGTACTGCTCTCCAGCCTGGGCTGGGTGACAGAGCAAGATCCTGTCTCAAAGAAATAACAAATTATTGGGTTGTTTTTTGCCCAAGATTGGACTACTGTTTCATTGCTTCTACTCACATTTCATTCTGATAACTTTACACACATTGTACTATCTACGCAATTGGCAAATCAAGAGCAAAACATTCTCAAAATATGCCCTGCTGGCCAGCATGGTGGCCAACGCCTATAATCCCAGCACTTTGGGAGGCCGAGGCTGGTGGATCATCTGAGGTCAAGAGTTTAAGACCAGCCTGGCCAATATAGTGAAACCCTGTCTCTACTAAAAATACAAAAATTAGGCTGAGTGTGGTGGCTCACGACTGTAACCCAGCACTTTGGGAGGCTGAGGCAGGAGAATCGCTTGAACCCGGAAGGCAGAGGTTGCAGTGAGCTGAGATCATGCCATTGCACTCCAACCTGGGCAACAAGATTGAAACTCCGTCTCAAAAAAAAAAAAAAAAAACTAGCTGGGTGTGGTGGCAGGCACCTGTAATCCCAGCTACTGGGGAGGCTGACGCAGGAGAATCACTTGAATCCAGGAGGCAGAGATTGCAGTGAGACAAGATGGCACCACTGTACTCCAGCCTGGGTGACAGGGTGAGACTCCATCTCAAAAAACAAAACAAAACAAAAAAATGCCCTGCTTTGCTCAGTTGGGATGTACAGCTAACAAGCCCTCACCCCACCCCCTTTTTTTTGAGACAGGGTCTTGCTCTGTCGCCCAGGCTGGAGTGCAGTGGTGCTATCTCGGCTCACTGCAACCTCCGCCTCCCAGATTCAAGCAATTCTCATGCCTCAACTTCTTGAGTAGCTGGAATTATAGGCCTGCACCACAAAGCCCGGCTAATTTTTGTATTTTTGGTAGAGACAGGGTTTTGCCATATTGGCCATGCTGGTCTCAAATTCCTGGGCTCAAGTGATCTGCCCGCCTCAGCCTCCCAAAGTGCTGGGATTACAAGTGTGAGCCACCATGTCCAGCCACAAGCCCATATTTTTATTTTTATTTTTTTTAATTAATTTATTTATTTTGTTGAGACGGAGTCTCGCTCTGTCTCCCGGGCTGGAGTGTAGTGGCCGGATCTCAGCTCACTGCAAGCTCCGCCTCCCGGGTTTACGCCATTCTCCTGCCTCAGCCTCCCAAGTAGCTGGGACTACAGGCGCCCACCACCTCGCCCGGCTAGTTTTTTGTATTTTTTTTTAGTAGAGACGGGGTTTCACTGTGTTAGCCAGGATGGTCTCGATCTCCTGACCTCGTGATTCGCCCGTCTCGGCCTCCCAAAATGCTGGGATTACAGGCTTGAGCCACTGCGCCCGGCCAAGCCCATATTTTTAAAAGATGGCTTTGGGTTATGCCATAGGGTTCTTGAACTAGATAGACCATGAAGATGGATAAGGATGTGACAGCCCAGTGCTGGAAAGCCTTGCAGTGCTGGTTTCGCTATCACAGATCACAGGACAAGAGCAAACATCCAGTTTCCTTTTTGTTTTTGTTTTTTGTTTTTGTCTTTGTTTTTGAGACAGGGTCTCGCTCTGTCACCCAGACTGCAATGCACTGGTGTGATCACAGCTCACTGCAGCCTGGACCTCTCTGGGCTCAGGTGATCCTCCCACCTTAGCATTCCAGGTAGCTGGGACCATAGGTGTGCACCACCACGCCTGGCTAATTTTTCATATTTTTTATAGAAACAGGGTTTCACCCAGGCTGGTCTCAAACTCCTGGGTTCAAGTGACCCTCCCAATGTGCTGGGATTATAGGCATGAGCCAATGTGCATAGCCAAAAATACGCTTTTTTAAAAAATGTTTTATTTTAACTTATTTTTCGAGATGGAGTTTCACTCTTGTTGCCCAGGCTGAAGTGCAATGGTGCGATAGCTCACTGCAACCTCTGCCTTTTGGGTTCAAGACATTCTCCCACCTCAGCCTCCCAAGTAGCTGGGATTACAGGGATGAACCACCACACCCGGGTGCTTTTGTATTTTTAGTGGAGACAGAGTTTCACCCTGTTGCCCAGGCTGGTCTTAAGCCCCTGGGCTAAAGTGATCCACCCACTTTGGCCTCCCGAAGTGCTGGAATTAAGGTGTGAGTCTCCATGCCTGGCCCAGACATACACTTTCTTACTGCCATGTGGCTGCACAACTGCCCCGTGCCAGGACCATGCTGTGCACTGAAGAACCGAAACTGAGTTTTGAAGGCCTGCAGAAGACAGGATGGGATGGGGGATGCTGGAGGCCAGAAGAGATTGGGCAGAACCCAGGCAAGGGCAGCGGGGATGGAGTGGCAGCTCCCAGCTGGATCAAGCCCCACGCAAAGACTTAAAAGTTAGACTCTGTGGCTGGGTACGGTGGCTCACGCCTGTAATCTCAGCACTTTGGGAGGCTGAGGCGGGTGAATCACAAGGTCAGGAGTTTAAGACCAGCCTGACCAACATGGTGAAACCCCATCTCTACTAAAAATACAAAAATTAGCTGGGCGTGGTGGTGCGTGCCTGTAGTCGTAGCTACTGAGGAGGCTGAGGCAGGATAATTGCTTGAACCCTGGAGGCAGAGATTGCAGTGAGCTGAGATCATGCCCTGCACTCCAGCCTGGGCAACAAAGCGAGACTCCATCTCTAAGTAAGTAAGTAAGTAAATAAATAAATAAATATGCAGATGCCCTAAATATAAAAAAGGAAAAGCTTTTAAAAAGCCAGATGATGCTCTATTTCTGAGGATTGTGGACCACATAATTCTGACCAACATTCTCTCTGAAAAGAGCTGGAAAAAGAGAGAGAGACACATACATATATACATGGGGTGGGGGTGTGTGTGTGTGTGCGCGCACGCGCATACAGGTGAATTCTAGCACAGCATTACAGGGCCAAGATCAGTAGAAGAAGGAAACCTGGGCCCAGTGCGGTGGCTCACGCCTGTAATCCCAGCACTTTGGGAGGCCAAGGCGGGCAGATCACGAGGTCAGGAGATCGAGACCATCCTGGCTAACACGGTGAAACTGCAACCTCTTAGCAGAAAATTTTCTGCTAAAAATACAAAAAATTAGCCAGGCGTGGTGGCGGGCACCTGTAGTCCCAGCTACTCGGGAGGCTGAGGCAGGAGAACGGCGTGAACCCAGGAGACAGAGCTTGCAGTGAGCCATGATAGGGCCACTGCACTTCAGCCTAGGCGACGAGCGAGACTCCATCTCAAAAAAAAAAAAAAAAAGAAGAAGAAGAAGGAGGAAACCCGGAGAAGTGACCCAGCATTTCAAGGCTTTTCTCCTTGGTGGATCTGCTAATTCTGGTAGGGGCATCTGAGAAGCTGTCAAAGCTGCTCCTGGTTCACAGGGATATGGAACAAATATTGAAGATCAGGTTGTACCAGGGAAGGGCCCCGGCAAAGCCTCTGTGCTTAGGGTTGGGATCCTGAGGGAGCACATGCCGGGTGGCAGGATGAGCCAAAACAGACCAGACCTCCGAAAGGACTGGAGTCCAGTTTTGAGTCATCTTAGTCCCTGACTGGACTAAGGTGATTTAGGATTGCTGGTGTCCCTAGCCTCCTGCCAGTAACAGTCATAAATCCGTTCTGAAGGAATAGAGTACTATCCTTAGCCTTAAATCACCACTCCAATTCCTCAAACACAATGTTCAGTAGACAATCAACACAAACCAGGCAGAGACAGCCAGACATTCTGATTTTAAGCAATCAGAAGTAGATGACACCAAGCATGAAAGTTGCTTGCCAAAAACTAAACCTGAATCCCAGCAGCTTACAGGAAACACTGAGAATAGAGGAACAGGGGAAATGGTACATGGAGATCCAACCAGCCACACCCAGAAAGGGGAAACTGCAGAGGTCAAACGACTCTGTTTCTTCAACAAAAAAGTGGCGAGGGGGAAAACATGGGAGAAAGAGCTGTTATTATTATTATTTTAGATGGAGTCTCACTCTGTCACCCAGGATAGAGTACAGTGGTGAGATCTTGGCTCACTGAAACCTCTGCCTTCCAGGTTCCAGTGATTCTCCTGCCTCAGCCGCCCCAGTAGGTGGGACTGCTGGCACGTGCCACCATGCCCGGCTAATTTTTGTATTCTTAGTAGAGATGGGGTTTCACCATGTTGGCCAGACTGGTCTTGAACTCCTGATCTCAGTTGATCCACATGCCTCGGCCTCCCAAAGTGCTGGGATTAGAGGCATGAGCCACCACGCCCGGCCCACTATTATTTTTATCATTATTTTTGAGACAGGGACTTCCTCTGTTGCCCAGTCTGCAGTGTGCACTAACATGATCTCTGCTCACTGTAGCCTCAACCTCGCGGGCTCAAGCAATCCTCCCACCCCAGCCTCCCAAGTAGCTGGAACTAGAGGCAGGAGACACCATGCCTGGCTAATTTTTTTTTGTATTTTTTGTAGAAACGGTGTTTTGTCATGTTCCCATGAAGGGAGCTGTTATAAATTTAAGGAACATTTAGAAACCAAATGCAAAACCCCGCACTTTGGGAGGCCGAGGCGGGCGGATCACAAGGTCATGAAATCGAGGCCATCCTGGCTAAAATGGTGAAACCCTGTCTCTACTAAAAATACAAAAAAACTAGCCGGGCGTAGGTGGTGCACGCCTGTAGTCCCAGCTACTCAGGAGGCTGAGGCAGGAGAATGGTGTAAAACCTGGGAGGCGGAGCTTGCAGTAAGCTGAGATCACACCACCGCACTCCAGCCTGGGCAACAGAGCGAGACTCTGTCTCAAAAAAAAGAAAAAGAGCCGGGCTCGGTGGCTCAAGCCTGTAATCCCAGCACTTTGGGAGGCTGAGACTGGCGGATGACGAGGTCAGGAGATCGAGACCATCCTGGCTAACACGGTGAAATCCCGTCTCTACTAAAAAATACATAAAACTAGCCGGGCGAGGTGGTGGGCGCCTGTAGTCCCAGCTACTCGGGAGGCTGAGGCAGGAGAATGGTGTGAACCCGGGAGGCGGAGCTTGCAGTGAGCTGAGATCCGGCCACTGCACTCCAGCCTGGGCGACAGAGCGAGACTCCATCTCAAAAAAAAGAAAAAGAAAAAGAAACCAAATGCAATGTGAGGACCTGTGGGGATCCTGATTGTAACTAACAGCAAAAATGCATTTATATGACAGTTACAGACATTTAAACATTGACTGATATAAAGGAATATGTACGTGAGAGAGAAAGAGAATGATATTGTGGTTTGGTTTTCAAAAGAGAGAATTCTTATCTCTTAAAAGTAAAGACATTCATATTTGTGGATGGAATTCATGTTTGGCATTTGCTTTAAATACTCCAGTGAAGGAAGGAGAAATGAGAGCAGATAATAGTGAAACAAGAGATTGGTTTCATGTTAATAACTGATGAAAATGAATGAAGGTTACATGAGTATTTTTTTACTTGTGTTTCTCCTTTTAAATATGTTTACAATTTTTTTTTCTTTTTTTCTTTTTTTTTTTTTTGCTGAGACAAAATCTCACTCTGTCACCCAGGCTGGAGTGCAGTGGCAAAATCTCGGCTCACTGCAACCTCTGCCTCCCAGGTTCAAGGGATTCTCCAGCCTCGGCCTCCCGAGTAGCTGGGGCTACAGGTGTGTGCCACCACACCCAGCTAATTTTTGTATTTTTAGTACAGACAGGGTTTCACCATGTTGGCCAGGATGGTCTCAATCTCTTGACCTCGTGATCCACTCACATCGGCCTCCCAAAGTGCTGGGATTATAGGCGTGAGCCACCGCGCCAGGCCATGTTTACAATTTTTGTAATAAAATTATAGGTATATAAGGAAACACTACAGACATATGAGAACAAAAGACGATCTGACTAAAAACCAGGAGGAAAAAATGGAAAATAGCCATAGAAGATATAAGCCAAGGCTGGGTGTGGTGCCTCACGCCTGTAATTCCTGCACTTTGGGAGGCCGAGGTGGGCAGATCACACGGTTGGGAGATCGAGACCATCCGTGTTAAGGATCACAAGGTCAGGAGGTTGAGACCACCCTGGTTAACATGGTGAAACCCCACCTCTACTAAAAATACAAAAAATTAGCTGGGCGAGATGGCAGGTGCCTGTAGTCCCAGTTACTCGAGAGGCTGAGGCAGGCAAATGGCATGAACCCGGGAGGCGGAGCTTGCAGTGAACCGAGATCGCACCACTGCACTCCAGCCTGGACGACAGAGCAAGACTCCATCTCAAAAAAAAAAAAAAAAGAAAAAGAAAAAGAAAGAAAAAAAGAAGATATAAGCCAAGGCAGGATGATCACTTGAGCCCAGGAGTTCAAGACCAGTCCAGGTAACAAAGTGAGATCTCGTCTCTACAAAAATAAAATTGAGAAAAAGAGGATACAGATAACGGAGTTAGTAAATATAAATTGAAAAATAAATATGGATCCAGCATGGTGGCTCACAGCTGTAATCCCACACTTTGGGAGGCCAAGGCAGATGGATCACTTGAGCTCAGGAGTTTGAGACCAGCCTGGCCAACATGGTGAAACCCCATCTCTACTAAAAATACAAAAATTAGCCACGCGTTGGTGGCAGGCACCTGTAACCCCAGCTACTCAGGAGGCTGAGGCAGGAGAACCACTTGAATCTGGGAGGCGGAGGAAGTGGTGAGCCAAGATCGTGCCACTGTACTCCAGCCTGAGTGACAGAGCAAGATGCCATCTCTAAATAAATAAATAAACATAATGCATTCAAGAAAAGAAAACACGGCCGGGCGTGGTGACTCACGCCTGTAATCCCAGCACTTTGGGAGGCCAAGGCGGGCGGATCACAAAGTCAGGAGATTAAGACCATCCTGGCTAACACGGTGAAACCCCGTCTCTACTAAAAATACAAAAAAATTAGCCGGGCATGGTGGCGGGTGCCTGTAGTCCCAGCTACTTGGGAGGCTGAGGCAGGAGAATGGCGTGAACCCGGGAGGTGGAGCTTGCATTGAGCGGAGATTGCGCCATTGCACTCCAGCCTGGGTGACAGAGCGAGACTCTGTCTCAAAAAAAATAATAATAAAATAAAATTTAATTTAAAAAAGAAAAGAAAACACAAGACTGGGAATTTAACCAATAACTATAATAGAAACTATAAAAAAAGAAGCAGGCCAGACACAGTGGCTCATGCCTGGAATCTCGGCACTTTGCGAGGCCGAGGCAGGAGGATTGCTTGAGCCCAGGAGTTTGAGACCAGCCTGGGCAACATAATGAGATCTCATTGCCATAAAAATTTTTTTTTAATTAGCCAGATATGGTGGCATGCATCCGGAATCCTAGCTAGTAAGGAGGTTGAGGCTGCAGTGAGCTATGATTGTGCCACTGTACTGCAACCTGCGCGAGAAAGCAAGACCGTCTTTTTTTTTTTTTTTTTTTTTTTTGAGACGGAGTCTCGCTCTGTCGCCCAGGCTGGAGTGCAGTGGCCAGATCTCAGCTCACTGCAAGCGCCGCCTCCCGGCTTCCCGCCATTCTCCTGCCTCAGCCTCCCGAGTAGCTGGGACCACAGGCGCCGCCACCTCGCCCGGCTAATTTTTTTGTGTTTTTAGTAGAGACGGGGTTTCGCCGTGTTAGCCAGGATGGTCTCGATCTCCTGACCTTGTGATCCGCCCGTCTCGGCCTCCCAAAGTGCTGGGATTACAGGCTTGAGCCACCGCGCCCAGCCGCAAGACCGTCTTAAAAAAAAAATCTTATAAACACTACTGAGGAAGAAAGTGGTACGTTGTGTGAGGGTTTCTTTCTTTCTTTCTCTCTGTCTTTCTCTTTCTTTTCTTTTCTTTTCTTTTTTTTTTTTTTTTTTTTTTTTTTGAGACGGAGTCTTGCTCTGTCACCCAGGCTGGAGTGCAGTGGCACTATCTCAGCTCACTGCAAGCTCTGCCTCCCGGGTTCACGTCATTCTCCTGCCTCAGCCTCCCGAGTAGCTGGGACTACAGGCACCCACCCCCACGCCTGGCTAATTTTTTGTATTTTTAGTAGAAACAGGGTTTCACTGTGTTAACCAGGATGGTCTTGATCTCCTGACCTCGTGAGCCAGCTGCCTCGGCCTCCCAAAGTGCTGGGATTACAGATGTGAGCCACTGCACCCAGCTTGCTTGCTTGCTTGCTTGCTTGCTTTTTCTTTCTTTCTTTTCTTTCTCTTCTTCTTTCTTTCTCTCTCTCTTTCTTCTTTCTTTTTCTTTCTTCTTTCCTTCTTTCTCTTTCTTTCTCTTTCTTTCTTTCTCTCTGTCTTTCTTTCTTTCTTTCCTTCTTTTTTTTTGATGAAGTCTTGCTCTGTTGCCTAGGCTGGAGTGCAGTGGCGCCATTTTGGCTCATTGCAACTGCTACCTCCCAGGTTCAAGCAATTCCCCTGCCTCAGCCTCCCGAGGTAGCTGGGATTACAGACACCTGCCACCACACCCAGCTAATTTTTGTATTTTTAGTAGAGATGGGTTTTCGCCATGTTGGCCAGGCTGGTCTCGAACTCCTGACCCCAGGTGATCCACCTGCCTTGGCTTCCCAAAGTACTGGGATTACAGTCCTGAGCCACTATGCCCAGCTGTGTGAGGGCATTTTCAACTGTCCATCTGTCAGCTCTTAGGACACATTCCCAGAAGAATGAAAAGATAGTTTATGTAGAAATACATGTGAAGTGTCATTAGTGGAAAAAACATTTTTTAAACAAAGTGTGTAACCATATTTAGCTGTATAAGAGAAATTTATTTGTGTACACAGTATAAAGTTAATTTTTTTTTTTTTTTTTTGAGACAGAGTTTCACACTTGTTGCCCAGGCTGGAGTGCAATGGCACGATCCTCCACATCCCGGGTTCAAGTGATTCTCCTGCCTCAGCCTCCCGAGTACCTGGGATACAGGCATGTGCCACCATGCCTGCCTAATTTTGTATTTTTAGTAGAGACGGGGGGGGGGGGTTTCACCATGTTGGTCAGGCTGGTCTCGAACTCCTGACCTCAGGTGATCCACCTGCCTCGGCCTCCCAACCTGCTGGGATTATAGGCCTGATCTACCGCACCCCGCCTAAAGTTAATTTTTTCAAGGATTTAAATACATCTTTTGTTAGGTTTTTAAAATAAAAGCAGATTGAGTCAAGTTTATTGAAACTTTATATTGAGGGAAAGAATATGCTAATTTGACATTTTGGAGAAGTTTCATTGCAAGCGTTTGTTGTCCCAGCTTAGAGATTGGTGGGTGAGGTCTGTGTGTGTCATTTCCATGTTCCAAAACGGTAAGCTTTATCTTACGTTATTTTTGGTGGATGTTGACTTAGTTCATGAATGTTGTCACTTCTAAATGTGGACAGTTGGGCTGGAAGATGACACAGCGTCTTTCGGAGCCTAGTAATCCCTGCCAAGCCCCCATCAGTCATATTTCTAAATGAAGACATTATTTTTTTCACATTTCCTTGGAAGAAAATCAAGCAGCTATTAAAGTCATGGTCACCGGCGTCATGTTGTGACATCAAAAGGTACTAGTGAGTTAAATAAGGATGGGGAATTGTATGTATGAAACCTATATCAACATATCAAAATACAAGTGCTTCACTTCAGGTTGTGTGAATCCTCTCCACTTTCCTCCATTTTCCTTTCTTTTTTTTTTTTTTTTTTTTTTTTGAGACGGAATTTCTCTCGTCACCCAGTCTGGAGTATAATGGCACGATCTCAACTCATTGCAACCTCTGCCTCCTGGGTTCAAGCGATTCTTCTGCCTCAGCCTCCCAAGTAGCTGAGATTACAGGCATCTGCCATTTTGCCCAGCTAATTTTTGTATTTTTTGTAGAGACCGGATTTCACCATGTTGGCCAGGCTAATCTTGAACTCCTGATCTCAGGTGATCCACCCGCCTCAGCCTCCCAAAGTGCTGGGATTACAGGCGTGAGCATCCATGCCAGGCCGCCTCCATTTTCAAATTGTGTTTAAGGCTGGGAGCGGTGATTCATGCCTGTAATCCCAGAACATTGGGAGGCCGAGGCAGGCAAATCATTTGAGGCCAGGAGTTCAAGACGAGTCTGGCCAACATGGAGAAATCCTGTCTCTACTAAAATACACCAAAGAATATATATATATTAGCCAGACATGGTGGTGCATGCTTGTAATCACAGCTACTCAAGTGGCTGAGGCATGAGAATCAAGAATCGCTTGATCTGGGAGGCAGAGGTTGAAGTGAGCCAAGATTGCACCACCGCACTCCAGCCTGGGCAACAGAGTGAGACTCTGTCTCAAAAAAAAAGAAATAACGGCCAGGCGTAGTGGCTCACATCTGTAATCCCAGCACTTTGGGAGGCCGAGGCGGGCGGATCATGAGGTCAGGAGATCGAGATCATCCTGGCTAACATGGTGAAACCCCGTCTCTACTAAAAATACAAAAAATCATCCAGGCGTGGTGGCGGGCATCTGTAGTCCCAGTTACTCAGGAGGCTGAGGCAGGAGAATGGTGTGAACCTGGGAGGTGGAGCTTGCAGTGAGCCTAGATCGTGCCACTATACTCCAGCCTGGGTGACAGAGCGAGACTCCGTCTCAGAAAAAAAAAGAAATCAAATTGTGTTTACTATATTCTATTATATATATATTTATTTATTTATTTTGAGACAGAGTCTCGCCCTGTTGCCTAGGCTGGAGGGCAGTAACTCAATCTCAGCTCACTGTAACCTCCACCTCTCAGGTTCAAGCAATCCTCCTGCCTCAGCCTCCCAAGTAGCTGGGATTACAAGCATGCACCACCACGCCCGGCCTATATTTGCATATATATATATGTATATATATATATATATTTTTTTTTTTTTTTGAGACAGAGTCTTGCTCTGTTGACTAGGCTGGTGTGCAATGAGGCGATCTTGGTTCACTGCAACCTCTGCCTCCCAGGTTCAAGCTATTCTCCTGCCTCAGCCTCCTGAGTAGCTGGGATTACAGGCAGGCATCACCATGCCTGGCTAATTTTTGTATTTTTAGTAGAGACGGGGTTTCATCATGTTGGCCAGGCTGGTCTCAAACGCCTAACCTTGTGATCTGCCTGCCTTAGCCTCCCAAAGTACTGGGATTATAGGTGTGAGCCACTGCGCCTAGCCGACACCTTTTTTAAAAATTTTTTTTTGAGACAGAGTCTCACTCTGTCGCCCAGTCTGGAGTGCAGTGGCACAACCTCTGCTCACTGCAAGTTCTACCTCCCGGGTTCACGCCATTTTCCTATTCTCCTGCCTCAGCCTCCTGAGTAGCTGGGACTACAGGCGCCTGCAACCACGCCTGGCTAATTTTTTTAATTTTTAGTAGAGACGGGGTTTCACCGTGTGAGCCAGGATGGTCTCGATCTCCCAACCTCGTGATCCACCCGCCTCGGCCTCCCAAAGTGCTGGGATTACAGGCATGAGCCACCGCGCCCAGCCTGACACTTTTTTTTGAGACGGAGTCTCGCTCTGTTGCCAGGCTGGAGTGCAGTGGTGCAATCTCGGCTCACTGCAATCTCCACCTCCCAGGTTCAAGGAATTCTCCTGCCTCAGACTCCCGAGTACCTGGAATTACAGGCACATGCCACCACACCCAGCTAACTTTTGTACTTAGTAGAGATGGGGTTTCACCATGTTAGCCAGGATGGTCTCTATCTCCTGACCTCAGGTGATCTGCCCCCACTTGACCTCTCAAAGTGTTGGGATTACAGGCGTGAGCCACCTCGCCTGGCTAACACTTTTTTCATTGCAAGATTTTGTAGCCGGGCACTGTGGCTCACACCTGTAATCCCAGCACTTTGGGAGGCCAAGGCGGGAGGATCACGAGGTCAGGAGATCAAGACTATCCTGGCTAACATGGTGAAACCCCGTCTCTACTAAAAATATAAAAAATTAGCCGGGCATGGTGGCGGGCGCCTGTAGTCCCAGCTACTAGGGAGGCTGAGGCAGGAGAATGGCATGAACCGGGAGGCGGAGCTTGCAGTGAGCCGAGATGGTGCCACTGCACTCCAGTCTGGGCGACAGAGCGAGACTCTGTCTAAAAAAAAAAAATATTTTGTAAAACAGCTGGGTGTGGTGGCTCACGCCTGTAATCCCAGTACTTTGGGAGGCTGAGGCAGGATGATCACTTGAGCTCTGGAGTTTGAGACCAGCCTGAGCAACATGGCAAGACCCCATCTCTACAAAAAGTAGATAAATTAGCCTGGCGTGGTGGTGCACACCTGTAGTCCCAGCTACTCAGGAGGCTGAAGTGGGAAGATGGCTTAAGGTGGGAAGATGGCTTGAGCCAGGGAAGCAGACAGAGGTTGCAGTGAGCTGAGATTGCACCACTGTGCTCCAGCCCGGGGGACAAAGCGAGACCCTGCCTGAAAAAAAAAAAAGAAGACTTTGTCAGTGAAAGAAGGACTATATTGATTTACAACCTGGCATGAGCTTATGTTGCTAAGGGCCAGCAGTGGTTAGTGGACAGCACTTGGAATCGCACTGTTGTGTAATATAACAATGAAAATGCCCGTTGCTAGGATAGGTAGTGACTATAGGCTTATGTGGGACTGGGGCCTGGCAGCACTGCCCCAGGGCACCCACATGGCTGTATACCTGCTACGCCCCTCCTGGCCCTACTGCCTCCCAGAGCTCTCCAAGACCCCTTCCTGTGGCCTGAAACCCTATGATCATCACTGTCAGAAGCAAATAACGTGATTCCTTCTAACAGAGACAGGCTCTCAGCAAGTGGGAGCAGCCCTCCAAGCGGAGGGCTAGACCGTGGGCCATCCAGCACTGGGCTCTCATCCTCATTAAGCTGAGCAGATGAATGCATGGGGGATGTTTCTGCTGGGCTCGGACATGGGCCTGTTTGCAGAAGGGCTTCTCCAAGGCCACTTCTCTGAATCAGGGGCCCCTTCTCCTCTCTCCCAACACTCTACCCTAGGTAGAGGTTCAAAAGGTCCAGGACACTGTGGAGAACCAGATGCTGATCATCGCCGCTGACAGTGAAAAGCACCAGGGCCGGGTGGCCTTTCTCTCGATAAGGCTGGCCCACCCCACCCCAGGCCCAGGCTCCCCAGCGCCCTGCATCGGGCTGCAGGGACTTCTCAGGACTTGGAGTGGATGGTGTGGGACCAGGCAGGCAGGGATAGGATTCCTACATGGGCTCCGGGCTGTGACAGTCGGGTTGCTGGAGTGGAGCTCACAGACGCCTCTCTCCACACCCCACAACATCCAGAAACTGATCCAGCCAATGCGAGGTGAGGTGAACACCCGCTTCTCAGAGATCATCCAGGAGGTCGAACAGCTGCAGATGCAGATCTTGGGTTTCGTGGAGAAAGAGGAAGCGGCCGCCCTGGGGATACTGAGCAGCTCTATTCAGCAGAGCCACAACCGGTTCCTGAAGCTGGAGGCAGACACTCTGCTCATCAACCAAAGCGACCGGCAACTTCTGCAGGCAAGGTCCCACCCCTCTGCCTCTGGCTCAGGCCCCATCACAACTTCCACTCTCCCTCCACCCACAAACACGTCAGATCTCGGTCAGGTGTGGTGGCTCATGCCTGTAATCCTAACACTTTGAGAAGCCGAGGCGGGAGGATCACCGGAGGTCAGGAGTTTGAGATCAGCCTGACCAACATGGTGAAATCCCATCTCTACTAAAAATACAAAATTTAGCCAGGCGTGGTGGCAGGCGCCTACTTAGGAGGCTGAAGCAAGAAAATCGCTTGAACCCTGGAGACAGAGGTTGCAGTGAGCCAAGATCATACCATTGCACTCCAGCCTGGGCAACAAGAGTGCAACTGTGTCTCAAAAAAAAACACACACACTAGATCAGCCTTTAGGGTGCATCACTGTGTCCATTCCCCTGCCTCAGGGAGCCTCCCCATTCCAGGTCTTCTGTCTCGAGCTTGCACCAACACCCTTGGCTTTCTCCACTTCAGAGCTCAGCCTTACCCTAACTTTCCTGCCTTGGTTTCCCTGGAACACATGGGATTCCAGGCATCTAACACAGTCTAAGTTTCTCCAGATTTCCCTGGATCGTGGCTGAGAGTGAGGCCAGAACAATCTATATAGCCTGGAATGAAATCCCTTTTCCAGCCCAGGAGGTGGAGGTTGCAGTGACCCAAGACTGCACCATTGGACTCCAGTCTGGGCAACAAACTAAGACCCTGTCTCAAAAAACAAGAATCGTGAAATCCCTTTGGCTTCCCCAATCCTGGCCTGGCCCTGAAGCCTGGACTGATGCTGCTGTAAGTAGCCGGTGGGGCCAAGCAGCAGCCTTTTCAGGACGGGGTCCGGACTAGAGTTCCCTGTGCTTGGGAACTCCAGCTTCCTTTAAGCTGCCATCATACCCTGGGCAGATGTCTAGGGCAACCGCTCACCTTGTCCCCTGTGCACAATGGGAAGCATTTGGCAATGGCTTTTATTAAGCAGTTCAAGGCGCAACTAAAATACTCCCATCATTTTCTGAAAATCCCCTTTGCCTAATGCACACTAGGCCACAGTGGCCAAGTCCTTGGCAAAGCCCTGACCTCTGATGTCCAAACAGCTAGGAGGAGGAAAAGGAGATGCCCAGGTTTGGAAAGGGGGAGCTTCTGCTCCACAGGCCCATGACTCTGGAGGCCTCTGGGCCCCTGGCATCTGTGTGGTTCCTGGCTAACAGGTGGTACCTCTGGCCCCTCCCTGCATCCAGGAGATCCTCTGACTGAAGCAGTTCTCAGCCTGCATGGAACCCCTGATGGGCATCAACTGTGAGGAAACGCAGAGCTTCCCCTAGCTGCCAGAGACCTGGTTGAGCTCTGGACCCGGCTGCTGGACGTGGGCCTCAGCTTCTTCAACCAGCTCTCAAAGTGCTGGGATTACAGGATTACAGGTGTGAGCCACCGTGCCTGGCATTTTTTTTTTTTTTTTTTTTTTTAAAACAGAGTCTTGATCTGTCTCCCAGGCTGGAGTAGTGCAATGGCATCATTTCGGCTCACTGCAACCCCCACCTCCTGGGTTCAAGTAATACTCCTGCCTCAGCCTCCCGAGTAGCTGGGACTACAGGTGCCCGCCACCATGTCTTGCCATTTTTTTGGTATTTTTGTTAGAGATGGAGTTTCACCATGTTGGTCAGGCTGGTCTTGAACTCCTGACCTCAAGTGATCCATCCGCCTTGGACTCTCAAAGTGCTGGGATTACAGGCATGAGCCACCTCACCGGGCCCCCACTCAGTCTTGTGTGCCTGAACAAATACAAAGGGAGATGATGTTAGGGTCTGATGGCGGGGGAGGAGGGCGACTTTGGGCAGCACCCACTCACTCTCCAGGCTGTGTCTGAGCATCAGGCTGAATGTGTGGACAGGAGCGTGGATGGAAGCATCCCCTGACTTGTATGCAAATGCCTTGCAACCCAGCGTCCTGCCCTGAATGAAGGCTGCTGATCTGGCTTCCCCATCGCCACCCTACAGGTTACTGCAACCTGAACTTTGACCCCACTACAGCCGGTGATGTTCCTGCTCTAGGAGACCCGCTCCATGCTGAACCTGGGGATCCTCCTGGAGCCCCTGCCAGGGGGCGGCCCCTTCCTAGGCTTCAAGCAGTGGCCGCAGGTGCTGTGCTCCCGCGGCCTGTCCGAGGGCCACCACTACTGGGAGGTGGAGGTGTCCAATTCGTGGGTGTGCCTGGGAGTCACCTACCGCCGCAGCTCCCCGCTCGGCGGCCGCCCGCGCCGCAGCGTGGTCTACCTGCAGAGCCGCAACCCCTACTCGTGGTGCCTGGAGTGGGACTCGCTCAAGTTATTGGTGTGGCACGACAATGCGCAGACCGTGCTGCACGGAGCTTACCACCGCACGCTGGGCGTGGCGCTCGACTGCGGCGCCCGCTGCTTGTCCTACGGCCTGGCGGGTGGCGCCAGCCTCTTCTATCATTTCCTGACTGCCTTCCTCGAGCCGCTCTACCCCGCGGTCATGGTCAGCAGCGGCGCCTCGGTCACGCTCAAGCGGCGCCCGGAGCCCAAGCCTCCCGTGGCAGCCCCCCATAAATAAACCTGAACTTATCTAAGCGCTGGCTAGCGCGCCAGGAGGGTCCCCGGCCCTGCAGGATCCCACCTCCCAAAACGCGGGCGACCCTTTCTCGCCACAGCCACAGGAGGGCTCTAATCCGGCTAGAGTTACCCCAGGGACGGGGGACAGTCCCTGTGGCCTTGTGGGTGGGGGATTCCTGACTGCGGTGCACAGCCCACTCCCAAACCCCATCCCAGCAGAGTCCCCTGGCTTTGGTTCTCCAGGCTGGTCTTCGCCGGTGGCGCTGAGGCCTGTCCCAAAGGCTTTGATGTTTGAGAGTGGGCAACGTTTGAGCCAGGTGGTCAGACTGAGAGATGGCGCCAGATGGATTGGGGTACGGGTGGGCTGTCTGAGTGGCTTCATTGTCGCCTGAGAGGTTAAACTGGAGGAGCCCAGGCCTACCTCAGATCCAAAAATGATGGGCTGGGGACCCAAGCCCAGGCAAGGGTGGGGCTGCTGCCCCTGCTGCCCAGAGCAGAGCTGCTCACTCAGCTGGTGTTTTACAGCCTAGAGGGGGTGTCACGCTGTCGTGGGTGGGTAAACCTTAAACCCCCTCCACCCTGCTGAATGCTGCTAAAAGCTGCTCCCCCATCCCCAGCCATCACCAACCCACTCAGCTCTCAGAAGGTAGCACTGCTCACTGCAGAGGGACTACGTACATATCCAGGCCTCTGCCATCCAACCAGAGGCTGAACCCAGGCCGAAACACTGCCAGGGGACCCTGGCCAGGCCATGACTGAGAACTCAGCTCCTCCGTCTGGGGAAGCCGAAGATTTGGGCACACCATGGAGCCACCTCCACATTTCCAGCCTCAACCAGTCACTTGTTCCTGTGGCTTCTCAAGCGAGGGCTCTCAGCGAGGTTAATGATTGGCTCTGAAGAGGAACTGATACAAATCATGGAAGAAAAAAATCCCAAGGGCAATGCATTCCAGAACCAGCCCACATGGTGCCCCAGGGGTGTTCCTGAATTCCGTCTCCACCTGGTGTGTTCCGGGAAAAATTAGTGACCTGGGTTTTTCCTTCGAGGTGGTCATTTTGGAGCCAGGAGGGCACGGGGGGAGCAGAGTGTGCTCTGAAGGTTGGCGGGAGTGGCGGGGGGGGGCTCCTCTGAGGAAGCCCTGGCTGCAGCCTCGTAGTGGCCTTTGCTCAGCTCTGATCCCAATGACTCATTCCCCACAGGCTGCTGCCCCTGTGAAGTAAGGAATGAGCTTGAATTCTTTGCCCTTTATTGAAAGACCTTTCACCCAAAACCCACGTCTTGCCTCCCCATCCCACAGTCTTCCTCTTGGCACCAGTGGCCACAGGCTTCTGCAGAGAAGGGCTCAGGTCAGGAAATGCTGAAAAGGTGAATGCATGACCCAAGTGGATAGCAGCGGCCACATACATCTCAGAGTCTTCCCACATCACGGGGCTGGCAGGGACGGGGGCTTCCTCGCCAAGTCCTCCCAGCTCTGAAAGACACTTGGTGGCAGGATGGTGCGTGACACCCTCAGGCACACATCCAAATGTCCGGGGGATGATACTTGCTCTCAAACAGCTGTTCCTTATTTGGGGGAGTCCTGGGCCCCCATAGGTCCACAGTGGTAGTCCTGAGGATCCTGAAACTCTTTTCAGTACTCCTACGAGCCAGATGGCAAGCAGGCCCACGTTTCAAGGAGGCAGGTTAGCAAACCGAATGTCAGGGTGTCTGGTCTCTGCCTAGCCTGTTCCTGGAGAAATTAGTGACCCAGGTTTCAGCCTGTGCTTCATGGGGGAAAACATCACGGGGGGGCAGGCAACGGTGGCGCATGACTCTAATCTCAGCATTTTGGGAAGCTGAAGCAAGAGGATCACTTGAGCCTAGGAGATCCAGGCCAGCCTGGGCAATTAGGTGGGTGTGGTGGCACACATCTGTGGTCCCACTACTTGGGAGGTTGAGGCGGGAGGATTGCTTGAGCCTAGGAGGTTGAGGCTGTGCAGTGAGCTGTAATCATGCCACTGCACTCCAGCCTGGGTGACAGAGGGAGACCCTGCTTAAAAAACAAAACAAAGGCCGGGCGCGGTGGCTCAAGCCTGTAATCCCAGCACTTTGGGAGGCCGAGACGGGCGGATCACGAGGTCAGGAGATCGAGACCATCCTGGCTAACACGGTGAAACCCCGTCTCTACTAAAAAATACAAAAATCTAGCCGGGTGAGGTGGCGAGCGCCTGTAGTCCCAGCTACTCAGGAGGCTGAGGCAGGAGAATGGCGTGAACCCGGGAGGCGGAGGTTGCAGTGAGCTGAGAGTCCAGCCTGGGTAACAGAGCGAGACTCCGTCTCAAAAAAAAAAAAAAAACAAAAAAAAACAAAAAAACAAAAAAAAAAATCACAGAGGGGCTCTTTGGGGACAGCAAGTTCAGCCAGTGCTCATGAATAACCCACAGCAGTGGACCATGCCCCTCCCTTTTCCCCCACTGTGGGGCCCAGGGCAGGGACTGTCCCTGAATGCCACCCACTCACTCTTCCGGCCCTGCTTTAGCACTCAGGCTAAATCCAAACAGGTTGTAAACAAATCTGCCTCCAAGGATTATTTGAAAAAGGTTTCCGGCTGGGCGCAGTGACTCACGCCTGTAATCACAGCACTTTGAGAGGCCGAGGCAGGTGGATCACAAGGTCAGGAGTTCAAGACCAGCCTGGCCAAGACGGTGAAACCCCGTCTATACTAAAAATACAAAAAACTTAGCCAGGTGTGGTGGCGGGCACCTGTAATCCCAGCTAGTAGGGAGGCTGAGGCAGAGAATTCCTCGAATCCGTGAGGCGGGGATTGCAGTGAGCCAAGATAGTGCCACTGCATGCCAGCCTGGGCGACAGAGCCAGACTCTATCTCAAAAAAAAAAAAAAAAAAAAAAGTTTCCGCTTTTTTTTTTTTTTTTGAGACGGAGTCTGGCTCTGTCGCCCAGGCTGGAGTGCAGTGGCTGGATCTCAGCTCACTGCAAGCTCCGCCTCCCGGGTTTGCGCCATTCTCCTGCCTCAGCCTCCCGAGTAGCTGGGACTACAGGCGCCCGCCACCTCGCCCGGCTATTTTTTTGTATTTTTTAGTAGAGACGGGGTTTCACCGTGTTAGCCAGGATGGTCTCGATCTCCTGACCTCGTGATCCGCCCGTCTCGGCCTCCCAAAGTGCTGGGATTACAGGCTTGAGCCACCGCGCCCGGCCAAGTTTCCACTTTTATATTATTCCTTGTAAAAGACTCTATTCATATATTACTTGGGTAATTATTAAATTAACAAAATCTTGTGCTTTTTCTGAGACAGGATCTCATTCTCATTGCCCAGGCTGTAGTGCAGTGGCATGATCACAGTTCACTGCAGCCTCAACCTCCTGGGCTCAAGCGATCCTCCCACCTCAACCTCCTGAGTAGCTGGGACCACAGTCACAGGTCACCATGCCAGGCTAATTTTTCATTTGTTGTAGAGATGGGGTATCACTGTGTTACCCAGGCTGGTCTGCATTTCTGACTATAAAAGTAATTTTGCATTTATGTAATGTACTTCCATAGTGCCTACAATGTGCCAGCCACCATTCATAGCAAATAGAATGTTAATAAGCATGAACTTGCCAGGCGAGGTGGTTCACGCCTATAATCCCAGCACTTTGGGAGGCCAAGGCTGGCAGATCACCTGAGGTCAGGAGTTCAAGACCACCCTGGCCAACATGGGTTGGCCTAGTATCCCTACTAAAAATACAAAAATTACAGGCCGGGCGCGGTGGCTCAAGCCTGTAATCCCAGCACTTTGGGAGGCCGAGGCGGGTGGATCACGAGGTCAGGAGATCGAGACCATCCTGGCGAACATGGTGAAACCCCGTCTCTACTAAAAAAATACAAAAAACTAGCCGGGTGAGTTGGCGGGCGCCTGTAATCCCAGTTACTCGGGAGGCTGAGGCAGGAGAATGGCGTAAACCCGGGAGGCGGAGCTTGCAGTGAGCTGAGATCCGGCCACTGCACTCCAGCCCAGGCGACAGAGCGAGACTCCGTCTCAAAAAAAAAAAAAAAAAAAAAAAAAAAAAAATTATGCAGGCGTGGTGGTGTGCGCCTATAATCCCAGCAACTTGGGAGGCTAAGGTAGGAGAATCGCTTGAACCCGGGAGGTGGAGGTTGCAGTGAGCCAAGATCACACCACTGTACTCCAGCATGTGGACAGAGGGAGACTCCGTCTCAAAAAAAAAAAATTACAAACTCATTCAATTCTTTATAACTCTACCAATATGCATCATTAATTATCCCCATTTGTATGGATGAGGAAACTGAGGGATGACAGGATAAAGGACTTGCCGAGGTCATGAAGATATGCAAGTTAGGAAGCCAGGATTCAAACCCAGATAGTCTGCTTTTTTAATCACTGTAGTACACCACTTCTCCTATAATGCATATACTGTAGAAAATCTACACAACATAGAAACACATAAAATAAAAGCTGCTGGGCATGGTGGCTCATGGCTGTAATCCCAGCACTTTGGGAGGCTGAGGCAGGTGGATCACTTGAGGCCAGGAGTTCAAGACCAGCCTGGCCAACATGGCGAAACCCCATCTCTACTAAAAATACAAAAAATTAGCTGGGTTTGGTGGCGTGTGCCTGTAGTCCCAGCTATTCGGGAGGCTGAGGCAGGAGAATGGCAAGAACCCAGGAGGCAGAGGTTGCAGTGAGCAGAGATTACACCATTGCACTCCAGCTTGGGCAACAGAGTGAGACTCCTGTCTCGAAAAAAAAAAAAAAAAAAACAAAAAAAAAACACCCATAATCCTACCCCCAAAAGATAGCCTCTCCTGCAGTATTTCCCTGCAGTCTATAACAGACAGAGCAATGTAGCAGCTGAAAATGTAGGAAGCTAGAAGACAGAGTAACAGGTCATATGGTACTTTTTTTTTTTTAAGAGATGAAGTCTCACTATGTTGGCCAGGCTGGTCTGGAACTCCTGAGCTCAAATGATCCACCTCAGCCTCCCTAAGTACTAGGATTACAGGCATGAGCCACCATAACCAACCTGAGCCACCACACCCAGCCATATGGTACATTTTCACCAGTATCCATACTATGCATATTTTCCCAAATTACTGTCAAAACAGAAAAAGGACTTGTTTATTTTAATCATGAGACAAAAACAGCTTGTTCACTGGTGGCATAATATTATTAATACATCCTACAAATCTGTCCAATAGCTTTGTTTTGTCCTTAATCTCTTCCCTGGTTCCCAGTAGAGGTGGGTGACAAGAGGCAGCCCAGTCAAAGCCATATATGTTGCTTCCTCGATGTGACTCCAAGTTTGACCCAGACTCAGGAGGGTCCAAGTAGAGCCAAAGAACCTGGAGGCATCCCATCATCCCATTTTCACAGGTGGGGAGGAAGCAGGGGGCAAGACTAGATGGCAGGTGACTGGGGAAGGAGCCTTTAACTCTTCCCTCCCCACACGGGCAGTGTGCTCAGGGCTGGGCTGGAAGGGAGAGGGTGTCTGTGGGAGCCTTAGTAGAGGCCCTGCCTGGCATACCATGGGTACCCAATGACTGTCGGGAGCATCTTTCCCAAGAGAACATAAGTTCACCTCTGTACTTTTCCTGGGAGGAAGGCAGCTGGTGGCAACCTGGACCAGGCGCTACCAGCTAAGGAGAGGTGGGCCATCTTCAGCCCGCCCTGCCAGCTCGTTTCTTCCCCTATTTCTTTCCAACTCCCTGCCATGAACACCTGTCTCCATAGCTCCCATTGTCTTCATCACCAGCCCCCTTCATCCCCGCTCTCACCCCACTCCATTCCACCCCCAAAGCATCCCACCTCCTGGCCTTTTTGCTCATGCTGTCCTCTCTGCCTGAAGCACCCTTCACAGCCACCCCCTGCTTGTGTTATTCCCACTCATTCCCTAAGACTCAGTTAAGTGTTCCAGGAAGTCTCAGTCTCCACTCTCCAAGCCAGGCGGGTTTCCCTCCCATCTGCTCCATAATACCCTTTGCACATGTGCCCCTGCAACCCATGTTGCATCGTGCTTCATGTGTGAATTCACCATCAGACTCAGGGGTCAGCTGGGTATGTCATGTCTATGACTCTAATGCTTCCCGTGTGCCTGACATAGAGCAAATGCTTAATAGTAGTGGACCCGAGAACTAAGGAACCCTTCCAGAGGTTGGAGGGTTGGGCCAAGCTGGGTGTGGATGGCCCAGGCATACTCGTTTTTCTCCTTCCTTCCCCTCCGGTGCCATCCCCTTCATCCCTTCTGTTTTTTTTTTTTTGTTTTTTTTTTTTTTTGAGGCGGAGTCTCGCTCTGTCCCCCTGGCTGGAGTGCAGTGGCGCGATCTCGGCTCACTGCAAGCTCCGCCTCCCAGGTTCCTGCCATTCTCCTGCCTCAGCCTCCCAAGTAGCAGGGACTACAGGCACCCGCCACCGCGCCCGGCTAATTTTTTGTATTTTTAGTAGAGACGGGGTTTCACCGTGGTCTCGATCTCCTGACCTTGTGATCCGACCGCCTTGGCCTCCCAAACCTTCGTCCCTTCTGAAGCTGAGTCCATGTACCTACTGCATCTAGGCAGAACAAAAAACCTGCCTGTCGCCTTCTGTGTCCATTCTGACCTCCCTGTAGCCTGAGATTCTTTGGGCCTGAGGACCCTCCTGAGCAGGTGGGTTAGGGGAGAGACACATGCCTCTCCCTGCCTGTTTCCTGATGTGTAAAATGGCATGGCTAAGGATGCCATTCATATTGACTGAGGCTTATATGACTCCCAGGGCTTCTCAGATGACCAGGGGGTTGGGAAACACAGGGTGTTGTGAGCGGGGCAGTGACCAGAGTGAGGGAAGTGAGACAGTCACCTGGAGTGCAGTATTTAAGGGAAGGCATCAAAAACTTAGCAATCAAGATAAATAATATTGGCCAGGCATGGTGGCTCACACCTGTAATCCCAGCACTTTGGGAGGCTGAGGCAGGCAGATCACCTGAGGTCAGGAGTTTGAGACCAGCCTGGCCAACATGGTGAAACCCTGTCTCTACTAAAAATACAAAAATTAGGGAGGCTGAGACAGGAGAATCACTTGAACCCGGGAGGCAGAGGTTACAGTGAGCCAAGATCGCGTCACTGCACTCCAGCCTGGGCAACAGGAGCAAAACTCTGTCTAAAAAAAAAAGAAAAGAAAGAAAATTAGCCAGATGTGATGGCACGTGCCTGTGATCCCAGCTACTGGGGAGGTTGAGACAGGAGAATTGCTTGAACTCAGGAGGCAGAGGTTGCAGTGAGCCAAGATTGTGCCACTTCACTCCAGCCTGGGCGACAGAGCAAAACTCGGTCTCAAAAACATCAATAAATAAAAAATAAAATAAATTAAAATAATATTGCATTAACTTTTTGTCTTAATTACTGAGCTTTTTGGTATCCCCTAATATTCTGAGCTGGAGGTGAGTGGCTCAGTCACCTCATCCTAGTGGAGGATGTCACAGACAAGGAGGGGGTGTCAGGGATGTCAAATGTTCTGCAGTGCTCGAGTCCAGCCCCCAACACCGATAGCGCCCCTATTGGTAATGTGTAGGTATAGGAACAGTGCATGAAAAGTGATGAAGGCCGGGCGCGGTGGCTCAAGCCTGTAATCCCAGCACTTTGGGAGGCCGAGACGGGCGGATCACGAGGTCAGGAGATCGAGACCATCCTGGCTAACACGGTGAAACCCCGTCTCTACTAAAAAAATACAAAAAACTAGCCGGGCGAGGTGGTGGGCGCCTGTGGTCCCAGCTACTCAGGAGGCTGAGGCAGGAGAATGGCGTGAACCCGGGAGGCGGAGCTTGCAGTGAGCTGAGATCCGGCCACTGCACTCCAGCCCAGGCGACAGAGCGAGACTCCGTCTCAAAAAAAAAAAAAAAAAAAAAAAAAAAAAAAAAAAAAAAAAAAAAAGAAAAGTGATGAAAAGTGAAATTAACATTCCTGTAGCCAATTGCTCACTCTTGCCAAAGTAAATTAGAATCAAAGTGTCAGAAGTCAGTGTCAGGGGCACTGGTTAAAAGGCTTTTGGGTCCCTGCCAAGTGTTTCTGGAAGCTGCATCTTTCTCGTTGACATTTCCTGCCTGGAGGTCAAAGGCCTTGTTGACTTTGTGTTTCACACAGTGAACCACACAGCTGGAGATTGTTCAATTTCTGCCCGGTTTGCTTCAGTGCTCCGTAAGTGTCCCGTGAGTGGCTCCTGTGGGTGAGGCACAAGGCCCTGCAGGGTGGGTGCGGTGGGGAGCAACGTAGACCCAGTCCCTGCCCCCACCACAGCTCAGGGGTTTGGGGGAACAGACCCTAAGGTCGGTCACAGTGGTGCCCACACTGAGCTACACACTGAGATAAAGGCTTTTCAGGACTGGGTGTGGTGGCTCACACCTGCAGTCTCAGCACTTTGGGAGGCTGAGGCAGGCGGATCACTTGAGGCCAGAGTTCGAGACCAGACCGACAAACATGGTGAAACTCTGTCTCTACTAAAAATACAAAAATTGGCCAGGCGTGGTGGCCGGCACCTGTAATTCCAGCTACTTGGGAGGCTGAGGCAGGAGAATCGCTTGAACCTGGGAGGCAGAGGTTGCAGTGAGCTGAGATCGTGCCATTGCATTCCAGCCTGGGTGACTGACCGAGACTCCATCTCAAAAAAAAAAAAAAAAATCTTTCCAACCTTAAAGTAAACAAAGATAGGACACAAAAAGAACAAACTGTAGGAAAAAATATATATATAAACTGGACTTCATCAAAACTAAAACCGTTTGCTCTTCAAAAGATACTGTTAAGAAAATTGTGCCTGGTGCGGTGGCTCACACCTGTAATCCCAGCACTCTGGGAGGCCGAGGCAGGCAGATCATGAGCTCAAGAGATCAAGACCATCCTGGCCAACATGGTGAAACCCTGTCTCTACTAAAAATACAAAAATTAGCTGGGCATGGTGGCACGTGCCTGTAGTTCCAGCTACTCAGGAGGCTGAGGCAGGAGAATCGCTTCAACCTTGGAGGTGGAGGTTGCAGTGACTGAGATTGTGCCACTGCACTCCAGTCTGGTGACAGAGTAAGACTCCATCTCAAAAAAAAAAAAAAAAAAAAAAAAAATTGGTTTGGATGCAGTGTCTCACGCCTGTAATCCCAGCACTTTGGGAGGCTGAGGTGAGTGGATCGCTTGAGGTCAAGAGTTCAAGATCAGCCTGGCCAACACGGTGAAACCCTGTCTCTACTAAAAATGCAAAAATTAGCTGGGTGTGGTGGCACACACCTGTAGCCCCAGCTACTCAGGAGGCTGAGGCAGGAGAATCACTTGAACCTGGGACACGAAGGCTGCAGTGAGCTGAGATTGTGCCACTGCACTCAGCCTGAGCGACAGAGTAAGACTCTGTCTCAAAAAAAAAAAAAAAAAAAAAAAAAAACAGAAAGAAAGAAATTGCGATTTAGGGGTCATGCAGCCCCTGGCTGCAGGAGTCTGAAGCTTCCCAGATTGCTCCTGGGGATAACATCACAACTGCAAAACCTAAGACCAGTGCTTGAGATATTTTGTAGACTCTGAACTCCATGGATCAGCTGACACCACCCAGACTGGTAATCTGGCTCAACCACTTCTGCCATCCCACCCAGGAATAGCGGACAGCAAGAAAACCTCACTTCAACCCCTTATGATTCCGTCTCCAATCTGACCAATCAGCACTCCCCACTTCCCCAGCCCCTACCCGCCAAATTGTCTTTAAAAACTCTGATCCAAGGCCGGGCACAGTGGCTCAAACCTGTAATCCCAGCACTTTGGGAGGCTGAGACGGGTGGACCACAAGGGCAGGAGATTGAGACCATCCTGGCTAACACGGTGAAACATTGTTCTCTACTAAAAAAAAAAATACAAAAAAAAAAAAAAAAACTAGCCTGGCGAGGTGGCAGGTGCCTGTAGTCCCAGCTACTCGGGAGGCTGAGGCAGGAGAATGGCGTAAACCCAGGAGGCTGAGCTTGCAGTGAGCTGAGATCCGGCCACTGCACTCCAGCCTGGGCGACACAGTGAGACTCCATCTCAAAAAAAAAAACAAAACTCTGATCCCCAAATGGGAGACTGATTTGAGTAGTAATAAAACTCCGGTCTTCCACGCAGCCAGATATGCGTGAATTAGTCTTTCTCTATTTCAATAGCCCGTGTTTTGATAAATCGGGTCTGTCTAGGCAGGGGGCAAAGTGAACCCATTGGGCAGTTACAGTGGCTGAGGTCAGTCAGTGAAGGAGAATGATTTGAGACCAGAAAGTGGGTAAGGGCTAGGCTTGGAAGGGCCCTGTAGCCACCTCAGGGGCTCACCTTCATCTCCAAGGCCTGAAGGGTTTTTGTGGGTTTTTTTTGTTTGTTTTTTTTTTTTGGGGTTTTTTTTGTTTTGTTTTGTTTTGTTTTGAGACGGAGTCTCGCTCTGTCGCCGGGGCTGGAGTGCAGTGGCCGGATCTCAACTCACTGCAAGCTCCGCCTCCCGGGTTTACTCCATTCTCCTCTCCTGTAACTGGGACTACAGGCGCCCGCCACCTCGCCCCTCAGCCTCCCAAGTAACTGGGACTACAGGCGCCCGTCCGGCCTCGCCTGGGATTACAGGCTAGTCCCAGCCTTTGTTTTTTTGTTTTTTTTAGTAGAGACGGGGTTTCAGGCTGGAGTGCAGTGGGGTTAGCCAGGATGGTCTCAATCTCCTGACCTCGTGATCCGCCCGTCTAGTTTTTTTTGTATTTTTAGTCGGCCTCCCAAAGTGCTGGGATTACAGGCTTGAGCCACCGCTCCCAGCCTTGTGTTTTTTTAATACCAAGTTTCGCTCTTGTCACCCAGGCTGGAGTGCAATGGCATTATCTCACCTCACTACAACCTCCACCTCCCGGGTTAAAGCGATTCTCTTGCCTCAGCCTCCCGAGTAGCTGGGATTATAGGCATGCGCCACCACACCCAGCTAATTTTTGTATTTTTGGTAGAGACCGGGTTTCACCATGTTAGCCAGGCTGGTCTCGAACCTCTGACCTCAGGTGCTCTGCCCACCTCAGCCTCCCAAAGTGCTGGGATTACAGGCATGAGCCACTGCGCCTGGCCAAGGGGCTGCAGGGTTTTAAGCAGAGTTGGCAGTAGGGCAAGATCAGGCTTAATGGATCCTAAAGATCAGTCACCTACAGTGTTGAAAAGGAATCTGAGGTCTGAGCTGGACCACAGGTGGCGGTGGATGGTGCAGGGATGGAGATGAGGGTAAATGGTCAGGTTAGAGAAACAGTAAAGGGGTAAAGTGAGTGGGACTTGGTTGTGGATTGGTTGTGAAAGAGGTGAAGGTCAAAGAGACTCATGGGATTTGGCTCAGGCACCTAACTAGATGTGGAGCTGTAATTTGCTCAAGCATGGAGCACATAAGGTATCCCAGGTTTAGGAGGGGCAGCAGAGGACAGTGTCAACGGCGAGTTCTGGTCAGTGTTGGGTTTTAAGATCCTTTGAGGCACAGAAGGATAGGTTCCAGGTTGAATATCTGGACTGGACATAAAAGGCACCGGGTCGCGAGTATACAGGATGAGGTTGGAGTCACAATGTGGAGTGAGAAGAGGGAGGGTGAAGGTCGGAGGCTGTGAAACTCCACTCCACCGTCCACAGATCAAAATTAAACAAGGCCAGGTGTGGTGCTCATGCCTGTGATCCCAGCACTTTGAGAGGCCAAGGCGGGTGGATCACCTGAGGTCAGGAGTTCAAGACCAGCCTGGTCAACATGGTGAAACCCATCTCTACTGAAAATACAAGAATTACCCGGGTGCAGTGGTGTGCACCTGCAATCCTAGCTACTCAGGAGGCTGAGGCAGGAGGATTGCTTGAACCCAGGAGGTGGAAGTTGCAGTGAGCTGAGATTGTGCCACTGCACTCCAGCCTGGGCGACAGAGCTAGACTCCGGCCAACTGAGTACATTTTACCTAAAGCACATCAAGGGCTGCCCAGGTAGGGGAAGGGGGAAAAACCTGAAAAGGGCCTGCAGTTCTGAGGGCCACATGCAGAAGTGGTGGGTGTCCTCTCACCTGCTCCCAGGGCTGAGGGGTCTGCCTGCTCCCCTACATGGGACTGCCTGGACTCCCACCCGCAGGCTCAGCCCTCAAAGCTCGAGACTTTCATTGGAAGCGCTCCTGGGAAGGGAAAGCGCAGAAACAAGGGATCCTCAACCTCGGCCTCTGCGCCTTCCCCACCCCACTTCCTGGGAGGTGTGGTCTCTTTATGGCGTGTTATCTCCGCCCCACGCCCGGGGCCCTAGACCCTGAGCAGGGAAAATCAGAAGCTAGAAAGAAGGCATCCCGGTTGTGCAAATTTCCGACACGTGGATATCCCGCGGCGCTTGCGTCCGGAGCCGGGCCCGGCTGCTGGACGGTGCCCGGCCACGCCCGCCGCCCCTCCCGAGGCCTGGCCCCTTCCCCACCCGACGGAATCCAGGGGAGGCTGGAAGGTGGGTCCCCGCCCACGCGGCCCTGGGCCGGCCCTGCCTGGCCGCGGCGCCTGACCCTGTTCCGCAGTCTTCGTCGCGACCCGCCCGGGCCGCAGGACGCCGCGCTCGGGGAGCTGAGCCACCTCTCCGCCAGGCCCGTGCGAGCGGGTGAGCGGGCTGCCCGAGCCCCACTGCCTCGGACGCGTCCCCTCCTCGCCCAGTCCCCGCTAGTGCTGTCGCAGACCTCCTGCCGGGGCCCCCATCCCTTCCCTCTTGGGCGGGCTCAGTAGCGGTGAGGATCTAGAAGAGTTTTCCTGTCCTGGTCCTGGACTGCCCCGGGGCCTGGGGTGATGACCCCCAAACCCGAGCGCGCTCGGACTCCTGGCCCGAAATTCCAAGGCGGACACAGCCCGGGATCCTAGCAGCCCCACTCAGAGGGGCTCTGTCCCGGGGAGGGAGGGAGAGGGAATGGAAACCATATTCCGGGGCAGGACTGCGGGAATGGGCAGGGCGAGAGTACGGCCTGAGGTCCCAGTTGCCTGTCCCAAACCCGTGCTGGTCTGCAGGAAATGTGGGGGAACAAGGGGAAGGGAGGGAGTGACTTGCCCCAGCCACCCTACCTCTGTGGCTGCCTCCTTCCTCCTTGGGCCAGCCACAGGGTTGAGAGTTCCTCAGCCCCAAGCTCAAGCCTGCCCTTGCTGCTCTCTGCTGGGCAGCAGCCCTTCTGCTGCCCGCCTGGGTCCTGGGCACCAGCCCAGAAGCCTGCTTGATATGGGAGTGAGGGAGGGGTCCCCAGGGCCTTCCTCATTTCCAGCCCGGGACTCTCCCACCGGGAAGAGGAAGAGGAAGCCCCCTGGACTCTGGACACCAGGCCCCTAGCCCGAGACACCTGGATGAGAGCATCCGCTCTCCCCTGTGACCAGGCCTTCGAGGTCCAGGGGCAGGGAAGGGATTCCCAGGGCCTAGTGAGGCCCCTGTTATCAGATGAGGCACCCTGAAAACATAGGCTGGTCTTGCGTGAGATGGGAGAAAGACCAGAAATATCACCTAAACTTCTCTCTGCCCACACATCCAACTTCATGGCACTGGGCTATGAAGCCGGTCTCATTGGGCCTAGGGGTCCTTGAGGCAGCCCCTGGGGCCCAACCTCACCCCTAGTCCCAGCAAGTGAGAGCGAAGCAACTTGCCCTGTCTACCTCGTTGCCCAAAGCACACACCAGGCAGTGACCATGATTCATGGTTCCCAGTACAAAGAAAAGACCACTTCCCTGCTGGGGCAGAGGCCAAGCCAGAGCCCTCGCCCCATCACCTCTCTGCCCTGCTTGAGTCTGGAATGGACCTCCCTGCCTGGAAGCTGCATGGCCTTTGGTCCTGGGCCTGCCTGCCCCCTGGGGAACACAGGTGGGTCACGTTCATCTCCTCTTTTGTGCTCAGCCGGAGGCTGGGTGCGGGTTCATGAACAGGTTCTTGCTCATAGTGTGGAAGAGGGTAGCAGGGTGGAGGTAACGATAGACAAGGGGGTGATCCACTCCTGTGTGGTGTGAAGACCACTATTAAGGTGAGAAAACAGGCCGGGCACGGTGTCTCGCCTGTAATCCCAGCACTTTGGGAGGCTGAGGCAGGCGGATCACTTAAGGTCAGGAGTTCAAGACCACCTGGCTGACATGGTGAAACCCCATCTCTACTAAAAATACAAAAATTAGCCGGACATAGTGGCATACGCCTGTAATCCCAGCTACTTTGGAGGCTGAGGCAGGAGAATTGCTTGAACCTGGGAGGCAGAGATTGCAGTGAGCTGAGATTGCACCACTGCACTCCAGCCTGGGAGACAGAGCAAGACTCCATCTTGGGAAAAAAAAAAGGCAGAAAACAGGAAGGAGGTGCAGCCCAGCCTGGGGTGGGAGTCAGGGTAGCTCTCAGGGATGCTGCTACAGCTGAATCTTTTTTTTCTTTTCATTTTTTTTGAGATGGAATCAAGCTCCACCTCATGGGTTCATGCCATTCTCCTGCCTTAGCCTCCGAAGTAGCTGGGACTACAGGTGCCCGCCACCACGCCCAGCTAATTTTTGTTTTTTTTTTTTTTTTTTTGAGACGGAGTCTCGCTCTGTCGCCCAAGCTGGAGTGCAGTGGCCGGATCTCAGCTCACTGCAAGCTCCGCCGCCCGAGTTTACACCATTCTCCTGCCTCAGTCTCCCGAGTAGCTGGGACTACAGGCGCCTGCCACCTCGCCCGGCTAGTTTTTTTGTATTTTTTAGTAGAGACGGGGTTTCACCGTGTTAGCCAGGATGGTCTTGATCTCCTGACCTCATGATCCGCCCGTCTCGGCCTCCCAAAGTGCTGGGATTACAGGCTTGAGCCATCGCGCCCGGCCAATTTTTGTATATTTTTTAGTGGAGATGGGGTTTCACCGTGTTAGCCAGGATGGTCTTGATCTCCTGACCTCGTGATCCGCCAGCCACGGCCTCCCAAAGTGCTAGGATTACAGGCGTGAGCCACCACACCCAGCTGGGCTGAATCTTCTAAGACTACTCAGGAGCTGTAGTGAGAAGCAGGGAAAGAGTAGAACAAGGAGTTTGATCTGTACCTGCCTGTGAACAATTAACTGAAATAACTCACAACCTTTGGAGCGGCCTAAGGGCTGAATTTTTTTTTTTTTTTTTTTTTTTGAGATAGAGTCTCACTGTCACCCAGGCTGGAGTGCAGTGACGTGATCTCGGCTCACTGCAAACTCCACCTCCCGGGTTCAAGCGATTCTCCTGCCTCAGCCTAATTTTTTATTTTTAGTAGAGACAGGGTTTCACCATATTGGCCAGGCTGGTCTCAAACTCCTGACCTCAGGTGATCTGCCTGCCTCGGCCTCCCAAAATGCTGGGATTACAGGTGTGAGCCACCGCGCCCGGCAGGGCTGAATTCTGAAAGATCAGTTGACTGGAGAAACCGCTTGATGGGAGGGGAAGCTGGACAGCCGACTGGGCATCCACACCGTGTATGTGACCTGGGACTTGCTGGGAGTGGGAGAGGAGACATGGAAGTCTGCAGCGGGGGTCCCAGAGAGAGGCGGGGGAAGGGGGTCCTCAGACCTCGGCAGCAGGGCTTTTTTTTTTTTGGAGACGGAGTCTCACTCTGTTGCCCAGGCTGGAGTGCAGTGACATGATCTCGGCTCACCACAACCTCCACCTCCTGGGTTCAAGCGATTCTCCTGCCTCAACCTCCCGAGTAGCTGCGACTACAGGCGAGCCCCACCATGCCCGGCTAATTATTGTATTTTCAGTAGAGACGAGTTTCACTATGTCGGCCAGGCTGGTTTCAAACTCCTGACCTTGTGATCCACTGCCTCAGTCACCCAAAGTGCTGGGATTACAGGCGTGAACCACCGCGCCCGTCCTGGCAGCAGGGCTTCTAGCGTGCAAAGGTACATAAGGATTCCTGGGCTCGGATTGGCCTGGGACCTGGAGAGAGGAAATGGTCAGGAACAGCCAGCTCCACTGAAAGGTTCCAGAGGGAAAGTGGGATCCAGAGTGAAGGTCACAGGAGCCTGGGCAAAGTCCCCAAAAACATTGCCCCAAAAAGTGGATGCTGAGAAGAGCTCTTCTCATAGAAAGAGACTTCTCCATAGACTTCTTCCCGGCAGAGCAAGAAGGGACAGGGCCAGGCAGTGGGGAGAGGGAGCGGGGCTGGGGTCCAGCCTCCAGGCCTCCCAAATGCCGCCAGGGCCTCCGGGCCTGGGAGTGCCAGGGCTGGGTGGCAGGGAACAGGGAAAGGCAGGAGGAAGCCAGGAAGGCTGTGGCCTTTGCGGGAGGAAGAGGTGAGAGTGTCAAGTGGGAGAGTGGAAGAGCTGGGGAGGAAGGGCGAGTTATGGAGCAGGGCTGGAACCTTGACACTGGGGCAACACAGAGGATCAGGTGGCGCCTGTGGCCTTTTCGTTTGCTGAGGGAACAGAAATCCTGGAAGAGGCGAGGGCTAGTTTGCTGGAGAAGCCTTATTTGCTATATTGCCTGGCCTGGAACTGGGCCAGGAGGAGGGCCGGGCTGGGAGGATCTCTAGCCAGAGGTCCTATGCAGAGGGCAGGAGGGCAGGCAGTGCTCTGCCCCTGCATGTGGGTCACACACCCTCACACCCTGGGACTGCGATGAATGGGACGGGTCACCTTGATGGGACTCCCAGGGTCCTCTGGGAGGGTGGAGGATTGGAGACCTCGAAGGAGGCAGTTCAGGGTGGAGCCGGCTTAGGTGCTGCTTTAAAACTAGGCCTGGAGGGAAGCAGTGGGGTGCTGGGCTTGGCAGGAAAAGGGGGTTTCATATTTCTGGTAGTTTTCTGAGTTTCCTCGGAGCTTCCCAGGACCTGGGGTGAAAGGGAGGGAGGCTGTGGGAACAGCAACCCCAGGATGCGTGGGCTTCACTGAGGTGGAGGCTGCTCCCTTGCAGTGCCTGCTGTAGCCTAGACCCCCAGGCGGTGAGGTCTGAGGGGTCTGGGGGGGCAGGGAGCAGGAGGCAGGATGGGAGGGGGTTGAAAAAAGGGGTCCAAACTTGGGGAGGGGACTTTGGGACTTTGGAGGCCTGGTTATGGCAGCTTCTGTGATGAGGGGAGTGGCCTGGGTTGTGTTGAACTAAGATAGGACTGGCTGCACCTTGCTGAGCCAAGGACGTGAGGTGGGTGGGTGTGTGTGCGCACAGGCACATGTGCATGTCTGCATAGTGTGTGACTGTGTGTGTCTGTATGTCTGTGTAGCATGTGTGACTCTGGGCATGTCTGCATGCATGTACGTGTGCGTGTGTCTCTCTGTGTGTGTAACTGTGTGCGTGTCTGCTAGTGTGTCTTACGTACCTGCTTGTATGCCTCTGTGTGTGAGTTTGTATGCTTGAACTGTGTGTGACGGTATATATCTCTGTGTGTTGGTGTGACTGTCTACGGATCTGTGTAGTGTGTATCTGTCAGCGTCTCTTCATGTCTCTGCACTTTTTTGAGTGTCTATGTAAGTGTGTGTCTTTTTCTTTTTCTTGAGACGGAGTCTTGCTATGTCACTGGGCAATCTCGGCTCACTGCAACCTCCGTGTCCTGGGTTCAAGCGATTCTCCTGCCTCAGCCTCCCAAGTAGCTGGGATTTTTGTATTTTTAATAGAGATGGGGTTTCACCATGTTGGCCAGGATAGTCTCGATCTTCTAACCTCATGATCCGCCTGCCTCGGCCTCCCAGAGTGCCGGGATTATAGGTGTGAGCCACCGTGCCCAGCCAAGTGTGTGTCTTTATATGAGTTTGTGTGCCTGTGTGGTCTTTGTGTGGGTCAGTGGATCTCTGTGTGTGTAACTATCTGAGTGTGTGTGTGTGTGTGTGTGTCTGTATGTTTCTGTGCTGTCTGCGTGAGTGTGTGCTGTGACTGTGTCCGTGTGTGACTGGGTATGTGTCTGTATCTGAGTGCCACTGGGGGTGTGTGTGTGTGTGTGTGTGTGTGTGTGTGTGTGTATTATTCCATGTGACTGAGTAACTTGAGTCTTGGCCTTGAGCTCTGTGTGAAAGGAGTATTGCAGGGGGATTGCAAAGGGGCTGATGGGAAAGGCGTGGGGGTGTGTGGGTTGATGAGGCCCATGCCTTCTCTAAAGCTGCTGGTTGGGTCCTTGTTCAACTCTTTTGTGTATGCTCCGTGGCTGCGCCCAGCACCGGCCTGCTCATTCGGGCCTTCACAACAGCACCAATAGTAACTTTGCTGCCTCTGAGGCATTGTGAAAGTCTGTGTTCTTATGCAGGAACTCTGGGCAGGAGTGTCTGAAATGTATCCGTGTGTGCATTTGGGGGCGTTGGAACCACACTGACCCCAGAGGTCTGCTGCATTCTACAAGCAGTGACTGAGTGGGCCAGGAGGTCCCCCTGCTGACTTCTAAGTGATGTAACAATTAGAAACAATTGCACCCCATTGCCTGGTGCCACCTGCCCTGCCCCGTCCTGTCCTTCCTGTCCTTCCTGCCACCTCCTGCCAGGCTGGCTCTGGGAAGTGGGTGAAAGGAGATGCCAAGGCCAATGCGTGGGCCTCTGGCCACCTCCCAGGGGCGGTGCCCCTCTGTGACACCTGGTACTTGGGTGTGAGGAAGGGACTGCTTAGCTGCTGAGAGAAGGTGGTAGGTGGGCCAGGAAAGACGGGCAGCCTACTGAACACCAGGCTCCATTCTGTCGCCTCTCCAGGCAGCAGCCACAGTGGCAGTGAGGCCGTGGCAGCGTCGGCAGCAGAGGATGCCCCAGGCCCTGGAGCGTGCAGATGGCAGCTGGGCCTGGGTGGTGCTGCTGGCCACCATGGTGACCCAGGGCCTCACCCTGGGCTTCCCCACGTGTATCGGCATCTTCTTCACTGATCTGCAATGGGAGTTCCAGGCCAGCAACAGCCAGACCTCTTGGATCCCCTCCATCCTTATGGCTGTGCTCCACATGGCAGGTGAGTGGCCTGGGGAGGGGCTGATGAGAAAGGCCTGGGGGTTGCAGGGAAGCCACAACCCTTCTGGTTCCCTCTCTGGCCTTCTGGTTCCCTCTCTCTGAGGCCACAGGCTTTGCCTCCTGGGTGAATTCCTAAGGTTTCACCGGATTTCACCAGGGGCCCCTGGCTGGAATCCAGCTGGACTGGGCTGGAGCTGGAGAGAGAGTGGGGAGGTGCCTGGGTTACAAAGCCAGGTGGAGCCTTGTGTCCTTTCTGTGGGATCCATTCAGACACAGGTGTAGGTGTGCTGGGGCACACAGTGCCAGGCTGGGAAGAGCGCTGGGGCCAGCCCACCAAGGCTCTCCTGCTTTCCAGCTGGCCAGTCTCTCTGAACCTGGGTTGCTTCCTCTGAAGTCTGAGGGTAATGCCTGGCATCCCGCCCAGCTCCCACGTGGAATAGCAAGGAAGACCACTGTCTTCCCTGGAGGTGCTGGGAGCTGGGAAGTGTATGCGGCTGTGAATTATTAATATTTTGGAGACCCTCACTGGGGCAGGGAGTGGCTTCAGGATAGGAAAGGGGATGTAAGGAAGACACCAGGAATGGCCGGGCGCGGTGGCTCACGCCTGTAATCCCAGCACTTTGGGAGGCTGAGGTGGGCGGATCACCTGAGGTCAGGAGTTTCAGACCAGCCTGACCGACATGGAGAAACCCTGTCTCTACTAAAAATACAAAATTAGCCGGGCGTGATAGTGCATGCCTGTAATCCCAGCTACTCGGGAGGCTGAGGCAGGAGAATCGCTTGAACCCGGGAGACAGAGGTTGCGGTGAGCCGAGATGGTGCCATTGCACTCCAGCCTGGGCCATAAGAGCAACTGTCTCAAAAAAAAAAAAAAAAAAAAAAAAAAAAAAAAGAAGACACCGGGAACAAGAGAGGGACAAGGCCAGGAGCCCCAGCTCTCCCGGGACTCCTTGCAGAGAAGAGGTTGCTAAGTGGGAGTGAGGGAGGAAGGCAGCCCCTGCCTGCCCCTTCTCCTGGCTCTGTCACCACAGGCCTCAGAGGCCCCTGTTTCCTGGCTGACTTTTCCAGGAGCGTGACTGCCTCACCCTGACCCCAGCGTTGGGAACAGGGCAGAGGGAGGGTTCTCTGGGCTCCTTGGGAGCTCTCCAGGGAGACTGCATAGACCCCAGCCTTGGAGGGGCCTGGAGCCCAAGCTGATGGCCCACAGGCCTCTGCAGGCGTGTGTCTGCTGGCCGCAGCTGCCCATCTCCCCGGCTAGCTCCCGGTTACTCCCTCCACTTGCCACCAGCAGCCTGCTTATTATTCCAGGTCCTGCCCTCAAACTGGGAGGGAGGTTGGGCTGGGAGAGAGCGTGACCCTCCCGGGTGAACTCTGAATCTGCCACATGGCCTCTCGCCTGCAGGGTTGGGGCAGGGAGTGGGAATCCCGGAGGACTTCTTCTCACACAGGCAGAGCAGGGTGCCTGGGCCAGGGGCTAGGAACCGGGCATCTGGTGGGGAACCTACTCCCCAGACAACTCGGAGCTCACCACCCACAGCAGGCATCTCAGCAGCTCCATCAGCATGGGATTCCTGGCTGGCCATCTCTCTCATATACACATACACGTGCATGAGCCCGTGCTCATTCAGAGTACTGTAGACATTTTCTTCTATCTATGTTTATTTATTTATTTGCTTATTTTTGAGACAGAGTCTCATTCTGTCACCTGGGCTGGAGCACAGGGGTATGATCACAGCTTACTGCAGCCTTGACCTTTCAAGCTCAAGCGATCCTCCCACCTCAGCCTCCCGAGTAGCTGGGACCACAGGTGTGCACCACCATACCCAGCTAATTTTTTTTTGAGACGGAGTCTCGCTCTGTTGCCCAGGCTGGAGTGCAGTGGTGCAATCTCGGCTCACTGCAACCTCCGCCTCCCGGGTTCAAGCAATTCTGCCTCAGCCTCCTGAGTAGCTGGGACTACAGGCGTGTGCCACCACGCCTGGCTAATTTTTTGTATTTTTAGTAGAGACAGGGTTTCACCGTGTTAGCCAGGATGGTCTCGATCTCTTGACTTTATGATCCGCCGGCCTTGGCCTCCCAAAGGGCTGGAATTACAGGTGTGAGCCACTGTGCCCAGCCCATACCCAACTAATATTTTTATTTTTTCTAGAGACAGGGTCTCACTATGTTGCTCAGGCTGGTCTCAAACTCCTGGGCTCAAGTGATCTACCTGCCTGAGCCTCTCAAAGTGCCAGAATTACAGACATGAGCCACGGCACCTGACCACAGTATTGTAGAAATTTTTAAACATGATGAATCAGGGATACTTTCACTGATCCTTTCAAGTGTCCCTGCCCCTACATACACCTCTTAGAGGTAAGGATAGCAAGCAGGCACAAAATACAAGACCTGCTCAAGGCTGAAGAGTGAGTTCACGGCAGAAGGAGCGCCCTGCAGAGGAAACGCCCTGCCTGCCGCCCAGCCACACCACCCTCAGCTATGCAGCTGGCCTGCAGCCCCGTCCCCACCCCCAACCCTATGACTCAGGGCTTTCCTCAATGTCACCTTCCCTAAATCAGGCCAGAGTCTCTGGCATGGGGAAGATCTGTGGGTCAGTCCTTTCCAGAGCCACCTGCCCCTTTACAGTGGCAGAGACGCCGGGCCACCAGCCTCTGCTTGATTATGTCTGAGGATGGGCTGCTCACTTAGTCTGTCACTTTTTTTTTTTTTTCAGAGGAGTCTCCCTCTGTCACCCAGGTTGGAGTGCAGCAGCGTGATCTCTGCTCACTGCAACCTCCACCTCCCGGGTTCAAGCGATTCTCCTGCTTCAGCCTCCCTAGTAGCTGGGATTGCAGGCACCTGCCATCACACCCGGCTAATTTTTGTATTTTTAGTAGAGACGGGGTTTCACCATGTTAGCCAGGCTGGTCTGGAACTCCTGACCTCAGGCGATCCATCTGCCTTGGCCTCCCAAAGTGCTGGGATTACAGGTGTGAGCCACCGCACCCGGTCGGTCACTCCATCACTTTTTTTTTTTTTTTTTTGAGATGTAGTTTCACTCTGTCACCCAGGCTGGAGTGCACTGGGTTCCGCCTCCTGGGTTCAAGCAGTTCTCCTGCCTCAGCCTCCCAAGTAGCTGGGATTACAGACATGCACCACCACGCCTGGCTACTTTTTATATTTTTAGTAGAGATGGGGTTTCACCATGTTGGCCAGGCTGGTGTCGAACTCCTGACCTCAAGTGATCCACCCACCTTGGCCTCCCAAAGTACTGGGATTACAGGCATGAGCCACCGCACCTGGCCTACTCTGTCACTTTTATACTCACACTGGCTCACACCACACATCCCCCCTCCACCACAGACACACACAAGCACCTCATGCACACACACTTCCTCTGTCCCTTTAGTTGCACTCTCAGAGAGTGAGTTAGAGAAGCTCCCCATGTCCTTGGGTGAATGGGGTCCCTGTGAGATGCCAAGGAGCAGTCTGCAGCTCTTTTCTATTTTTTTGGGGTGTGGATTGGTGAGAAAGCAGCTGGGAGCCAGGCAAGGAACAGGGCCCTGTCCACAGTGAACCAAACCTAGGGGTAACTTCATGTTCAGAGGCACAGAAAGAAGCTCCTGTGGCTTGGTCCTAGTGGTGCAGACTTTGGTGGTGCTGGAGGTGGTGCGGGAGGAGAGAACCTACCCTGCCTGATTTTCTTTTTTTTTTTTGAGACTGAGTCTGGCTCTGTCGCCCAGGCTGGAGTGCAGTGGCCGGATCTCAGCTCACTGCAAGCTCCGCCTCCCGGGTTCCCGCCATTCTCCTGCCTCAGCCTCCGGAGTAGCTGGGACCACAGGCGCCCGCCACCTCGCCCGGCTAGTTTTTTGTATTTTTTAGCAGAGACGGGGTTTCACCGTGTTAGCCAGGATGGTCTCGATCTCCTGACCTTGTGATCCGCCCGTCTCAGCCTCCCAAAGTGCTGGGATTACAGGCTTGAGCCACCGTGCCCGGCTCTGCCTGATTTTCTGCAGAACACTCTAGAGGCCAGTGCAAGGAGGCGCAGAGGGGCCCAGGGCTCCCCTCAGCTGTAGGGCTGAGAAGGTGGTGGAAGGGTGGGAGGGATCTAGCCAGTCTTCCTGAGGATGCTGGGGGTGGGGGTGGAGCAGGTAAAACAGGATCTGAAGGTGCACACTGTGGTCTAGATGTCCTGGAACACTACCCTGACTCCTCCCACCAACAGACCCCCAGCGAAGTCGGGGAGGTCGTGAACTCATGAACCAATCTTGTTTCACCCAGACAGAAGGAGCAGCCTCAGTTCGGTGCAGTGCAGGGTCTTGCTCCACCTTTCTGGGAATCCTCATCAGGGTTAAACATCACCCAGTCTGAATCCTTTGTAGGGGAAAAAACTGAGACACGGAGAGGGATCAGGCCTCGCTCAGGCCACGTGGCAAGTCCGTGGCAGGTGGGTATATCAGAATCCAGGCCTGCTCCTGCCCTTGAAACCACCTGACTAGTTCCTGCTGACACTGCCCTCCCCCAACCACTCTCCTCCTCTCCCGCCACCTCCTCATTCAGCTGCTACCTTCGGGCTGTCTTCTCCCACAGGGCCCCTGTGCAGTATCCTGGTGGGACGCTTCGGCTGCCGAGTGACCACGATGCTGGGAGGTGTGCTGGCCAGCCTGGGCATGGTGGCCAGCTCCTTCTCTCGCAACCTCAGCCAGCTCTACTTCACAGCAGGATTCATCACAGGTGACTATCACTTCAGCTCCAGAATTTATAGGCAGCTGCTAGAAAGCGCCAGGCACAAGCGGACAGGGCAGGCAGGCCTCTTAATCTTCTGGAACTGCTGGCTGGGTGCGGTGGCTCACGCCTGTTATCCCAGCACTTTGGGCGGCTGAGGCGGGCAGATCACCTGAGGTCAGGGGTTCGAGACCAGCCCAGCCAATGTGGTGAAACCCTGTCTCTACTGGAAAAAAAAATACAAAAATTAGCCAGGCTTCATGGCAGGCCCTTGTAGTCCCAGCTACTCGAGGCTGAGGCAGGAGAATCACTTGAACCCGGGAAATGGAGGTTGCAGTGAGCCAAGATCGCACCACTATACTCCGGCCTGGGCAACAGACCAAGACCCCATCTCAAAAACACAAAAAACAAAGTGCTGGGATTACAGGTGTGAGCCCACCACACCCAGCCCTTCCACAGCATTTTGTTCTAAGGGGACTAGAGGAATAGACTATACCCGGAAGTGGTTATGACGTCAAGAGAGTTTTTTTTTTTTTTTTTTGTAATGGGAGAAATAACTAAGGAGAATGATCTAGGAAAGAAGAGAAAAAGGATGACTCAGGAGAGAGGGGACTTGCTAGAGGGGTGCCTCTGAGTGGAAAGGATGTAGGGCAGAAGGGAGGGACAGCCACTGGGGGAATGGGCAAGCCATTGTCACCAGTGGGCAGGCATGTGGGCAGCCAAGCATGAGGATGGGGAGGGGGTGTTGGGTGCACAGAGGAAGAGACCCAATAGTCACCTAGCAGGGCAGGCAGGGCACGATTGAGGGAGCTGTAGTGGCGTCACAGGCAGCCTGAGGGCCCGCCTGAGGCCATGATCACACACGATTGACAGCTTTCTCTCCGGCATGCTCAGGTGCGCAGGTGCAGACACTGAGTGGGTGGGAAGCTGGGAAGGCCCCTCTGGAGAGGTGGTGTCTGAACTGAGAGGAGAGTGGAGGAAGCAGATTCCAAGCAGAAGGAACAGCAGCTACAAATGACCTGAGGTCCCTAAGGGCAGCTTCATGTTCAGAGGCAGAGAAAGAAGCTCCTGTGGCTTGATCCTAGTGACAGGGAGCGGCCTGAGATGGCATCGGAAAGGTGGGCCGGAGCCAGACCACAGAGAGCCTTCCAGGGCATTGTGGAGACTGTGGATTTTTTTGTCAAGTGTGATGGGAAGTCTTTGGAAGGTGTTAAGCCAAGAGAGACTTAATCCAATTTGGGGTTTGTTTGTTTTTGAGACAGAGTCTGACTCTGTTGCCCAGGCTGGAGTATAGTGGTACAATCTTAGCTCACTGCAACCTCCACTTCCCAGGTTCAACTGATTCTCCTGACTCAGCCTCCTAAGTGGCTACTACAGACTACAGGCACCTGCCACTAGGCCTGGCTAATTTTTTTGTATTTTTAGTAGAGATGGGGTTTCACCATGTTGGCCAGGCTGGTCTCAAACTCCTGACCTCAAGTGATCCACCAACCTTCGCCTGCCAAAATGCTGGGATTACAGGCATTATCCACCATGCTCGGCCCAAATTGGGTTTTTAAAAGATAACTCCCGTGCTACACCTAGGGGAATAGGGATGCCCTGGCAGCCTTGGGAGGGCTGATCTGGGGTGCGGTGCTTACAGGGAGGTGGCAAGGCCAGCTGATTCCATCTTCAGTCCCCGGGGACTTGGAGCTGGGTGTGGACTAGAACCAGAGGAGGGCAGGTGTGTGAAATGACCCCTGACCCCACCCCTGGGTGCAGGTGGAAGGCCCCACTGTGCCTCCAGGCTGGTATCCCCTCTTGCCCCATAGGCCTGGGCATGTGCTTCAGCTTCCAGTCAAGTGTCACGGTGCTGGGCTTCTATTTTGTCCGCCGGCGGGTGCTGGCCAACGCACTGGCCTCCATGGGCGTCTCCCTGGGCATCACGCTCTGGCCACTGCTCTCCCGCTACCTCCTGGAGGACCTGGGCTGGAGGGGTACCTTCCTTGTCTTCGGCGGGGTCTTTCTCCACTGCTGCATCTGCGGGGCCATCATGAGGCCTGTGGCCACCAGTGTGGCCCCTGAGACCAAAGAATGTCCCCCACCACCTCCCGAGACACCTGCACTTGGCTGCGTGGCCACATGTGGCCGGACCATCCAGCGCCACCTGGCCTTCGACATCCTGCGGCACAACACAGGCTACTGCGTGTACGTACTGGGTGTGATGTGGTCCATCCTGGGCTTCCCACTGCCACAAGTCTTCCTGGTGCCATATGCCATGTGGCACAGGATGGACGAGCAGCAGGCAGCCCTCCTCATCTCCATCATTGGCTTCAGCAACATCTTCCTGAGGCCCCTAGCCGGACTGATGGCAGGACAGCCAGCTTTTGCTAGCCACCGCAAGTACCTGTTCAGCCTGGCATTCCTGCTCAATGGGCTCACTAACCTGGTGTGTGCGGCATCAGGTGACTTCTGGGTGCTCGTGGGCTACTGCCTGGTGTACAGCGTGTCCATGAGCGGCATCGGCGCCCTCATCTTCCAGGTTCTCATGGACATCGTCCCTATGGATCAGTTCCCCAGAGCCCTGGGACTCTTCACTGTCCTGGATGGCTTTGCTTTCCTCATCTCCCCACCACTGGCCGGTGAGGAGCTGGGAGGGAGGGTAGCCAAATAGTGTGGTACAAGGGGAACAGTTTAGACAGATCTGGGCCCCGTCCAGCATCTCCAGAGGTTTGTGCTACAGCTGATTTCTCACCTGGCACTCAGAGTATGAACAGTTAAAAGCATGGGTTTGTGACTGAATGCGGTGGCTCACGCCTGTAATCCTAGCACTTTGGGAGGCTGAGGCAGGTGGATCACGAGGTCAGGAGATCGAGACTAACCTGGCTAACATGGTGAAATCCCATCTCTACTAAAAATACAAAAAAATTAGGTGGGTGTGGTGGCGCGTGCCTGTAAGTCGCAGCTACTCAGGAAGCTGACACAGGAGAATCGTTTGAACCCGGGAGGCGGAGCTTGCAGTGAGCTGAGATCACGCCACTGCACTCCAGCCTGGGTGACAGAGACTCCATCTCAAGAAAAAAAAAAAAGCATGGGTTTTGTGTACCAGACCTCAGTCCTCCATCATCCTCCCTGTACCTCCTTTTTCCTTTTTGTTGAGACAAGGTCTCGCTCTGTCACCCAGGCTGGAGTGCAGTGGTGCAGTCACAGCTCACTGCAGCCTCAACCTGCCAGACTCAAGAGATGTTCCCACCTCAGCCCCCCAAGTAGCTGGGACTACAGGCACATGCCACCACACCCAATCAATTTTTTTTTTTTTTTTTTAATGGAGATGGGGTTTCACCATATTTCCCAGGCTGGTCTCAAACTCCTAGGCTCAAATGATCTGCCTCCCTTGGCCTCCCAAAGTGCTGGGATTACAGGCCTGAGCCACTGTGCCTGGCCACCTCCTTTTTCCTATCAGTAAAGTGGGGATAAATAGAATCTACCTCCAAGGAAAGCTTAGGAGAGAGTGTGGTGTGCAGTCAGCATCCTGCAGAGTTTCCTGTAATGATCATCATCCTGGTTCTCCTGCTTCCTGCCTGTGGGACCCGGGCAAGTCTTTTTCCTTTTTTGAGCCACAGTGCCATCTGCAAAATGCAGAAGAGAACACCTGCCCTAACCATTTATTCAACTCTGCCAGCCTCTGGGTATGCATGGGGATCAACAGGTCTCCATTCCCAGCCTGACCAACATGGCGAAACCCCATCTCTACTAAAAATACAAAAATTAGCTAGGTGTGGTGTGCGTCTATAATCCCAGTTACTTAGGAGGCTGAGGCAGGAGAATTGCTTAAACCCGGGAGGTGGAGGTTACAGTAAGCCAAGATCACACCACTGCACTCCAGCCTGGGCGACAGAGTGAAACTCCAACTCAAAAAAAAAAAAGGTCCCCATCCTCTGGGGGATTACCTTCTAGGGCAGGAGTCAGGAGTGAAAACAAAGAGACACATCCACAACCATAGTGGTGATGTATGACGCGAGGGAAACCGAATAGGTAAGTAGAGGTGCATGTGAGAGGCAGCTGAGAGCGTGAGATTCCGAGCAAATGAGGGCAGGTTTGTAAAGCCCTTGATAATAGGGAGCAGTAAGACAACACAAGGCGGCGGTTATTAGAGTAGATCCAGGAGGTTGAGTTCAGCCCAGTGGGGACTCCGTCCAAGTGTGGCATTGGAAGTCCCAGTTTCCAAGGGAATTCTTTTTTTTTTTTTTTTTTTTTTTTTTTGAGGCAGAGTCTCACTCTGTCACCAGGCTGGAGTGCAGTGGAGCGATCTCAGCTCACTGCAACCTCCGCCTCCCGGGTTCAAGCAATCCTCCTGCCTCAGCCTCCTGAGTACCTGGGACTACAGGCACGCGCCACCACACCCGATTAATTTTTGTATTTTTAGTAGAGATGGGGTTTCACTGTATTGGCCAGGCTGGTCTCAAACTCCTGACCTCGTAATCTGCCAGCCTCGGCCTTCCCAGAGTGCTGGGATTACAGGTGTGAGCCACCGCTCCCTGCCTTAGTTTTTGTATTTTTAGTGGAGACAGGGTTTCACTATGTTGGCCAGGCTGGTGTCGAACTCCTGACCTCGTGATCCACCTGCCTTAGTCTCCCAACGTGCTGGGATTACAGGCGTGATCCACTGTGCCCATCCAGGGGAATTTTTTTTTTTTAATGGAGTCTCACTGTGTTGCCCTGGTTGGAGTACAGTGGCACAGTCTTGGTTCACTGCAACCACTGCTGTCCGGGTTCAAGCGATTTTTCTGCCTCAGCCTCCCAAGAAGCTGGGATTACAGGCGCCTGCCACCGTGCCTGGCTAGTTTCTGTAATTTTAGTAGGAACAGGGTTTCACCATCTAGGCCAGGCTGGACTTGAACTCCTGACCTCGTGATCTACCCACCTCAGCCTCCCAAAGTGCTGGGATAACAGGCGTGAGCCACCATGTCAGGCCCCAAGGGAATTCTTTAAGCAAACAAGTGGGGAGAGCTCTTCAGAAGGAGGCACGGGTGAGACCTGTAGGGTGGCTGAGCAAATATCCCAGACTCCACTAGTTCCCTGCCACCACATGCCCTTAAGTTCTCTTGTAGCCTGAAGATTCTTCCTGCCCAGGCCAGAGGAGGTTTCGTGTTTCTTCCCCTCCTCTCATTCAGCAAGTATCTGTTGAGTGTCTACTGGGTGTCAGCCACAATTCCTAGTGCAGAAGAAACAAAAATAAAATCCCTGCTGTCAGGGAACACAGGGTTTAGTTGGGGGGAGGCCTGGTAGCACTAGCCTAACTTGATCTCTGTCCCCCAGGGTTGCTCCTGGACGCCACCAACAACTTCAGCTATGTTTTCTTCATGTCCAGCTTCTTCCTTATCTCAGCTGCCCTCTTCATGGGTGGCAGCTTCTATGCCCTGCAGAAGAAGGAGCAGGGCAAGCGGGCTGTCGTGGCAGATGCCTTGGAGCAGGATATTTTCTTGGAAGCCAAAGATGGTCCTGGGAAGCAGCGGTCCCCTGTGATCATGTATGTAACCAGCGTCTAAGACCCAGGGGTCACCTGTGTGACCAGTGTCTGAGTCCTGGGGTCACTGAGTGAACACCGTCTCAGCCCAGCCCAGGAGGGGGACCTTCAGCTCCTTCACCAGGGGCTTGCGTGAAGCGCAGCCCAGGAAGCCCGGGCTGTCCAGGCTCTGCAAGCTGGGACTCTGCCAGGAACTGGGACCTTGGAGGATGGCCTCTGAAGACGCCCTGAGAAACTTTTTTTTTTTTTTTTGAGGCAGAGTTTTGCTCTTGTTGCCCAGGCTGGAGTGCAGTGGCACCATCTCGGCTCACCGCAACCTCTGCCTCCCAAGTTCAAGTGATTCTCCTGCCTCAGCCCCCCAAGTAGCTGGGATTACAGGCATGCACCACCACTCCTGGCTAATTTTGTCTTTTAGTAGAGACGGGATTTCTTCACGTTGGTCAGGCTGGTCTCGAACTCCTGACCTCAGGTGATCTGCCCACCTTGGCCTCCTAAAGTGCTGGGATTACAGGCATGAGCCACTGTGCCTGGCCAGAGGAACCCTCTTCTAACTAGCAGAATCCAGGAGCGGACCCTCCCAACTTTTTTCCTTGGGCACCAGGGTACTCGGGGCCCAGGAAGCCAGGTCTGAACCCTGCTCAGGTTTGTCCCGGCCGGCTCAGCGCAGCTGGCTGTGTGTTGCTGCTCCTACAGCTGAACGCACTGGACCTTCTAGTACAGCCTGGATACCTCCATCATTTCTTTATCTTTCTCTGGCCTCCAGACAGTTCTGAAGAGCTCACCTTCCTCCAGGTTCCTCCTGCCCTGCTCTTCCCAAGTGACCCAGCCCTCACCTGTAGGGCAGCCAAGGCTGGTGGTGCTGCTGCCCCCACGAAGGTCACTGGACCTCGCACTGATGGTGAGAGGCAGTGCAGAGGTCCAGACTGAGGAGTTGGCTGGCTGGATAGGGACAGATTAAAGGTTGAGTGGCACGCCCATCCTGGCGCCTGTGTGGAGAACAGGAGGGGGGCCCCTGGCTTGGATCCTAAAATCTGAGGGCGCCCCCTGCAGTCTCAGCAGGACCCGCTCTATCTAGGGGCTTCCTCCTTCCTTTCCCCACCCTGTTTCCTTGGCGGGGAGGATTAGTGCTGGCTGGGGGAAGCCAGACATTTGACTGACGGAGAGGAAGGCTTGCCAGGCAGCCTGAAGACTGCTGTGAAAATGGGGCTGCTTTTGCAAGAGAAGTTCTTTTACTCCCCATTCCTGCCCTCTGGAGGCCCCCCTTCTCCCTGCCGTGTTAGAGGTGTCAACCCTGGGGTAAGTGGCTGGCTGGACTCACCCCTGCTGCCTGTTCGCCTGTGCCTGTGACCTGGAGGTCTGAGCTCCCGCCACACACAGTTTACTGGTGCCTTTCCCTGAAGTCACCACCCAGGGGCTGGCTGTCATCAGCCCGTTCTTGTCCCAGCAGGGTACCGAGGGAATGAGAAAACAGAATGTGTTTGAATTATACACAGAAATGTTCCCTGCAGCAGGTCATAAACTCTGTGAACTAATGAAGCTGAAAAACAGCGCTGGAGTGCGTTTCCCCTCACCCTTTCCTCCCAGCTCAGCAAGGGGTGCTCAGGTTCAGGGTGATGTTTGTTGATTCAGGCTCAACCAGGCTCTGGCAAGAAAACCTTATCAGATTTTATTTTCATGAACGGGTGCCAGTCTTCCTGCCTGCCATGTCCAGCTGGCGTCAATAAGCATCTTTGGGGATGTCCTGCCTCCTCCAGGACCAGCCATGAGTGCCTCTTATAGCCAAAGGCAGTACTGCAGGCCAAGCAAAGGGCTCTGGGCTGGAATAGCCCTCCCTGAGTGCCTTGGACTCCACCACTATCTGCCATGTGACTTTGGGCAAATTGTTGACCACCTCTGAGCCTTGAAAAAGTAGCAGGTTACTTTGTTAGAGCGAAATAATAAAATTTAATTTTAAAAAAGAAAATGTAGGAGGTTTGTCTGGATGAGCTAGTCTCTTCTAGTTGAAAAGTCTGTGGCCGGGCGCGGTGGCTCACGCCTGTAATCCCAGCACTTTGGGAGGCCGAGACGGGCGGATCACGAGGTCAGGAGATCGAGACCATCCTGGCTAACACGGTGAAACCCCGTCTCTACTAAAAAATACAAAAAACTAGCCGGGCGAGGTGGTGGGCGCCTATAGTCCCAGCTACTCGGGAGGCTGAGGCAGGAGAACCCGGGAGGCGGAGCTTGCAGTGAGCTGAGATCCGGCCACCGCACTCCAGCCTGGGTGACAGAGCGAGACTCCGTCTCAAAAAAAAAAAAAAAAAAAAAAAAAGAAAGAAAAGTCTGACTTGGTGAGCGTCTGGAAGACGCCACTGCCTTCTGGCTCCCCACCCAGTCTTACTCTTGGCAGCCATCAATAGCACGCGCTCTGAAGGGAGAGTGCTTGCATGTACTTTGCCAAATCCTGTCTCCTCCATCTCAGTTGAATGGAAAAGGAGGGAGGTGGGGCTGGTAGATAGGTGCTTTTGGTGCTAGTATCCACCAGGTTTTGTGTGCATCCCGTAATGAGCCCACTTCCTGAAAACATTTAAAGAAAAAAGATATCAGCTGGAGATGGTAGTGCCCACGTGTAATCCCAGCTACTTGGGAGGTTGAGGTGGGAGGATCACTTGAACCTGGGAGTTTGAGGCCAGCCTGGGCAACACAGCAAGACCCTGTCTCTTTAAAAAAAAAAAAAAAAAAAAAAAAAGGCCGGGCATGGTGGCTTATGCTTGTAATCCCAGCACTTTGTGAGGCCAAGGCGGGTGGGTCACTAGAGGTCAGGAGTTCAAGACCAGCCTGGCCAACATGGCAAAACCCCATCTCTACTAAAAATACAAAAATTAGCCAGGCATAGTAGCAGGAGCCTGTAATCTCAGCTACTTGGGAGGCTGAGGCAGGAAAATTGCTTGAACCAGACAGGCAGGGGTTGTGGTGAGCTGGGATCATGCCACTGCACTCCAGCCTGGGTGATGGAATGAGACTCTGTCTCAAAAAAAAAACACAAAACACTTTGGGAGGCCAGAGCAGGAAGATCTCTTGAGACCAGGACTTCAAGACCAGCCTGGGCAACACAGAGACCCTGTCTCTACAAAAAAATTAAGGGGAAGAAAAAAAAAAAGCCAAGTGTGGTGGATCATGCCTGTAGTCCCAACACTTTGGAGGGTCAAGATGGGAGAATCACTTGAGAGGCCACCCTAGGCCACATAAGGAGACCTCCATCTCTACAAAAAATTTTAAAATTAGCTGGACATGGTGGCACAGGCCTGTGGTCCAAGCCACTCAGGAGGCAGAGGTGGGAGGATCCCTTGAGCCAGGAAGTTCAAGGTTGCAGTGAGCTGTGATCACACCACTGCACTCCAGCCTGGGTGAGAGACCTTATTCCCCGCCCCCCCCCCCAAAAAAAAGGTATCAATGGGTGTTCTGCACAGGAAACTTTGATCTCACCTGCTCCTAGGCAGAATAGCAATCATCTCTGGGCAGAATTCCTTCACTAAATATTTCTTGAGTATCTACTGTGTGCCAGAGACTGGGCAGAGGTAAAACCTACCAAGGGCTGAGAATTCTACCCCAAGAAGGAGGGCCCCTCCCTGAGGCCTTAAGAAGGGAAGACTGGCGGGGCATGGTGGCTCATGCCTATAATCCCAGCACTTTGGGAGGCTGAGGCAGGTGGATCACGAGGTCAAGATATTGAGACCGTCCTGGCCAACATGGTGAAACGCCGTCTCTGCTAAAAATACAAAAATTAGCTGGGGACAGTGGTGCGTGCTGGTAATCCCAGCTACTCAGGAGGCTGAGGCAGGAGAATCACTTGAACCCGGGAGGCAGAGGTTGCAGTGAGCCGAGATCGCCACTGCACTCCAGCCTGGCAACAGAGCGAGACTCCGTCTCAAAAAAAAAAAAAAAAAAAAAAAAAAAAAAAAGGGGAGAAGACCAATGAGGGAGGATGGGATGGTCCATCTGATTCTGCAATCCCCACTTAGCTGACGGCCTGCGAACCTCTAGAGGAGGTCTGGGGCAGTTCCCGGGCAGGGAGGATGGAGCTTACTTCCATTCTCCCTATTTCTGGGCTCCTATTTGCTGCTCTGTCCAGCAAGAGGCAGAAAAACTCCTTGGGCACCCTGGGGTGACATGCACTTCCCAGGCTGCGGAGGCTCCCAATAGAAGCCAAAGGGCTTTGGTGAGGGTCCTCGGGCCTAGGCACACAGACTAAGGTCGAAACTCCTGCGTCAGAGGATGTGCATAGGGCAGGGGCTGACCACAAGGACCTGAAACCTCGGAGGTGAGGCCTGCTTCCAATGGGGCTGCAGCTGGCTGGAGCGTGTAGGCCACTCTGCCTTCACCCAGGCCCAGGACTTAAGATATGGTCCTTGCCTTTGTCAACCTTAATAGGAGAGGCTCTCTCAAAGAAAATAGTATCTATTTGGGCATAGGGCATTGCAAAGGTAGTATCCATGCCATAGTAAACTATATGGGTATTCAGGGAGGTAAAGAAAGAAAGGCTTTAAGGGAAAAAATAGGATTACATAATTGTTTTGAGATAATTATCCTTAGGTAGAAGAATTAGTAACAAGGGTGACCAGTTCAACGTTGGACAGGAAAGTTGCTGGGCAGATGGCCATTCAAAAGTATGTTTTGTGCAAGGTTGGGGTTTTTGCAGAATCTTTGTGATAGTTTTCATTATCAGATATTTATGCATGAGAACCCTCTTGTCATGGTTTTCTCCGACTCTGTCCGGGTTTTTTTGTTCTGTTTTTTTAACACAAGTGACTCCAATTAGATTAACAACTTTTGCATTCTCAGGACACTCACAGCCTAAGCCACCTCTCTACCCCTACGTTGTCAAACGCGATGGGAGTGTAGTAAGGCCACCTCCTTCCCTGGTGCTTTGTTCCCTGTAACCACGAGTAGTAATCCATCACACACCTGCTTCCCGAGAATCCTCGAGAAGGAATCGGCCGAAGGGCTTCAGCATCCAGAAAGCCCCGAAAGCGCCACAAACAAGGCTCTTCCTCGGGCTCCCCGGTGCTGCCCCGGGCGCGCGCCATCCACCCGGCTGACAAAAAGCACCAGGACATGACCCCGTCCCCTTTGATTTCTGTCCAGAGGTGGCGGACTCACCTCGGGGCTGGGATAGAGGACGGGTCCGGGTCGCTACGCTTTTTGCAAAAGGGTCAAAAGACTGATGGGGGTGGGTAAGGAGCTGACGCCCGCGCTCTAAAGGGGCGTCCTGGTCAAGGAGGCTGGGCCGCCCCCGCCAGCCATGGGGATCCTGGAGGTGCTTCTGCCTCGACGTCCTCCCAACATGGGTGCTGCCAGACTCCGTTGCGCTCCTGAGTTGCTCCTCACGGAATTCCAGCCGCCCGACATGGGTGTCTCACTTTCGGCTTCTGGGCCACGTCGGGGCGGCGGAGGACCCGGGGGGCCGGGCGGGAGAGTGGGAAAGGTGGGGCGGGAAAGCCGAGAGAGGCCCTCACCCGCCTTCCTGTTGGCGGGGGCGGCAAGTGGGTTTCTTTCTTGCGTTCAGATTTTGCAATAATTTGCAGCTGGACATAGGATATGGGAGACAAGGCTGCTCCTCGCAGTACACCCACCCACGCCCATACCTCCCTCGGCGAAGCGTGTCGCAGCGGGTTCCAGCGCAGGCTAAAGAGCTTCCGCAGCCAGAAAACCGAAAGCGCGCCGCGCACGCGCGCCAAGGAGTTCGGCGACGGCCCCGCCCCTCGCCTGCCTCGTCCCGCCCCTTCCGCGCCTTGGAGGGTGGGGACAGCGCGGCTTCCGCCGGGAGCCTGGAACCGAGCCCGGCAGCCGGGGGCTGGGCGCCAGTAGCCACTCCGCCAGCCCCAACCAGCAGACGGTTCCCTGTCTCCCGCGCCCCAATTTCGATTTTCAGACCCAACTCCTACAGGATTCTGAGACCCCGGCCCATCTCCCCACATTCCATTTCCAGCTGCAAATTACTGCAGAGTCTGAACCCAAGAAAGAAACCCGTTTGCCGTCCCCGCGTCTTCCCTCGCCAGACAGGTGGAGAGTGGGTGAGGGTCTCGCTCGGCTTTCCCCCTGCACCTTTCCCACCCGCCCGCCCGTCCCTGGGGGTCCTCCGTCACGCCGGCCATGGCCCAGAAGCCGAAGTTGGACCCCCACGTCGGGCGTTTGGGATACCTGCAGGCGCTGGTCACGGAATTCCAGGAGACCCAGAGCCAAGGTGAGAGCCACGGTGGGACCAGGTGACAGGGTCGGCTGTGACCGCCGCCCGGACCTGGCTCCAGTGCCGCTTTCCCGTTGCAGACGCCAAGGAGCAAGTCCTCGCCAACCTCGCCAACTTCGCTTATGACCCCAGCAACTACGAGTATCTGCGGCAGCTGCAGGTCCTGGATTTATTTCTCGATTCGCTGTCGGAGGAGAACGAGACCCTGGTGGAGTTTGCTATTGGTAAGGGCTGGGCCCGTTCGCTAGATGGCTAAATGGGCCGGGGTGAGATAAGTGAGTTACAAGTGAGTCCTTGGGGCCTGGCGTGGTGGCTCACACATGTAATCCCAGCACTTTGGGAAGCCGAGGCGGGGGGATCACCTGAGGTCAGGAGTTCGAGACCAGCCTGGCCAACATGGCAAAACCTCGTCTCTACTAAAAGTACAAAAATTAGCTGGGCATGGTGGCGAGTGCCTGTAATCCCAGCTAAGCGGGAGCAAAAATTAGCCGCACACAGTGGTGTGCACCTGTAGGCCCAGCTACTCTGGAGGCCGAAGCAGGAGGATTGCTTGAGTCCGGGAGGCAGAGGCCAAAGTGAGCTGAGACTGCGCCACTGCACTCCAGCCTGGGCGACGGAGTGAGACCATGTCTCAAAAAAAGATGTTTTAAAAAGAGCAGTTTTGTAGCCAGGCGCGGTGGCACACGCCTGTAATCCCAGCACTTTGGGAGCCCGAGGCAGGCGGATCACCTGAGATCAGGAGTTCGAGACCAGTCTGGCCAACATGATGAAACCCCGTCTCTAACTAAAAATACCAAAATTAGCCGGGCGTGGCGGGCGCCTGTAATCCCAGCTACTCGGGAGGCTGAGGCAGGAGAATCACTTGAACCCGGTAGGCAGAGGTTGCTGTGAGCCGAGATGGCGCCACTGCACCCCAGCCTGGGCAACAGCGAGACTCCGTCTCAAAAAAAAAAAAAACAACAATTTCAGGTGGGTGAGGTGGCTCACACCTGTAATGTCAGCACTTTGGGCGGCCGAAGCAGGCAGATCACTTGAGTCCCGGAGTTCAAGACCGGCCTGGCAAAAGCCCATCTCTGCTAAAAAAAAAAAAAAAAAATTAGTCTGGCGTGGTGTCCCAGCTACTCAGGAGGCTGAGGTGGGAGGATTGCTTGAGCCTGGAGGACGAGGCTGCAGTGAGCTGGGATTGGGCCACTGTACTCCAGCCTGGGTGACAGAACGAGAATCTGTCTTAGAAACAAAAGTAACTCATATTTAGTGTTTTCATATCAGGAGAAGCAGAGATGGCTTGCAGTCTGTAACTTACGGCTTCTTTTGTAGTTATGATCTTAAGACCTATTGATTTATTCACTGGGCAGATATTTACTGGGCATGTACCGTATATGTAAACTACTGCTCTAAATGCTGGAGTATGGTGAACAAGTTAGGGGAAGTGTTTGCCCCTCAGGAGCTTACATTCTAGTAGGGGGGACAGGTGGTTAGCAAACAAAAAAGATGATGCTCAGCAGCAAATAAATGGGGTGATGAGAAACAGCAGTAGAAGGTGGTGGTTACTTCTGTTTTGGCCATCATGAGAAAGGCATTTTAGCAGGGACACAGCATGGGCAAAGGCCTTAAAACAGGAAGGAGCCAGAAGGAAGATGAATGTGGCAGGATCGTTATAGTGAAGTGGAGAATGGCACAAAAAGAGGATAGAGAGTTAAGCAGCACTAGAGCTTGCCAGAGCTTAGATCTAGGCCGTGGGAAATAGTTTGAAGCAGACAAAATTTTGAGAACAAACAAAAATCCCTTTTTCAAGCCATGCACAGTGCTCATCTGTAGCCCCAGATAGGAGGATCGCTTGAGCCCAGGAGTTTGAGGCTGTAGTGTGCTACGATTGCATGATTGCACCTGTAAATAGCCACCGCACTCCAGCCTGGGCAACACGCGCGTGATCACCTGGCTGAAGTCTTGTCAGGCTTCTCCACTGTAAAATTACTCTTTCTTTCCCCTCTTTACGTTTTTTTTTTTTTTTTTTTTTTTTTTTTTTTTTTTTTTTTTTTTTGAGACGGAGTCTCACGCTGTTGCCCAGGCTGGAGTGCAGTGGCGCGATCTCGGCTCACTGCAAGCTCCGCCTCCCGGGTTCCCGCCATTCTCCTGCCTCAGCCTCCTGAGTAGCTGGGACTACAGGCGCCCGCCACCGCGCCCGGCTAATTTTTTGTATTTTTAGTAGAGACGGGGTTTCACTGTGGTCTCGATCTCCTGACCTTGTGATCCGCCCGCCTCGGCCTCCCAAAGTGCTGGGATTACAGGCTTGAGCCACCGCGCCCGGCCCCTCTTTACGTATTATGTATTATACCCATTGGAAGGAAGTCACTACATAAATTATCTTAAATCTTTTTCTTTTTTTTGAGATAGGGTCTCACTGTGTCACTTAGGCTGGAGTACAGTGGTGTGATCATAGTTCACCATAAATTTAAACTTCTGGGCTCTAGCAGTCTTCCTGCCTTAGCCTCCTGAGTAGCTGTGACTACAGGTGGACACCACCATGCCTGGCTTTTTTTTGTTTTTAATTTGTTTTCGAGAGGATCTCACTGTGTTGCCCAGACTGGTCTCGAACTCAGCTTTTTTTTTTTTTTTTTTTTAATTTGTTGTCAACACACGGTCTCACCGTCTTGCCCAGACTGGTCTTGAACTCCTGGCCCCAAGAGATAAATCGCTTGTAACCCTAAACAGACCCTCATTTCATAACACTGCTTCTTGAAGGCCCCAACCAGGAATGCAAATGTTCCCCCTTCCGGTTTGTCTCATTGCCTCTTTGTGGTTTGTTTCTTTATCCCCTTTATTTCCTATAATCTAGAAATTGGGTTGAAAGTCTTGATAGGATCAAGTAACACATTTTATTTTATTTTATTTTATTTTATTTTATTTTATTTTATTTTTTGAGATGGAGTCTTGGTCTGTCACCCAGGCTGGAATGTGGTGGTGCGATCTCAGCTCACTGCAACCTCTGCCTCCTGGGTTCAAGCAATTCTCCTGCTTCAACCTCCCGAGCAGGTGGGATTACAGGCGCCCGCCACCATGCCTGGCTAATTTTTGTGTTTTTAGTAGAGATGGGGTTTCATCATGTTGGCCAGGCTGGCCTCAAACTCCTGACCTCAGGTGATCCGCCCGCCTCAGCCTCCCAAAGTGCTGGGGTTACAGTCGTGAGCCACCACGCCTGGCCCAAGTAACACATTTTTAAAAATACATTATTATAAGTGTGATTCAAATTTTTCAAAGACCGCCCAGGTCTCCTCTAAAGAGGAGAGGAGAGGAGGTTCCTGGGACTAGACTACAAATGAGGGTCTCCTCTCCATGAGGGGGCTCCAGCACATGTGTGAGCAGATTCACACCCCCACAGACAGCTGCCCCTTGGCCACTCCCTGGGTTTGGAAGTGCACACACCAACGGTGGCATTCACCCTTGGGAGTCAGGATCCAGGAAAGAGGCCCATGCGGCCGTGGGAGCGGGTTTAGGGCCTGGAGCTCCAGGTACAGGGGAAGGGCGGCCCTGGGCTTTGGGTGAGTTCCCTGGACTTACTGCCCTGCAGAGGACCAGAGTAGGGCCTGCTAAAGCCAAGCCAGCGCAGGAGCCCTAGTTGCCCAGGTCCCCGAGTGATGCCAGCTCCTCTAGAAGATTATTATGCCAAACAAATATTCTAAAAAGTTGGTCTCTAAAATGTCCTCTGTCCCCTCCCTTTTCATGCCTCTGCCCCACCCACAGCTGCTGCTTTCTGAATGGTGACTGTGGCCCCTGCAGATGCATGTGGCTAAACCTCCACCAGGGGGCAATAGAGCTCCTCCAAATCAAGCCGCTGACCCTGGAGAAAAATTGGCGGAAGTCACAGAGCAGTCCCCACAAAAAATGTTTACCAAGTGGGGTCTTTCCTGCTGGCGTTTCCTCAGGGTCAGGAAGCAACTTTCCCAGGACAGGGGTACCCTGAGGTCCGGGTCCACTGAGCTATGGGGGCGGCGTGAGCCTGGCCTGGGTTCTTGCCACCCTGGGCAGCTTCCCCGCGTGGGTGACTGAGCCCCAGCGTCTCCACTTTTCAGCTGATTCCTAGCTGACTCCCGTCCCTTCTCCGAGCGTGGTTTCCTCACCTGCCTTGCCTGCCTCGCAGGTGGTTGTGGGAGCAGAAGTGTGGGTGTGTGTGTCTGTGCATCTGCGCCTCTGTGCTGTTACTTTATCTAGAATTGTTGGGATCATTATCACCAGTTTTACTTTTCCCAACCGTTTTTTCCTCCTTTTTTTCTCTTCTTCTGCCAGAGCAAGCCCCGCCCCGCCCCAAGCACGGTAGCTTTCTCAGCATGGAATCCCTCCGTGGGACCCTCTGCAGATGAAATTTCTCGTATATTTATTATGCATAACTGAGAAGGAGAGCCCCCGCGTATTTTCTTACTGGCGTCGTTTCCCTTTCTCTTAGTGTCTCTGCTTGGGGATCCCCGACAGGCACTTATTCTGCTGTTTCCGGAGAAGGCTCCGTGCTGCGCTTTGGAGCTTTGAGTCTTTTATCCCCTGTGGCAGCCCTGAGATTGTGACTTCCCTGAGCCCGAGCCAGCCTTGCTTCTGTCTGCATGGTTTGAGTGCTTAGGCCTTTTGGCCTAGGGAGGAGGAGAGAAGGGGAAGGAAAAGCAAGGGATCTTCACTTAATAAGTGTGGAGTCCTGGCCATGACTTGGTGCAGCACCCCTAAGCAGGGTTGGTTCAGGTGGCTCACACCTGTAATCCCAGCACTTTGGGAGGCCGAGGCGGGTGGATCACTTAAGGTCAGTTTGAGACCAGCCTGGCCAACATGGCAAAACCCCGTCTCTACTAAAAATACAAAAATTAACTGAGCATGGTGGCGCGCACCTGTAGTCCCAGCTGCTTGGAAGCTGAGGCAGAAGAGTCACTTGAACCAGGAGACAGAGATTTCAGTGAGCCAAGGTCACGCCACTGCACTCCAGCCTGGGTGACAGAGTGAGACTGTCTCTTAAAAAGAACCAAAACCCATATCTGCTTGGTTGAGCAGGGTGGTTCATACCTGTAATCCCAGCATTCTGGGAGGCTGAAGCAAGAGGATTGCGTGAGTCCCCAGGAGTTCGGGAGGAGCCTGGGCAACATAGCAAAACCCTGTCCCTACAAAAACAAACAAAACAAATGTCTGCTTGTTGGCAAACAGCACAGTGAGTTGGACGAGAGCTGGGCATTGGGGTCAGGCAGGCATCTGGGTGTGGGCTCTTCTCCAATCATCTGTCAGATGGGGACAGTGCCAGCAGCTGCTTCACATCGAGAGAACTGAATGAAGCACTACAGTGCTCTTTTAGGGTCAGTGTCTGCAGCCTTCGACAGGATCCCCTTGGTCGCCATCCAAGACAAATGATACCCAAAACCCTTTGAGGGTGAGCAGTCGCCCCTTCTCCCAGAGTGGTGAGGTGGGGGATGGGATAACGTCTTATCAAGGGAACCACTCATCTGCTCCAGGAATTCTTTTTTTTTTTTTTTTTTTTTTTGAGACGGAGTCTCGCTCTGCTGCCCAGGCTGGAGTGCAGTGGCCGGATCTCAGCTCACTGCAAGCTCCGCCTCCTGGGTTTACGCCATTCTCCTGCCTCAGCCTCCCAAGTAGCTGGGACTACAGGCGCCCGCCACGTCGCCCGGCTATTTTTTTTTTTTTTTTGTATTTTTAGTAGAGACGGGGTTTCACCGTGTTAGCCAGGATGGTCTCGATCTCCTGACCTCGTGATCCGCCCTTCTCGGCCTCCCAAAGTGCTGGAATTACAGGCTTGAGCCACCGCGCCCGGCCCTGCTCCAGGAATTCTTACCTTCTGGAAAAACATCACGGAATGACAGGAACGCCGATCCTCAGCCTCCCAGAGGGTGCCCAGGCAATGTTAGGTGGGGAGAGCCTGGCTGCTGGCCCGGTACTGTTGTGTCCCCATCACGGATGGCATTAGCTCACACTTTGGGAGCACCCACTGGGTGCCAGGTGCTTGCTTCTTGTGCATTAGAGATAGTACTGAAGTAGATGTGCTTACACTGCCTTCTTTCCAATCAGGACTTTGAGGCTTAGGGAGGTTCCGTGGGCTGGCCAAAGGTTTAAAGAGTACCAGATCTAGGCCGGGTGCAGTGGCTCATGCTTGTAATCCCAGCACTTTGGGAGGCCAAGGTGGGCAGATCACCAGAGGTCGGGAGTTTGAGACCAGCCTGACCAACATGGAGAAACCCCATCTCTACTAAAACTACAATTAGCTGGGCGCGGTGGTACGCACCTATAATCCCAGCTACTCGGGAGGCTGAGGCAGGAGAATCGCTTGAACCCAGGAAGCAGGGTTGAGGTGAGCCAAGATCGCACCATTGCACTCCAGCCTGGGCAACAAGAGTGAAACTCCGTCTCAAAAAAATAAAGAGTACCAGACCTGAGACTTAAACCCAAAGCAGTCAGAGTCTACAAGCTATTCCCTTGGCCCTTTTCCTGCCCTTACAGGAGTTCCAATTCCTAGGATTGTGGAGTGAAAGGTAGGAAGGAGTTTACTCCAAATGGCTCATTTTATCAATAAGGAAGCTGTGGTGTAGACAGCTGCCCCTTGTCTGGCTGTCACAGGCCAGGGTGAGAATGCAGGCTTCCTTCCGTCTGTGCCTACAGCGGCCACACTCACAGGTGCTCTTCCATGCTGGCTTTGCTGTGGCAGCTCTGAGGCCTGCTCTTTGGCCCAGCATTCTGCCTCCTCTCTGAGGGCTGGAAGCTGGATGCTATCCAACCAAATGGATTGGCTCACCCTGCACACTAAGGCCAATTACTGACAAAATTGCAGTGCGAGAAAGTGAGGCTTTGTTTTCTGTTTTTTGTTTGTTTGTTTGTTTTTGAGACAGAGTCTCACTCCGTTGCCCAGGCTGGAGTGCAATGGCGCGATCTCGTCTCACTGCAACCTCTGCCTACCTGGTTCAAGCAATTCTGCCTTCAGCCTCCTGAGTAGCTGGGGTTACAAGCACCTGCCACCACACCTGGCTAATTTTTTTTTTTTTTTTTTTTTTTGAGACGGAGTCTCGCTGTGTCTCCCAGGCTGGAGTGCAGTGGCCTGATCTCGGCTCACTGCAAGCTCCGCCTCCCGGGTTCATGCCATTCTCCCGCCTCAGCCTCCCAAGTAGCTGAGACTACAGGCGCCCGCCACCATGCCCGGCTAGTTTTTTGTATTTTTAGTAGAGACGGGGTTTCACCATGTTAGCCAGGATAGTCTCGATCTCCTGACCTCGTGATCCACCCGCCTCGGCCTCCCAAAGTGCTGGGATTACAGGCTTGAGCCACCGTGCCCGGCCACACCTGGCTAATTTTTGTATGTTTAGTAGAGATGGGGTTTCGACATGTTGGCCAGGCTGGTCTCGAACTCGTGACCTCAGGTGATCCGCCTGCCTTGGCCTCCCAAAGTGCTGGGATTACAGGTGTGAGCCACTGTGCCCAGCCCAAAGTGAGGCCTTTATTGCGGGGTGACAAGCAAGAAGAATCCGGCAGCTCATGCTTAAGACCCAAACTCCCAGATGGCTTATGGGTAAGGGTGTTTAAAGGCGGGAGGCAGAGGTTACAGACAAAGTTTTAAATCAACACCAGGAGGCTATATATTGGTTTGGCCTAAGAAGGCAGGATGGGCCGGGCGCGGTGGCTCAAGCCTGTAATCCCAGCATTTTGGGAGGCCGAGGCGGGTGGATCACGAGGTCAGGAGATCGAGACCATCCTGGCTAACATGGTGAAACCCCGTCTCTACTAAAAATACAAAAAACTAGCCGGGCGTGGTGGCGGGCGCCTGTAGTCCCAGCTACTCGGAGGCTGAGGCAGGAGAATGGCGTGAACCTGGGAGGCGGAGCTTGCAGTGAGCCGAGATCGCGCCACTGCACTCCAGCCTGGGTGACACAGCGCGAGACTCCGTCTCAAAAAAAAAAAAAAAAAAAAAAAAAAAAGAAGGCAGGATGTCTCCAAGGGATGGGCTCATAGGTGGCTTCAAAGATTTTCTGGTTTGTGATTGGGTAGGGAGGTGAGGCTTTGTCTACAAATTTGGCATCAGCAAAAAAGAATGTTAGCTATGACCTGTGAGCGTGTCCCCCAGGCCCCTCAGGGAGTCTAGAGAGTGGTCAGAGTGCAGTTTTCAGTTCCCCTTATCTGAGGTCTCAGTGCCAGGGGAACTGTTTGTTGGGGGTCCAGGTTTCTGAAAAGCAACTCAAGGACAGATGTTAAGATGTTATCTTTTTTTTTTTTTTTTTTTTTTTTTTTTTTTTTTTTTTTTTTTTTGAGACGGAGTCTCACGCTGTTGCCCAGGCTGGAGTGCAGTGGCGCGATCTCGGCTCACTGCAAGCTCCGCCTCCCGGGTTCCCGCCATTCTCCTGCCTCAGCCTCCTGAGTAGCTGGGACTACAGGCGCCCGCCACCGCGCCCGGCTAATTTTTTGTATTTTTAGTAGAGACGGGGTTTCACTGTGGTCTCGATCTCCTGACCTTGTGATCCGCCCGCCTCGGCCTCCCAAAGTGCTGGGATTACAGGCTTGAGCCACCGCGCCCGGCCAGATGTTATCTTTAGGCTGGGCGCAGATGCTCACGCCTGTAATCCCAGCACTTTGGGAGGTTGAGGCGGGTGGATCACTTGAGCTCAGGAGTTCAAGACCAGCCTGGCCAATATGGTGAAACCCCATCTCTACTAAAAATACAAAATCTAGCCGGGCATGGTGGCAGGAGCCTGTAATCCCAGCTACTCGGGAAGCTGAGGCAGGAGAATCGCTTGAACCCAGGAGGCAGAGGTTACAGTGAGCAAAGATCGTGCCACTGCACTACAGCATGGGCGACAGAGCAAGACTGTCTCAAAAACAAACAAACAGATGTTATCTTTAATTTCTGTGGGGGAACCAGACATCCCCTGATTCTGACTTCCTTGGCTATTGTTTTAAGCTAACTGTTAAACCTTCTTGCTTATCAAGTTGTTCATTTGCTTCTCAGGGCTAGCTAGGTGCCTGGAATTTCATGAAGGGACTCAAGATTTTCCTTTATTTCCATGCTTGGGGGCCTGCAGGCCCCGAGAGAAGCCCCTGCTCTCTCTCGATGTCAGCCAGGGCTTCAGTCTGGCCCTGGCTGCCACCCTGCTGCCACTGCAGTTCCACCCATCAGCGGTGGCAGCGGAACTGCAGTGGCAGCAACCACTCACCAGCAGCAGCCTGGCCTCGCTCACCTTCCTCTCTGGGGGGGGGGTGTCTCCTGTGGCTTCCTCTCAGTTGCCTGCCGTGGGCACGCCACAGCCGTGAGGAAGGATCTGGTTACAGCGATTGCGGAGAACATGCATGGGTTTTCAAGTCTCTGGCCTCTTGTGGCCTCTCGTGGATTTGCCCATTTAGAGCAATTTAGAACTAGTTTATTGACTCTTTCCTGTGCTTCTGGCTGCCTTTTCTCCCTAGGGTGCAGGGCTCTTGTTTGGGTGCTGTTGGGATTAAAAGCTGCCTCTTCTGGACGCCCACCCAGTGCACACCATGTGCTCACCACACACCCACCTGAACCCGCCCTGCCCACAAGGCCTCTGAATCTGTCATTAACAGCAAGGCGGATGGTTCTAACCCCTTTTTACATATCAGGAACCCCCACCACCAAGTGAGGGCAAGTCCACTGCCTGGAGCTCCCGCTGTTAGTGATGACTGGAACCAGGATTTCGCCCTTGTCATCCAGGATCCAAATTCCGTGCCCCGGGAACCCAGCTGGCACCAGGCTCAGACTCTAGTCCCTTGTTCTTTTTTTTTTTTTTGAGGCAGAGTCTCTGTCACCCAGGCTAGAGTGCAGTGCTCACTGCAACCTCTGCCTTCCGGGTTCGAGCGATTCTCCTGCCTCAGCCTCCTGAGCAGCTGGGATTACAGGTGCATGCCATCACGCCCAGCTGATTTTTTTGTATTTTCAGTAGAGACGGGATTTCACCATATTGGTCAGGCTGGTCTCAAACTCCTGACCTGATGATCCGCCCACCTCGGCCTCCCAAAGTGCTGGGATTACAGGCATGAGCCACCCCGCCCAGCCTCTTCCTTTGTTCTTTGTCTCTCTGGCACCTTGCTGCCTCTGCCACATCCCTGAGTGAGTTCTGGTGGGAAGTAATTTCTGCTGCAACTGGTAGTGCCCACAGTCGGGGGCCACATTGTACCAGTGTCACAGAGGAACTGCCACTGGGGCTGGGTGCAGTGGCTCATGCCTGTAATCCTAGCACTTTGGGAGGCTGGGGTCGGAGGATCACTTGAGCCCAGGAGTTTGAGGCCAGCCTGGGAAACATAGTAAGACCCCATCTCTACAAAAAAAACCTATAAAAAATTAATGAGGCATGGTGGTACACGCCTGTAGTCCCAGGTACTTAGGAGGCTGAGGCAGAAGGATCACTCGAGCACAGAAGGTCGAGCCTGCAGTGAGCCATGATCACAACGCTGCCCTCTAGCCTGGGTGACAGAGCAAGACACTGTCTCCAAAAAAACCACAAACAAAAAAAGAAGGAACAGACACTGGGAGGGAGCCTTGGTTAGGCCAGAGCTGCCCTTGTTTGGGATGGGAGGTGGATGAATTATGGAAACTAGATGTAAAGCCAAGATCTCAGTAAATAGTCGTTGAATGAAAGAATTCTGAGTTCAAGTCCTAAATGAAAGCATTGGTAGCCTTTGGAATTCATTTGGGAGTGTCTGCCCACAGCACCATTGACTGACTCTTAGATGTCCTGTATACCTGCACCATCCTAGATGTTGCATGGAGATATGAAGGAATCAGGAGATAATTTTCTGCTTTCATGAAAACTGGTTGAATCCAAGAGAATCATAGATTACTTAGCAGTTTTGTTACTGAAACAGTTTAAAGGTGGGGTGCGGTGGCTCACGCCTGTAATCCCAGCACTTTGGGAGGCCGAGGCGGGCGGATCATGAGGTCAGGAGATCGAGACCATCCTGGCTAACACGGTGAAACCCCGGCTCTACTAAAAAATGGAAAAAATTAACCGGTCATGGTGGTGGGCGCCTGTAGTCCCAGCTACTCGGGAGGCTGAGGCAGGAGAATGGCGTGAACCCGGGAGGTGGAGGTTGCAGTGAGCCGAGATCGCACCACTGCACTCCAGCCTGGGCGACAGAGTGAGACTCCTCAAAGAAAAAAAGTTTTAAGAAGGTGGCCTCCTAGAATTCAGGTCAAACTCTTTCCTGTGTTCTGTTTCCTGCAATACATGTAGCTGCCACCAGATGGTAGTGGTGTTCCGATAAAGGCTGGTAAATGAATCCTCATCAGCCTTTGGAAAACAGTGTTTTGGGCTGGGAACGGTGGCTCATCCCTGTAATCCCAGCACTTTGGGATGCCGAGATGGGTGGATTATTTGAGGTCAGGAGTTTGAGACCAGCCTGACCAACATGGTGAAACCCCGTCTCTACTTAAAATACAGATAAAATTAGCCAGGCGTGGTGGTGCATGCCTGTAATCCCAGCTACTTGGGAGGCTGAGGCAGAATTGCTTGAACTCAGGAGGCGAGGGTTGCAGTGAGCCAGTATCCTACTACTGCACTTGCAGCCTAGGCGACAGAGTGAAGCTCCATCTCAAAAAAGAAAAAAAAGGCCGGGCGCGGTGGCTCACGCCTGTAATCCCAGCACTTTGGGAGGCCGAGGCGGGTGGATCACGAGGTCAGGAGATCGAGACCATCCTGGCTAACACGGTGAAACGCCGTCTCTACCAAAAATACAAAAAATTAGCCGGGTGTGGTGGTGGGCGCCTGTAGTCCCAGCTGCTCAGGAGGCTGAGGCAGGAGAATGGCGTGAACCCGGGAGGCGGAGCTTGCAGGGAGCCGGAATTGGGCCACTGCTCTCCAGCCTGGGCGACGGAGCAAGACTCCGTCTCAAAAAAAAAGAAAGAAAAAGGAAAACAGTATTTTGTAAAGTTGAAGATAGCAGGCGCACCCCATGACCCAGCATTTAAATCCATAGGGCTAGGGTACGTGCACATGCAGTGAAATGCCACCAGCAGCACTGTCTGTAACAGTCCCGAACTGGAGACAGTCAGCAGGAGAATGGATACTGACATCACAGGATATTTTTCTTTTTTTTTTTTTTTTTTTGAGACGGAGTCTCGCTCTGTCGCCCAGGGTGTAGTATAATGGTGCCATCTCAGCTCACTGCAACCTCTGCTTCCTGGGTTCAAGTAATTGTCCTGCCTCAGCCTCCCGAGCAGCTGGGACTACAGGTGCCCGCCACCACACCCGGCTAATTTTTGTGTTTTTAATAGAGATGGGGTTTCACCACATTGGCCAGGATGGTCTTGAGCTCCTGACCTTGTGACCCACCCACTTCAGCCTCCCAAAATGCTGGGATTACAGGCGTGAGCCACTGTGTCTGGCCAGATATTTCTACTATTTAGCAATGAAAATGAAATCTACAGTTCCACGCAACAATCTTACAAACATAATATTTAGCAAATGATGCTATACACATAGTAATACTTACAGTGTGATTAGGAAGGTGTGCACCTCTGAGGGAGGGAGAGGAGTGGATCAGAAAGGCACATGTGAAGGCTTATGGATCACCTCAGTACTGGCTATGCAGGCACTTGCTTTCTCGTTGATAAACTGCCTGTATGTGCCGGCACTTTTCTGTGTGTGAGGCTGCAGGTCTGGCGCTGCCAGCCCCTGGCTCTGAGCAGGTGCATGCTCACTCCACATCACCTGTGTGTGCGAGCAAGATGTGCTGATCACATCATTTACTTTCTCTGCCCATTTTACTGGTGAAGAAACCAAGGCTTAGAGAAATTCAGTAGCTGGCTCTGGTTGCCTGGTCCTCAGTGGCAGTGCTGGGGTTCTCACTGGGTCTGCCTGACACAGAGCCCTGCTTCCTTTCTGCATTGGGTGGCTGCCCTGTGTCTCCTTCTCTTACTGATCCTGGGCCACACGTCTTTCTGCTTCAGAAGAAGTTCTCCTGCCATCCACGTGTAGCGGGATTCCCATCTCAGGAAGGAGGTGACATTGAGATTCTCGCTCCATTAATCTCTCCCTGGATGTCTCCAGCCGCTTTCACCATTTGTTCAGCAGGCTAGATTCAGGCTGTCTCCGACCTACGCAAAGGCCACCTCCCCATATGCCCTGACTCCCAGACCAATTCCCCCTCCCTTTAGTACCAGGCACAAGCAGGGTGCATGTGTGTGCACGCTGTCTATGTTAATACATAACTGGTTCAGGTGGTATGAAATTCAAAGAGTCGTGAACAGTAGCTCTCCCTCAGTAGCTTTTTCCAGAGGCAACCACAAGTATTTGTTTCTGTGTGCTCACCAGGGATATTTTCAGGATTTATAAACAAATATGTATACAGTAAATTTCCTGCATGTTGTACACATGTGGTGGCATGCTGTCTCTATGTGCTGTATCTTTTTTTCAAGACAGAGTCTCACACTGTTGCCCGGGCTGGAGTGCAATGGCAGGATCTCGGCTCACTGCAACCTCCATCTCCTGGGTTCAAGCGATTCTCCCGCCTCAGCCTCCCGAGTAGCTGGGATTACAGGTGCCCACCACCATGCCTGGCTAATTTTTTTTTTTTTTTTTTTTTGAGACGGAGTCTCACTCTGTTGCCCAGACTGGAGTGCAGTGGCGCAATGTCGGCTCACTGCAAACTCCGCCTCCAGGGTTCACGCCATTCTCCTCCTCAGCCTCCCGAGTAGCTGGGACTACAGGCACCCGCCACCTGGCTCAGCTATTTTTTTTTGTATTTTCAGTAGAGACAGGGTTTCACTGTGTTAGCCGGGATGGTCTCGATCTCCTGACCTCGTGATCCACCTGCCTCAGCCTCCCAAAGTGCTGGGATTACAGGCGTGAGCCACCGCGCCCGGCCACGCCTGGCTAATTTTTTGTATTTTTAATAGAGACGGTGTTTCACTATGTTGGCCAGGCTGGTCTCTAACTCCTAACCTCAGGATCTGCCTACCTCAGCCTCCCAAAGTGCTAGGATTACATGTATGAGCCACTGCGCCCAGCCTCTGTATCTTTTTTTTAACTTAGCAACAAATTTTGACACCCTTGCCCTGTCGGTCAGTAAAGAACTGTCTTGTTTAAATGCTGTGTGACAGGCCAGGCACGGTGGCTCACACCTGTAATCCCAACACTGGGGAGCCCTAGGTAGGTGCATCACTTGAGGCCAGGAGTTTGAGACCAGCGTGGCCAACATGGCAAAACCCCATCTCTACTAAAAATACAAAAATTAGCCGGGCGTGGCGGTGCATGCCTGTACTCCCAGCTACTTGGGGGGCTGAGGCAGAAGAATCACTTGAACCTGGGAGGGGGATGTTGCAGCGAGCCGAGATCGTGCCACTGCACTCCACCTTGGGCAACAAAGCACAACTCTGTCTCAAAAAAAAAAAAATTATGAAAAGCCGCAATGCATAAGTCAAAACTGTATTACAGGGTATTTTCAGAAGTCTCACCTCCATTCTGGTCCCTTCTCCCTTGTTCCCTGTCTCATACTAACCCGTTTCCTTATTACACTTTGGCGTCTTGCAAGGGTGAGTTCATACACGGAGGTGTGTTCCTGTTCACCCTGCCTTCTTACACAAAGGGTGGCTTACTCTATGTACTGTCTGTCCTTCAGACTTGAAATCGAAGGAGACACTTGCAAGACACTGAAGGAAAGCCCAAGAACAAATAATCCGTTGTGAAGATATATGTATATATAATATATAATATAGGCCGGGCGCGGTGGCTCAAGCCTGTAATCCCAGCACTTTGGGAGGCCGAGACGGGCGGATCACGAGGTCAGGAGATCGAGACCATCCTGGCGAACACGGTGAAACCCCGTCTCTACTAAAAAAATACAAAAAACTAGCCGGGCGAGGTGGCGGGCACCTGTAGTCCCAGCTACACAGGAGGCTGAGGCAGGAGAATGGCGTAAACCCGGGAGGCGGAGCTTGCAGTGAGCTGAGATCCGGCCACTGCGCTCCAGCCCCGGCGACAGAGCGAGACTCCGTCTCAAAAAAAAAAAAAAAAATATATATATATATATATAAAATATATGTAATATAAAATATATATGTAATATATAAGATATCATATATTATATATTATATATTTTATATAATTTATATAACATATGTATTGTATATTTTATATATTATATATATTATTTATAATACTTGTTATGTAATATATATATTTTTTTTTTGAGATGAAGTCTTGCTCTTGTCCCACCAGGCTGGAGTGCAATGGCGCGAGCTTGGCTCGCTGCAACCTCCGCCTCCCGGGTTCAAGCGATTCCCTGCCTCAGCACCCCCGAGTAGCTGGGATTACAGGCCCCTGCCACCATGCCTGGCTAATTTTTTGTATTTTTAGTAGAGACGGAGTTTCACCGTCTTGGCAAGGCTGGTCTAGAGCTCCTGACCTCAGGTGATCCACTGGCCTCGGCCTCCCAATGTGCTGGATTACAGGCGTGAGCCACCACGCCCGGCCCCCTGTGAAGACTTTGACCCTGGGTTGATTCATCTCAGCATGGGCGAGTCCCCAGATGTAGCTGTATCTTGAGCTGCCCTCACTGAGGGCCTGCCCAGCCACCACGTGCCAGGTGCCAGCTAAGCACTTGTCAGAAGCATCACCTTGTTTTGTTGTTTTGTTTTGTTTTTGAGATGGAGTCTCACCTGTTGCCCAGGCTGGAGTGCAGTGGCACGATCTGGGCTTAACTGCAACCTCCGCCTCCCGAGTTCAAGCCATTCTCCAGCCTCAGCCTCCCAAGTAGCTGGGACTACAGGCGAATGCCACCATGCCCAGCTAATTTTTGTATTTTTAGTAGAGATGCAGTTTCGCCATCTTGGCCAGGGTGGTCTTGAACTCCTGACCTCAGGTGATCCACCCTCGGCCTCCCAAAGTGCTGGGATTACAGGTGTGAGCCACCGTGCTCGACCACCATCACCTCATTTAATCCCTGGGACCATCCTTTGACCTTCCCCTCATGGTCCGGGTTGTCGCTGCCTGCACCAGTGCCCGACATGGCGTGTGAGCTGAGGTCACCCACCTGACCTCCCCGAATCTCTAGCTTTCTCATCTTGCTTTCATGTGGGGTTTCCTCTTTTGCCTCCCTCAGGGTTCTCGTATAGAGTTCCTGTGTTTCCTGAAGTCTCGAAGGCCCAGCCCTTGCTGCTTGTTTTCTCTGTCTTGTCCAGAGTCTGTTTTCTGTTTTATAATCGTTTTTCAGATTGCAGTATGGTGGCGGGGCCCAGTGGCTCATGCCTGTAATCCCAGTTCTTTGGGAGGCTGAGGTGGGTGGATCACGAGGTCAGGAGGTCGAGACCATCCTGGCTAATACAGTGAAACCCCATCTCTACTAAAAATACAAAAAAATTAGCCGGCCGAGGTGGCGGACGCCTGTAGTCCCAGCTACTCGAGAGGTTGAGGCAGGAGAATGGTGTGAACCTGGGAGGCGGAGCTTGCAGTGAACCAAGATGGTACCACTGCACTCTAGCCTGGGCGACAGAGCGAGACTTGGTCTCAAAAAAAAAAAAAAAAAAGATTGCAGTATGATCAACAGAATAAAATGCACATATCTGAAGTGCCAGTTTGGTGAATGTTGAAATTCACTGAGCTATGTGTACATCCATGTAAGCAGCTTCTAAACCAAGACATAGAAATTCCCTTCACACCCACGCTGGGTCAGTATCTCCCACTCCAAGGCAACCACTATTCTAACCTCTATCCCCTGGATTTGTTTTGCCTGTTCTTGAACTTCATACAAACAGAATCATGCAGGATCTATTCTCGTATCTCGTTTCTTTCACTCAACATTACGTTTTTCAGATTCATCTAAATGGTTGCAGTATCATCGTCCATTCCTTTGGATGTTTATCCATCTACCTGTAGAGGGAGATTTGAGTTGTTCCTAGTTTGGAAGCTTTATGAATGAAGCTGTTAGGATCATGTTCATACAAATATGTACTCATTTCTCACCTAGGAGTGGAGTTGCTCAGTCTTGGGGTAGATGTGCGTTTAACGTCATGAGAAGCTGCCAAATCACTTTCCACGTAGTTACACCAGGTTATGCTATATGCTCCACTTCCTTGCCAACACTTAGTATTGGCCATTTCTTTTGTTTCTGAGATGGAGTCTCTCCCTGTCATCTACGCTGGAGCACAGTTGGCGCGATCGCAGCTGGCTACAACCTCTGCCTCCTGGGTTCAAGCAATTCTCCCACCTTAGCCTCCCGAGTAGCTGAGGTTGCATGTGTGTGCCACCATGCCTGGCTAATTTTTGTATTTTTAGTAGAGACAGGTTTTTGCCATGTTGGCCAGGCTGGTCTGGAACTCCTGACCTCGAGTGATCCACCCCCCTCAGCCTCCCAAAGTGCTGGGATTATAGGAGTGAGCCGCCATGCCTGTCCCCGGCTTTTTTAATTTTTAAAAGAATATCTGTAGGGATAACAGTTTCCTATTTATATTGAACACCTGCCACATGCGAGGCTGCCGATAGAGAGTGAGACAAGGCAGAGTCCCCATTCTCACGGAGTTTATAGTTTAGTGGAGCAACAGCCAATAAACATTTCGACAGATAACTACTGTAATGTCAGTAAGTGTGAGGGAAAGAAGCAAAGCCTGGTGCGGGGGACGTAGTTGGGGGCAGGTTAGGTGGTCACAGAAAGCTCTCAGAGGAGGTGGCATCTTAGCGGGCCTATCTTATTGTATGTACAATCTGGTGTCCTTCTTCCCTCCTTCATCTTAAATTACAGGCATTTTCTAACATGAATCATTCTTTGGAGCCTTTTTTTTTTTTTTTTTAATTTTTGAGGTGAAGTCTCACTCTGTCACCCGAGCTGGAGTGCAATGGCGCAATCTCAGCTCACTGCAACCTCCACCTCCTGAGTTCAAGCAATTCTCTTGCCTCGGCCTCCTGAGTAGCTGGGACTACAGGGATACACCACCAGGCCCAGGTATTTTTTTTTTTTTCTTAGTAGAGACGGGGTTTCACTATATTGGCTATGTTGGTCTTGACCTCGTGATCCACCCACCTCGGCCTCCCAAAGTACTGGGATGACAGGCATAAGCCACCACACCTGGCCTTTGAAGACTTTTTTTTTTTTTTTTTTTTTTTTGAGACAGAGTTTCGCTCTGTTGCCCAGGCTGGAGTACAGTGGCGTGATCTCTGCTCACTGCAGGCTCCGCCTCCCGGGTTCAGGCCATTCTCCTGCCTCAGCCTCCCGAGTAGCTGGGACTACAGGCGCCCGCCACCGCGCCTGGCTAATTTTTTGTATTTTTAATAGAGATGGGGTTTCACCGTTTTAGCCAGGGTGGTCTCAATCTCCTGACCTCGTGATCCACCCGCCTCAGCTCCCAGAATGCTGGGATTACAGGCGTGAGCCACCACGCCCAACCTGAAGACATTATTTTTAAGAACTATAAATATTGCCAAACACAACAGCTCACACCTGTCATCCCAGCACTTTGGGAGGCCAAGGCATGAGGTCAGGAGTTCGAGATTAGCCTGGCCAACATGGTGAAACCCCCGTCTCTACTAAAAATACAAAATTAACTGGGCGTGGTGGTGCATGCCTGTAATCCCAGCTACTTAGGAGGCTGAGGCAGGAGAATCACTTGAACCCAGGAGGTGGAGGTTTCAGTGAGCTGAGATCGTGTCACTGCACACCAGCATGGGCGACAAGAGCGAGGCTCATACTCAAAAAAAAAAAAAGTACTCTATACTGCTTCATCATATACATGTTCCATAATTTAGCCATCTGACTATTACCGAGCATTCTAAGAAGCTCCCAGTTTCCACGTTGCTCTTTTTCCATGGCCTTCCTCAGTTCTTCAGGGCAGGTTCACACAGGGAGACCCAGGGAGAAGCTCAAAGCAGCTGTGGCCTCTTGTGGGTACTCTGGCGCCATCTCGGCTCATCTTTCTGCTCCAGGTCAGCCTTCCTGCCCTGAAGCTCTCTGCCCTTTTCTTTTCTGGCCCTCACCCCCTTCTTCATCTCTAAGGGACACTGCCCATCAGGCAGAGGGACTTCAGGAAGGTCCCTGCTACTGCGGAGGGTGCCCAAGCAGCTGGTGAGCTCCGGCAGGCCCCCGGCCCATCCTTGGAGACTCCCGGGCCTCTGCGTGGGGAGGGAGGGGAGAGAGTGGCTTTCCTGAGGCCGCCTCCTGCCCCCACCCTCTGGTTTTCTGCAGTCTGGGTGGCCGTGTCCTGCCCAGGTGCACCTGGGTGTGGTGATGACTCAGCTGGCAGGCCGTGACTTGGGCTTCATCTTATCACACTTTACACAGAGAGAAATCCCATCACCCCACCCACAGTCCAGTGTGCACAGGAGGCCGCTCCCCTGTCAGCTCGGGAGACATGCCGCGGGTGTGTCTGAGCAGCTGAGTCCAACCATAGCACTTCCACGGCCCCTGCTCCGGACTGAACCTGGCATCTGCCCAAGGCTGGATGAGCTGTCCTTACTGCTTCCAGAGGGCCGCCATTTCCCTTGGGAGGGGCAGAAGGCTCCCCCTCTTTAGCGTTGTGGGCAGCTCACTCAGCCTCTCATAGCCTTGACTTCTCCCACGGAAATGGGGGTGATGATAGCACTTGTTTCTAGGGTTCAGTCATGTGTCCAGTGTATGCTCAGTGAAGTGTCCACAGTTCCAGGAGCTTGAGCCCTGCCTTACAGCTCCTGGCGGAAGGACAGAAGGCAGCCATGCTAGGGGCCACCCTGTGCTTTAGGAAGTGCTGAGGTGGGACTGGCAAGGGAGGCTCCAAGGGCCCCATGGGGAGAGGCTCTCTGTCAGTGCCTAGTTGCCCTCTGCCGCTGCTCCTCTTTCTCAGGACTCCAGAGAGGCCAAAGAGCCCCCTCCGCCTCTCAGACATGTCCTGCCTATGAGCTGCAGCCCAGATCTAAGAACTACAGAAGTCTAGGGTGGGCGGGATGTCAGGGAGCCATCCTGTCCAGCCCCCTGACCATCCATGGTTCTTTCAACCCTTTCCCCCCCGGGTCAGTGCTTAAAGAACTGGGTGACGAAGGGCCACCCCGACATGGCAGAGCACCTAGTCTGGTATCCCAGGAAGACGCAACTCACAAGGAGAGCCGTGGAGGGCTTGTTAGCAGCAAGAGGGTGTCAGCGTGTGACAGCTGGGGGCTGAAAGGTCTCAGGGATGGACTGAGGTTGGCGACTGCAGTGAGTGCCAGGGAGAGGGAAGAACAGACAGGACAGCTCAGGGGTAAGGAGCACACGGGGTCTGGAATTTACTCTACATGCAGTGGGATCCTGTAATAATGTTCTTCCAGCTGGGCGTGGTGACTCACGCCCGTAATCCCAGCACTTTGGGAGGCCAAGATGGGTGGATCACCTGAGGTCAAGAGTTTAAGATCAGCTGGCTAACATGGCGAAACCCCGTCTCTACTAAAAATACAAAAAAATGAGTTGGGCGTGGTGGCATGTGCGTGTAATCCCAGCTACTCGGGAGGCTGAGGCAGGAGAATCACTTGAACCTGTGAGGTGGAGGTTGCAGTGAGCCAAGATCGCACCACTGCACTCCAGCCTGGGCGACTGAGCGAGACTCCGTCTCAAAAAAAAAAAAAAAAAAGTTTCCCCAAAGCAGGACCAGTCTGACCCAGGTGCTGCTCGGGAGCAGGCAGCAGAGTGAAACCTTGACAGGCTCCTGCCCCCGTCAGTGGAGGAGGGTCCTTGGCAGGGGCACCATGGGCACCTGTCCCTCTGGCTGGGGAAGATGTCTTAGTTGGGTTTCAGGTTCAGGTAAATCTTCTCTTTGTTAGTTTCCAGAAAAACAGGGCAAGTGGGTGAAGCTGTGGCCTTCACTCCTGATTGATCACTCAGGACACTGGGCATGTTTTGCAAATGAGCTGAGAGGTGGCTTCCTCCACTGAGCAGGAACCAAAGGGAGGGGTACCGTGATGACAGGAAGCTGCGTTAGGATGCACGGAAAGTCATCTTCCCGCAGTGAGCAGCGGTGCTGAGCGGAGTGACCTCCAAAACAAGGTAGCATCTGTCCCCAAGGCCAAGAGGTCATTACACTGAGGGGGCCTGACCTGAGGGAATGGGGTGGGATTCCGGCCACATTACCTGAGCACATGAGTTCTTTGATGCAGAACCAACCACTGATGTCTCACTGTTGCCTTTTCTGTTTTCCTCCAGAATCCTAGTAACGGTGACATGGAAATAACTTTAAAATGCTCTGATCTCTTAATTACAGTACATAAGTCAAATGGTACACTCCTTACCATTAATCTACAATGATTGCATAGCCATGAATGTGCATTTATTGGCATGGAAAGATGTTCACAATACATTGTTTTTGGGTTTTTTTGTTTTGTTTTGTTTTTGAGATGGAGTTTCACTCGTTTGCTCAGGCTGGAGTGCAATGGCACAATCTCGGCTCACTGCAACCTCAGCCTCCTGGGTTCAAGCGATTCTCCTGCCTCAGCCTCCCTAGTAGCTAGGACTATAGGTGGGCTCCACCATGCCCCGCTAATCACAATATATTGTTAAATGTAAAAAGCTGGGGCGGGTACAGTGGCTCATGCGTATAGTCCCAGCACTTTGGGAGGCCGAGGCGGGTGAATCGCCTGAGGTCAGGAGTTCGAGACCAGCCTGGCCAACATGGTGAAACCCCGTCTCTACTAAAACTACAAAAATTTAGCCGGGCGTGGTGGCACATGCCTGTTATCCCAGCTACTTGGGAGGCTGAGGCAGGAGAATCACTTGAACCCAGGAGGTGGAGGTTGCAGTGAGCCGAGATCACGCCACTGCACTCCAGCCTGCGTGACAGAGCAAAACTCTGTCTCAAAAAAATAAAATAAATAAATAAATAAAATAAAAGCTGGCGTAAACCATGCACAGTGGTGCATGCCTGTAGTCTTAACTCCCAGGGAGGCTGAGGCAGAAGTATGACTTGAAGCCAGAAGTTCAAGACCAGACTGGACAACATAGGGAGACCCGACCCCATCTCAGAAAACTGATCAAGCAGCAAGCAGAGTATCCCATTTTTACTAAATACTTACATGTATTCACATATTTCAAATTGTGGGATGAAAAACCAATGTTCAGTCAGCCGCCTGACACTTGAGACGTACTATTGCTCTGTCGCCCAGGCTGGAATGCAGTGGTGCCATCTCAGCAACCTCCACCTACCGGGTTAAGCTATTCTGCCTCAGCTTCCCAAGTAGCTGGGATTATAAACATACGCCACCAGGCCCAGCTAATTTTTGCATTTTTAGTAGAGATGGGGTTTTACCATGTTGGCCAGGCTGGTCTGGAACTCCTGACCTCAGGGTGATCCATCCACCTAGGCCTCCCAAAAGTGCTGGGATTATAGGCGTGAGCCTATAATTTGTTTGTTTGTTTTTGAGCCATTTGTTTATTTTTGAGACAGAGTCTCACTCTGTCGCCCAGGTTGGAGTGCAGTGGTGCGATCATGGCTTACTGTAGCTCCACCTCCTGGGTTCAGACAGTCCTCCTACCTCAGCCACTCAAGTAGCTGGGGCTACAGGCATGTACCGCCACGCCTGGCTAATTTTGTGTGCTTTTGTAGAGCCAGAGTTTTGCCATGTCGCCCAGGCTGGTCTTGAATTCCTGGGCTCAAGGGATCCTCCTGCCTTGGCCTCCTAAAGCACTGGAATTACAGGTGTGAGCCACTGTGCCCAGCCCATTCTAGTATTTTTACCAGTTTTATTGCTATATTATGGACATAATAAACTGTACATATTTAAAGGATACAATTTGATAAATTTTGGTGTAAGTGTATACCCATGAAACCATCATCTTATATGTTTATAATTTTTATAAATTGTTCTAAGGTGATGATACATTATAGGTTTTTTATTTTTTTCAGATAGGGTCTCACTCTGTTGCCCAGGCCGGAGTGCAATGGTGCAATCTCGGCTTACTGCACCCTCCGCCTCCCAGATTCAAGCGATTCTCCTGCCTCAGCCTCACAAGTAGCTGGGATTACAGGCACCTGCCACGCCCGACTGATTTTTGTATTTTTAGTGGAGACAGAGTTTCATCATGTTGGCCAGGCTGGTCTCGAACTCCTGACCTCAGGTGATCCACCCACCTCAGCCTCCCAAAGTGCTGGGATTACAGGCGTGAGCCACTGTGCCTGGGCCGGCCTTGTTTTAGGTTTTTACATTAAAGGGAAAAAAGAAAGCGTATCAGCCATTGAACTGGCTGAACCGAGAGGGAAAGGGATTTGTGCGCACCTCTGGAAGGCTGGGCTGTGGCAGGTGGGAGCAGGCAGGCCTTTCTAGAACCGAGAAGGCAGGAGCCGGAATGGGCTTTGGATCGCTTGTGCTGGGACCAGCTTCTCAGCCTGGGCCCTCCCTGGGGTTCATGAGCTGGGGAGCTGGCAGGAGGCCCAGGGCTACAGCATCCAGATTGTTCCTTGGTCTCCCACAGGAGGCCTGTGCAACCTGTGCCCAGACCGGGCCAACAAGGAGCACATCCTGCAGGCAGGAGGTGTCCCACTCATCATCAACTGCCTGTCCAGCCCCAACGAGGAGACGGTGCTGTCTGCCATTACCACGCTCATGCACCTGAGCCCGCCGGGCCGCAGCTTTCCCCCGGAGCTGACCGCCGCGCCCGTGGTGCAGTGCATGCTTCGCTTCTCCCTCTCGGCCAGTGCCAGGCTCCGGAACCTGGCGCAGATCTTCCTGGAGGACTTCTGCTCCCCACGCCAGGTGGCCGAGGCCCGCAGCCGGCAGGCGCACTCTGCCCTGGGTATCCCACTGCCGAGGAGCATGGCCCCACGGCAGCGCTGATCCACGGGGACCGCGAGACTGTAGCACCCCTACTGTTGGAGACCACAGTCCTGATGTGGACGCAGGGAACGGGGAGCATATGCTGCCCCACTGGTGCCTTTTCAGCCATTTGAAAGGCGGGTTCTTTCAGCAGGACAGGCATTTACACTGTAATGAAACGCCGTCAGGAGTGAGGAAGCCAGACTCCGAGGCACGCGGAGATCAAACTGGAGCTGCTTTCATAGGCCGGCACTCTCTACCCTACGTCTGGTGCCACCACTGCCAGGCTCAGGCCCTGGTGTAAGAAGTGGCCAAGTGCCTGGACCCAGAGGCTTCGCAGTACAGTGTTCTCAAGAGCTGGGACTGAGGCTTAGGAGAGCTGCCTTTGCTGCGGGAAATCAGGGATTATCCCTTAACAGAAGTGTCTGGAGTAGTTTTCAGGGATAGGAATGAGATGCCTCATGGTAAAAGATGTGGTGCCCCCTCCGGGGCTGTGGAGGATGGATACCTCCCCCAGGGGCTCCCCAAGCTGGGCATTTGGGCCTGGTGGATGCCAACCTGGATAACCTGTGGCCCAGCATTGACTGTCCACCCAGCCCTGCTATCTGCTAGGCACCATGATTCCAAGATGAAGATAGGGTCCCTGCCCTTGAGTGACAGCCCAGTGACTTAATGTGGCCATTGGGCATCAAGCACAAGGCCATGCAGGTGATGAGATGTCCGAGTAGAGGCGCCAGCCCTGGGAACTGCATCTTCTCCCCTTGCCACCCCACGGCCCCAGCTGAAGGCTTTGGCCCTCCTCCTCCCCCCCCCCCTCACCACTCCACCGCCCCAGCTGAAAGCTGTGGCCCTCCTCCTCCCCCCTCACCACCCCACGGCCCCAGCTGAAGGCTTTGGCCCTCCTCCTCCCCCCCCCTCACCACTCCACCGCCCCAGCTGAAAGCTGTGGCCCTCCTCCTCCCCCCTCACCACTCCACGGCCTCAGCTGAAAGCTGTGGCCCTCCTCCTCCCCCCTCACCACTCCACGGCCCCAGCTGAAAGCTGTGGCCCTCCTCCTCCCCCCTCACCACTCCACGGCCCCAGCTGAAAGCTGTGGCCCTCCTCCTTTGCTGTCACACTCAGTGATGGGGAGCCCTACCCCAGAAGTGTATCTCATGAGGGACGCAGTGAAAATGGTGCTCAAGGGAGACAGGAAGAGACAGCAACATAAAGGATGTGGCTCCATGTCCACGGCGCCACCTGGTCAACAGAAGGTGCGTGGGAGCTGATGGGAAGTTGCTCAGGGAAAATGGGGGGTCCTTGCCTCTTGTGTACCTCCTCAAGGCTGACCCCTTACATGGCCCAGGAATGGCAGGTGCTACAAGAATGATATCCACATGGGCATGGAAATGGGGCAGATTCAGGGACCACTGGGCTCAGAGGGGAGGGAAGGGCTCATCAGCACCCACCCAGGGAGCCTGTCCCTTTATGTTCCCAAATAAAGGGTCCTAGAACACCAGAAAACCAAGGTCTTTTATTAAAGAGTTCCAACTGGTTTTCCCACTATTTCCACGCAAGCCAGGGGCCAGCGGCAGCCTCTCGGAAGGTACCGGGTGGCCGGGCCTGGGGCCTGGCAGCACAGCGCTTAACGGTATCTGCCTGCTCCACTGCACAGGGCCAGAGGCACCAGCACGATGCCGCCCTGACTCGGCTCTGTGGTGGCCTCTGCCCGCCCTTCAGCGCCAGCTGCTGCCCGCGGCATCCCCGCTCATTCCCGCTGCGCGGCTCCTCGCTTGCTGTCTAAGATCTCCCTCCAGTTGTCACTCCAGGAGAGCAACCGTCTCTTTGTCGGGGGCAGGACCAGGTGCCGATTGTGACAGCAGGTGAACAAGATGTGCTCCCAGCGCGGGGTCTCCTCGTCGCCTGGGACAAGAAAGGCAGCGCTGACATCTGTAATGGGCATGATTACTTCCTCTCCCTAATCAGGGCAGGCTAGAGGCCTGGAGGCTGCCAAGGATAACGGATCCAACCTCGAATTGTGTCCTTGTCATCAATGAGCAGGTCCCCCAAGACCACCGTCTTGTCCCTTGTCAGGATAATTCGTTCTACGAACTGGGGCCCCAGGTGCTGCTCCACCCAGCGGTACTGTGTAGAAGACACAGGTCTGTGAGTAGGGCCTGATGGGAGCCGGAATTCAGGGACAGGGAGTGGGGTCTAAGCCTTTGAGAGCCCCCCACCCCCGACCTTCTGGGTTTCTGGTGGTTTCTTTTCAAAATCAGGATTTAGGCAGCTCCACGTGCGGAGTAGGGGCGGGGCAGCCACACCTTCTCACCCACACAGTGGTCGTACTTCAGCAGGGGGCTGGTGCAGATGAAGACCTCCGTGCTGCGGGGAAGGTCGCGGTTACCACCGGGAGCCGGGAGCCCGCCCAGGACTCCGCCCGCCCCCACTCTCCTTACTCCGGTAGGTCGTTCATCTCCCGCACAGCGTCCAAGGCCCCCGGGATGGGCTCCAGGTCCAGGAAAAAGCCCGGGGCTTCGTACACACTGGCCACTTTATCCTGGAAGACAAGAGTTCTGGGTCCCGGCTTCTGCCTCCGGCAGATGCAGTTCCCACGAGGACTCGCAGGGAGGCTCCTGGGGGCTCTGGGCCCGGGCTCCGAGCTGCGGAGGGGTCTTTGGTCAGGGGCACGCGCCCAAAGGCTCCTCCCCAGGGTGCGCTGCCCGCGGGTGCCAGGGTAAGGGCTCTGCGCCCTTCACACAGAAGGGGGTGACCCCGGGAACGGAGCGAGCCGGCCCTGCCCGTGTGGGGACCCCGCGCCCCCTACCGCCAGGTCGGGCCGCAGGGCGCGGTACTGCTCGCGGGCCAGGAAGCCGCGGCGCTGCTCCAGCGGCACGTGCGGCTCCTCAGGGAAGCGGCGGCGGAAGCCCCGCAGAAGGCCGGCCTCGAAGTCGGCCAGGACGCCGTCCATGTCCACCAGCACACGCAGGCGCCGCGCCATCGCCGCCGGGCCGGGGCTGCAGACTCTCGGCGTCTGGGGGGCGCGGGCCCGGCCGGAAGCGCGGGGAGTGGGAGGGGATCGCTGCTTCCGGAGCCCGGGCGCTGGACGGGGTCCGCTGGGCTGATTTGCATAGAGCCTCCGGGACGCCCCGCCCAGGTCGTAAACCGCTGCCGAAGGCTCTGCGCGAGGCCTTCCTAGGGTTCGGGTGCAGGGACAGCTTTGGGGGGCACTTTTCTGACCCTGCGCTTTCTCGGGACCCAGCCTTTGTCCGCATCAGACGCCCCCCACTTTACAGCAGACGTACCCCCGTTCACCTCACGTTATTAGTAGGGGACCGACCTTCCAGGGGCCCAACAAAGGGTTGATCTGAAATACTAACGAGGAAGTCAAGGGTCCTAAACCTGTGGGGCTAGCTCCACGGTTTTTTTGTTTGTTTTTCTGAGAGGGAGTCTTGCTCTGTCGCCCAGGCCGTATGCGGTGCAACAGTGGCGCGATCTCGGCTCACTGCAGCCTCCGCTTCCCAGGTTCAACCGATTCTCTTGCTTCAGCCTCCCGAGTACTTGGGATTACAGGCACCTGCCACCACGCCTGGCTAATCTTTATTTTTAGTAGAGACGGGGTTTAGCCATGTTGGTCAGGCTGATCTCAAACTCCTGACCTCAAGTGATCCGCCTGCCTCGGCCTCCCAAAGTGCTGGGATTACAGGCGTGAGCCACCGCGCCCGGCCAAACTCTTTTTTTTACCACAATGCCATGGTCTCAGTGGATTGATTTCGTCTGTGAGTGGGGCAGTCTCAGTGGATTGATTTCGTCTGTGAGTGCGGCAGTCTCAGTGGATTGATATCGTCTGTGAGTGGGGCAGGAACAGTCCCTTGAGGACTACAAAGTGAAATGAATCTGTTAACTGCTTTGTGTAAGTCTAGCTGGTTAAGAGCTAATTCACACTAGAGTTGGCTTGAAACATGGGAGCTTCAGCGTGGTTTCCCCTGGAAAGATGATTTTGATCAAACATAGGTAATTAGGACTGTCCTCAGGACTTTATGTGGAACTGACATGGCTTACCTACTCCCGTCTAGAAAATGCTGAACCGGGCCAGGAGCGGTGGCTCACGCCTGTAATCCCAGCACTTTGGGAGGCCAAGGCGGGCGGATCACGAGGTCAGGAGATCGAGACCATCCTGGCTAACACGGTGACACCGTCTCTAATAAAAATACAAAAAATTAGCTGGGCGAGGTGGCGGGCACCTGTAGTCCCAGCTACAGTGGAGGCTGAGGCAGGAGAATGGCGTGAACCCGGGAAGCGGAGCTTGCAGTGAGCTGAGATCACACCACTGCACTCTAGCCTAGGCGACAGAGCAAGACTCTGTGTCCAAAAAAAAAAAAAAAAAAAAATTGGAGGACATCTAGCTGGTATCCACTGCAGAACTGCTTGCTTGCTTGCTGGTGGGGAGAAATCCCCACATATGTAAAGTTGGAGAACACTTTTTTTGACACACGGTCTTGCTGTCACCCAGGCTGGAGTGCAGTGGTGCGATTGTGGCTCACTGCGGCCTCGATCTCACAGGCTCAAGCAATCCTCCTGCCTCAGCCTCCTGACTAGTCGTGTGTCATCACACCTGGCTATTTTTGGTAGAGATGAGGTTTCACCATGTTGCCCAGTCTTGGAGAACACTTTAAAATGTTACTGCCCAGAACAATGGGGAGGTAGAAGAGTCTAACCTACTTTAGAGACTTCTTCAGAAAGAAACCCACTTCTCTCCGGGTCTTCATGTTTTAACTTGTTTTTGTTTGTTTTTTAAGGAGGTCTCGCTATGTTGCCCAGGATAGCCTCAAACTCCTGGGCTCAAGCATCCTCTTGCCTTGGCTTCCCAAGTAGCTAATTACAGGCATATCTGGCTATTTAACTTCAAATGACTCATCCAATCAGTGGGCAGGATTTATAGTGACAAAGAGAAAAGCATCTAACCAGAGAGAACACTGAAACTATCTCAAAAAGAAGACACAGTACACAGTGTTTCAAAATGTGGATATTGTTTACTTGAAGCAACAGTCCAGGATTGTGAAATACAACACACATTTTAAGGATGAGACTTTCCTTTCACGGTCAAGCACCAGCATCATGCACACAGCATCAAGTTATTTAAAAAAACACCCCTGCGGGATCCCGTTCCTGGATGAAGGCCCACTTCGGTGTGATTGCCTCCCTTGCTTCACTGCTCTTAGTTCCAGTCAGTTTCATTGTACATCCAAGCCTTCCTCTGCCTGAGAGCAGAGGCTCTGCTCATCAGCCAGCCAGTCTTGTTACTATCTGGCTACTTTTTAAGGTTGAAAAATAAAAGGCAGTTTCTTTGCTTTGCAGGCGGCAAGGCATGAGGCACAGGCCTCTTCATTGTTCACATGGCACAGGAGGAGGCTCTGAGCAAAGGCCACTGGCAAGTTAGGGCAACACCAAGGCGGCTCTGTGGAGAGACTCCCTGTGCTGAGGCCTGGCAGGAACGGTGCCTGGGGACTGTTCATGGTCTGACCAGTTGAGGCTTGGTAAACCCAAGTAAAGTGTTAAAAACCTCAGTACAAAAGATCCTCTAACACATCTGGAACCAAATTATTTGTTCTTAAAAACACAGTACTAAGTGTCACAAAGCTTTCCCTCCAATCTACTACTAGAAAACACTCATGCCACGGCCCACAGACCCAGGAGTCAGGACAGAGAGAAACCTGTTCTTCAAAAGAAAAAAAAGAAAAAAAAAAAAAAAGACAGCAGTACATAAAGTGCTTCTTTTTAATGAAACAAATCCAAGAGATGTACAGTCAGGCTCAAGTTGTGCAGTTCACAAGCATGGAGAAAACAGACAAAACGACAGCGTTCAGGACAGTCAGAGCTAACCCAACACGAGGCTGGACTTGCCGCCAGGGGGATTTCTTCTGGATGGCACTGGGGCCGGGGCCACCGGGCTGGGCACAGGCGCAGCAGGCACCGGCTTCTCTTCACTCTGCCCCAGGCTGCCTGGCAAGTCTGTGTCCACATTTTCTATGAAAACAGGGAATAGAAATAACACTCATAACGACAGCTATTTCCTGTTAAGATTAAGGATCTTTTTTTTGTTTGTTTTTGGTTTGATGGTTGGAAACATACCTAAAGGTATAAAGAAAATAACAGTCACCCGCCACGCTCCCACTGCACAGAATTCACCAGTGTTCATCTTTCCATATCTGTCACCTGCCACGCTCCCACTGCACAGAATTCACCAGTGTTCATCTTTCCCATATCTGTCACCCGCCACGCTCCCACTGCACAGAATTCACCAATGTTCATCTTTTCCCATATCTGTTGTTTACGTTCTTTTCTAAATTACACAAATACATGAAGACATGAAGATTTTTAAATAAGAACAGGGAACTCTAGCTCTCTGGCCCCTTCCAGCTTCAGGTGGGTCAGGCTCTCACTATTCCCAGAGCTCCCACTGCAAGTCCTGTGCAGCCTTCTAGTCCACTTGTTTTATGTATATTTATTTACATTTAGCCAGGTAACATGCAACATGTTTTGGTTACATTTAACATAAATGGTATCAACTTCCTTTTTTTCACTCTTGAAAATGTATCCATATTTACAAACAGGGTAGTAATTCACCTTGCTTATTAACTATTTTTTCAAATCTCTCACTTCACTGTCAAGCTTCATTTCTTTATAGTAATTATCCCATGACATAGGCTATTTATCCAATTCTCTGACAGCAAAAAAAAAACGAACAATCCAACCTTTCCAAACGAATTGTTTCTCGTCAGGATTGTTTCCAAACCGAGAAAAAACACTGATTCAAAGTGAAAAGTGAATGCAAAAATTCTGTATTTTCTATGAAAGGAAAATACTAAGAGTTTAATAGTTGACATATTTTTTTATTTTTAATTTTTTTGCGGGGGGTGGTGGTGAGGGATATTGAGACAGGGTGTCACTCTGTGGCCCAGGCTGGAGTGCAGTGGCTCAATCACAGCCCACTGTAGCCTCAAACTCCTGTGCTCAAGCAGTCTTCCTGTATCAGTCTCCCAAACAGCTGGGACTATAGGTGTGCACCACCACAACTGGCTATTTTTTTTATTTTTAAAAGATGGAGTCTCCTTATGTCACCCAGGCTGGTCTCAAATTCCTGGGCTCAAGTATCCTCCTTCCCATCTCAGCCTCCCTAAGTGCTGGGATTATAGGCATGAGCCACCTTCACCCTTCACACAGCCTAGTTTTCTTTTTTTTTTTTGAGACAGGGTCTTTAACCTCTGCCTCCCAGATTCAAGCAATTCTCCTGCCTCAGCCTCCCGAGTAGCTGGGATTACAGGCACACACCACCATGCCTGATTAATTTTTGTATTTTTAGTAGAGACAGGGTTTCGCCGTGTTGGCCAGGCTGGTCTCGAACTCCTGGCCTCAAGTAAGCTGCCTACCTTGGCCTCCCAAAGTGCTGGGATTATGGCATTAAGCCACTGCCTAGTTTTCTTTTTTTTTTTTCTTTGAGACAGAGTTTCGCTCTTGTTGTCCAGGCTGGAGTGCAGTGGTGCGATCTTGGCTCACTGCAACCTCCACCTCCTGGGCTCAAGCGATTCTCCTACTTCAGCCTCCCAAATAGGTGGGATTACAGGTGCACGCTACAACGCCCGACTAATTTTTTGTATTTTCAGTAGAGACAGGGTTTCACCATGTTGGCCAGGCTGGTCTCAAACTCCTGACCTCAGGCGATCCACCTGCCTTGGCCTCCCAAAGTGCTGGGATTACAGGTGTGAGCCTCCATACTCGGGCCTAGTTTTCTTTTTAATAGCAAGTTTATTTCAGTATGAACCAATCAAATTAAGTTGCATATTCTAAGATATTTGTACAAATATTTCATAGAAGCCCTTTTGCCTGAAAAGGCAGTAAGGGCAGTTAATAACGCTCCTATATTAATGGAATTTATTTTTTTTTTTTTTGAGACTGGGTCTCATTCCGTCACCCAGACTGAAGTACAGTAGCGCGATCTTGGCTCACCATAACCTCCGCCTCCCTGGCTCAAGCAATTCTCCTGCCTTAGCCTCCCAAGTAGCTGGGGTTATAGCCTCAGGTAATCCACCTGCCTCAGCCACCCAAAGTACTGAGATTACAGGTCTGAGCCACTGTGCCCAGCCAAGAAGAGGTCTTTAAACTAAAAATATATATTCTTGCTGGACGTGGTGGCTCACACCTGTAATCCCAGCACTTTGGGAGGCCAAGGCGGGTGGATCACCTGAGGTCAGGAGTTCGAGACCAGCCTGACCAACATGAAGAAACCCCATCTCGACTAAAAATACAAAATTACCCAGGCATGGTGGTGCGCGCCTGTAATCCCAGCTACTCAGGAGGCTGAGGCAGAAAAATCGCTTAAACCCAGGAGGTGGAGGTTGCAGGGAGCCAAGATCACGCTACTGCACTCCAGCCTGGCAACAGAGAGACTCTGTCAAAAAAAAAAAAAAAAAAAAAAAAAGTTTTTAAACACTTATTCTCAATTCATGTACTTACCTCATTACAGGCTAGAAACAAACCAACCTCCCTCTTCTGTGGCTGCACTATTTCTGACTGGACAGACATTTATTTTATTTGTTTATTTTTGATGCTTTGTTAATGTTAACATGCTACTGCTGCTTTTAACATTTCATGAATTTCTGGAACATTCTATGGAAGTAACATATAAAATGTTCTATACTATTTAACTACAAGCAAAAATAGAGTATGAAGCTTTTCAGAACAATAGCCGTCGCAATTATGAACTAAAACTCAGAGAAGGTCACCCATTAGTTTCCTATGGTTACATCCATTGTAAAAGAAGCAAGATGTCACGCCTGTAATCCCAGCACTTTGGGAGGCCGAGGTGGGTGGATCACGAGGTCAGGAGATCGAGACCATCCTGGCTAACACGGTGAAACCCCATCTCTACTAAAAATGCAAAAAATTAGCTGGGTGTGGCGGCAGGAGCCTGTAGTCCCAGCTACTTGGGAGGCTGAGGCAAGAGAATGGCGTAAACCCTGGACGCGGAGCTTGCAGTGAGCTGAGATCGCGCCACTGCACTCCAGCCTGAGCGACAGAGGAAGACTCCGTCTCAAAAAAAAAAAAAAAAAAAAAAAAAAAGCAAGATGAAATGCGTTGGCTCAGATACACAAGTCCTACAATAAGTGCCCCTGAAATAACCTAAATATAATTGTAAATATAAAAGAAAAACAAAACTCCACATTTAAAATATTCAAGATAAAGAGAATTCGGACTGAGACAACTTGTTAGTTCAAGCAGTTTCATTTCTGCAGGTGGGACATGGCCTCCTGCTATACATACAGGATCTACTGAAGTCTTCATTCCCTGTCTGAATCAAGCAGTTAAGGAACATTCTGAAGAACAAAAAATTACCTTGCAGTCCTGCCATGGTGGTTCATTTTCATAAAGTCCTCTTCAGATGAATCAAGCTCAATCCTACTAATCTTATATTTGTCTTACATGATTACTAGAACTGTTTTGTTTTTCATAAATACATAACATACTAAAGAAGAAGAAGAAAAAAGCACCTATGGAGACTAAACAAGCAGCAATAGGCCTTACTTTAAATATCTGTCCAGGCCAGGTGCAGTGGCTCACGCCTGTAAATCCCAGCACTTTGGGAGGCCAAGGCAGCCGCATCACCTGAGATCAGGAGTTTGAGACCAGCTTGGCCAACACGGTGAAACCCCATCTCTACAAAAGTACAAAACTTAGCCGGGCGTGTGTGCGCGCCTGTATTCACAGATACTCGGGAGGCTGGGCCGGAGAATGGCTTGAACCCGGGAGGCGGAGTTTGAAGTGAGCCAAGATCGTGCCACTGCACTCCAGCCTGGGCGACAGAGTGAGACTCTGTCTCAAAAATAAATTAAATAAATGTCGGTCCAGTCAGAAATACTCCAGTCACAGAGGAGGGAGGTTTGTTCGTTTCCAGCCTATAATGAGGTAAGTACAGGAATTGAGAGTAAGTGTTCAGAAACTTTTATTTATTTTTTTAGATGGAGTCTCTCTCTTGCCAGGCTGGAGTGCAGTGGTGCGATCTCAGCTCACTGCAACCTTCACCTCCCGGGTTCAAGCGATTCTCCTGCCTCAACCTCCCGAGTAGCTGGAATTACACGCGCGCACCACCACGCGTGGCTAATTTTTGTATTTTTAGTAAAGACAGGGTTTCACCATGTTGGCCAGGATGGTCTTGATCTCTTGACCTCATGATCCGCACACCTCGGTCTCCCAAAGGTGTGAGCCACCGTGCCCAGCCAAATGTTTAGAAACTTTTATACCAATTTGACACAGAAAGCTTTTGTCTGCTGAATTTAAAAAAAAAAAAAAAAAAAGCTTCAAATGAAATTATTTCTACCAAAATATACATTTTAGACACTCCTAACTTGTCTCTCTTATTTGGCACATCAGTAAGATAACTGAACAAAGACACCTCTATCTGAATAGAAATGATTCATTGTAAGCATCCAAGAATCAGAGCTGGAAGAAATAGAGCCGACCATCTAACTTGCCCGCAGTCAGGGAGGCTTCTCTGCCTGAACTGCCGGGACCTTCTCCCTCTTAAAAGATTTCTCAAGACGGAAACTCCAAAGTCATTCCTGTAGCCATTCCTGCGTTTAATAGCCCAGGAGGTAAAAGAAACTTCCTGTACATCCAAAGGGAATCTATCTTAAACTGAATTGGGGTTGACCTTTCATCCTCTAGATGTATCTTATTACTGTACCCCAGCCAGGCACAGTGGCTCATACCTGTAATCCCAGAATTTTGGGAGGCCAAGGCAGGAAGATCAACATGAACCCAGGACTAGCCTGGGAAACATGGCAAAACCCTGTCTCTACGAAAACTACAAAAACTGGCCAAACGCGGTGGCTCACGCCTGTAATCCCAACACTTTGGGAGGCCGAGGCGGGTGGATCACGAGGTAAGGAGTTCGAGACCAGTCTGGGCAAGATGGTGAAACCGTCTCTACTGAAAACACAAAAATTAGCTGGACACAGTGGCGGGCACCTGTAATCCCAGCTACTCAGGAGGCTGAGGCAGGAGAATTGCTTGAACCCAGGAGGTGGAGGCTGCAGTGAGCTGAGATCATGCCACTGCATTCTAGCCTGGGCAACAGAGCAAGACTCTGTCTCAAAAACAAAACTACGAAAATGAGCCAGGTGTGGCAGCATGCAGCTGTAGCCCCCACGACTAGGGAAGCTGAGGCGAGAGGACGGCTTGAACCCAGAAGCCAGGGCTGCAGTGAATGGCGATTGTACCACTGCACTTGTGGCCTAGGCAACAGTAAGAACCTGTCTCAGTAAAGAAAAAATATTATTGTGCCCCTTGTCATTTTAAGACAGATGAACTAAAAGTTGCAGCAGTCAACAACACAGAATATATCAGGTCAAAAACTTAAAAGGAAAAAGGCCAGGCACAATAGCTTACACCTGTAATCCCAGCACTTTGAGAGGCCAAGGCAGGGGGATCACCTGAGGTCAGGAGTTCAAGACCAGCCTGGCCAACATGGTGAAATAACGTCTCTACTAAAAATACAAAATTAGCCAGGTGTGGTGGCACATGCCTCTAATCCCAGCTACTCGGGAAGCTGAGGCAGGAGAATCGCTTGAACCTGGGAGGTAGAGTTGCAGTGAGCTGAGATTGTGCCACTGCATTCCAGCCTGGGCAACAGATCTAGCTCAATTAAAAAAAAAAAAAAAAAAAAAAAAAAAAAAAGGAAAAAACAACAACAGGTAACCACTGGGGGAGAAAAGAAAGGACTTAGGAGTTTGTGACCAGCCTGGCCAATGTGGTGAAAACCCCGTGTCTGCTAAAAATTAAATCAGCTGAGCGAGGCTGGGCACAGTGGTTCATGCCTCCCAGTACTTTGGGAGGCCAAGGTGGGTGGATCACCTGAGGTCAGGAGTTCGAGACCAGCCTGGTGAACATGGCGAAACCCCGTCTCTACTAAAAATACAAAAAATAGCCAGGTGTGGTGGCACACACTGGTAGTCCCAGATACTTGGGAGGCTAAGGCAGGAGAATCGCTTGAACCTGGGAGTCGGAGGTTGCATTGAGCTGAGATCACACCACTGTACTCCAGCCTGGGTGACAGAGCAAGACTGTCTCAGAAAAACAAAAACAAAACTGTGAGGGGAACTGAACAGGGAACAGATTATTAATTATGTGGTAGGACTAATGACACATTGTCGACATATTTCTCCAGGTTCCCCTAACTTCTAGTTATAGTAACTGGCCAAAATAATTGAATAAAGATTACCTGAGTGTTGCTAAATAAGGTCTGACAGTGAAAGTATTCAGAATATAGAAAGCAGTGGAACCACCCGGGCCTGGTGGCTCACGCCTGTAATCCCAGCATTTTGGGAGGCCGAGGCCTGATCACCTGAGGTCAGGAGTTCAAGACCAGCCTGGCCAACATGGTAAAATTCTGTCTTTACTACCAATAAAAAAAAAAATTAGCCGGGCGTGGTGGCGGGCCTTGTAGTCCCAGCTACTCAGGGAGGCTGAGGTAGGAGAATCACTTGAACCCGGGAGGCGGGAGTGAGCCAAGATCGTGCCACTGTACTCCAGCCTGGACAACAAGAGCGAAACTCTGTCAAAGAAGGAGGGGAGGGAAGAAGGAAGGAAGCAAGCAGTGGAATAAAAAAACCTAGATTTTACCTCCAGAAGTCTTTCCAGAACGGTACAAATAGAACACAAACAGTAACTAATACACACATCTTCGGTCCAATGCAAAAGTAACTGGTCCTATGATATTATCATATACATACATGGATGAAAATATACACACACAATCTGTTTTTGTCCATGGCTACTGGCCAGTAACTCCCATAGCCCTTGATACAGTCTTTTGTTATAATGGGGTGCATTAAGCCTCAGGAACAGCCCTCAGGAAACAGAATCTCTTTGTGACCTTCTGTCCTCCTTTTATCAGCCCAGGGCAGGACTGTAATCTGATGGCAGGTCAAAAGACCCTCAAGCCAGAGGGTTCTGCTCCATACCCTGGAGGAGGGAATGCTACGTGGAGAGGCCAAGAATCTGAACAGATGGGCCTTCTGAGTCTCCTTGTTCAGTCCACTGGTATGAAATCAAACCTTTTGTCTAATCACATTTCTGTACAGTTGTCAATCATGCTTATGTAATGAAGCCTCCATAAAAAACCAAAAGGGGCCAGGCATGGTGGCTCATGCCTGTAATCCCAGCACTTTGGAAAGCCAAAGCGGGTGGATTACTGGAGGTTAGGAGTTCAAGACCAGCCTGGCCAACATGGTAAAACCTCGTCTCTACTAAAAATACAAAATTAGCCAGGTGTAGTGGCGTGCATGTGTAATCTCAGCTATTCAGGAGGCAGAGACACGAGAATTGCTTAAACTCAAGAGGCGGAGGTTGCAGTGAGCCGAGATCATGCCATTTCACTCCAGCCTGGGCAAAAAGTATGAAACTTGGCCAGGTACGGTGGCTCACAGTCATAATCCTAGCACTCTGGGAGGCCGAGAAGGGTGGATCACCTGAGGTCAGGAGTTCCAGACCAGCCTGACCAACATGACAAAACCCTGTCTCTACTAAAAATAAAAAATTACCTGGGTGTGGTGGTGGGCGCCTGTAATCCCAGCTACTCAGGAGGCTGAGGAAGGAGAATCGCTTGAACCCGGGAGGCGGAGGATGCAGTGAGCCAAGATCGCACCACTGCACTCCAGCCTGGGCAACAGAGTGAGACTCCATCTCAAAAAAAAAAAAAGAGTGAATCTCCATCTCAAGAAAAAAAACCCAAAAGGGGCTGGGCATGGTGGCTCACTTCGGGAGGCGAAGGTGGGAAGATTGCTTGAGTCCAGGAGGTGGAGGCTACAGTGAGCCATGATTACACCACTGCACTCTAGCTGGGGTGAGAGCAAAACCCAGTCTTAAAACTCAAAAAAAACACCAAAAGGATGGATTCTGAGGACTTCTAGATAATTGAACATGTGGAAGCTGACAGGAAGGTGCAACAACTCATCCATGTGCCAGGAGGGTGGCACACCCCAACTCCAAGGTATGGGAGCTCCTGCACTTGGGACCTTTCCTTACCAGGCCCCATGTATCCCCTCACCGGGCTGTTGATTTGTATCCTTTCAAATATCCTTCGTAAAAACCCAGGTGCAATGGCTCATGCCTGTAATCTCAATACTTTTGGAGGCTGAGGCGGGAGGATCACATGACTAGCCTGTGTAACATAACATAGTGAGACCACATCTCTACAAAAAAGAAAAAAAATTAGCCAGGCATGGTGGCATACACGTATATCCCAGCTACTCGGGAGGCTGAGGCAGGAGGACTGCTTGAGCTCAGGAGTTTGAAGTTGCAGTGAGCTGTGAGGGCGACACTGCACTCCAATCTGGGAAACAGAGCAAGATTCAGTTTAGAAAAAAATGAAAAATATATGTATCATATATTCATAATGAACCTGTAAACATAAATGTTTCCCTAAGTTCTTTTTGTGAACCTCTCTAGCAAATTAAAACCATAGAAGGAGTCACAGGAACCCCAACTTGAAGCCAGTCAGTCAGAAGTTCCAGAGGCCCAGGCTTACAACTGATGGGAAGGAAGGGGCAGTCTTGTGGGACTGACCCTCAACCTGTTGAATCTGAGGTTATCTTCTGGTAGAGGGTGTAGAAACTGGATTGGAGGACTCCCAGCTGGTGTCCACTGATTGGTGTGTGGGGAGAAACCCCCAACATTTGGTCACAGGTGTCTTCTGTGTTGCTGATTGTTGTGGTGTGAAAAAAGAGGAAAAACACATCTGAGTGTTTTCCCCCTAAACAGGTCCTATAAGGAAGAACCCAGGCAATGCTCCCAAAGGCTCAGAGGCTTCTCCTCTAAACCCCACCAAGAAACACTGTGAGGCCGGACGCAGTGGCTCATGCACCCGGCTTATGGTGCCACGTGCCTGTAATCCCAGCTATTCAGGAGGCTGAACCAGAAGAATTGCTTGAACCCGGGAGGCAGAGGTTGCAGTGAGCTGAGATCCTGCCACTACACTCCAGCCTGGGTGACAGAGCCAGACTCCAACTCAAAAAAAAAAAAATCAACCAAAAAACAGAACACTGCGTAGAAGGCAGAGAGGAATCTGCTTCTTCAACCTTTCTGTGTGTCCTTGTGAGCACACCACAAAACATAAGGGTAGGAAAAGGCCTTAAGAGGAAGCTGCTGCTCTGTCTAGACCAGAGGGCTTGTGACTGCTGCACTTCACCGACTGCTACCGCCTGACACTTATAAACCTTGCGTTCATCAGCAATTCTTTAGCACTTATTAAAGAAATGCCAATAAATACTTCCAAGATTTAAGATAATTAAGTCAATGATCACAGCTCATTTCCACCTATAATTGGTAATATGGATGGTTAGCTGAAAAATTACATCTGCCCCCTAAATCATCATTTACAAAATCACCAAGCAGGTAACCAATGTCTTGCTGAATAAGCACCTCCCTATAAAAACAAATGAACTTTGTGAGCTGAGCTTGAAATGCTTATATTAAAAAGCTCTCTCTGGCTGGTGTGAGTTATCTCGATTGTTCATAGTTACAGATCAACCTCCTTGTTTTACTCTTTCCCCTCTTCTCTATACTGCACTTGGCTAGTCTGTAATAAATAACCACATAAATACAAAAAGCTCTCAGCTGGGCGCTGTGGCTCATGCCAGTAATATCAACACTTTGGGGAGGCTGAGGTGGGAGGATCACTTAAGCTCAGGAGTTTGAGACCAGCCTGGGCAACATAGTGAGACCTTATCTCTACTAAAAATAAAAAGAAATTAGCAAGGTGTGGTAGTGTACCCCTGTAGTCCCAGCTACTCGGGAGGCTGAGGTGGGAGGATCACTTAAGCCCAAAGAAGCCACAGTGAGCTGTGATTGCCCACTGCACTCCAGCCTTGGCAACAGAGAGACACCTGGTCTCAAAAAAAAAAAGTTCTCATTAAGTGTAACAAATACTGACCTGATTAATATGTGTGTGTGTGTATACATATATTTTGGTTTAGTTTATTTTTTTAAGGCAAGGTCTCACTCTGTCACCCATACTGGAGTATAATGGTGTGATCTCTGCCCATTGCAACCTCCACGTCCTGGGCTCAAGCAATCCTCCTACCTGAGCCTCCCGAGTAGCTGGACTACAGGCATGTGTAACCATGCCAGGCTAATTTTTGTACTTTTTTATAGAAACAGGGTTTTGCCATGTTTCCAGGCTGGTCTTGAACTCCTGGGCTCAAGCAATCCACCTGCCTCAGCCTCCCAAAGTGTTGAGATTACAGGCGTGAGCCACCATGCCCAGCCAATATATGTAATTTTAAAGGATTCTGTTTTTTTTTTTTTTTTCCCTTCTATTACATTTCTAGCACTGATCGCATTACTGGCAGATTAAAAATGTGACCATGTTTACTAACTTTCCAGTTTCATTTTTGTTCCTCTCCACCCAGAGTATGGCGACACTTGGGGCATGGCCAGGTTTCACTCCCCTGTCTCTTTCCCCATGATTTAAATCAAGATTCAGATCTGTCCTGAAACCATGGACAGAGCCAGAAATTTGGTCTTCAGAAGTACTCACCATGAATATCACCTTCTCCCTAGAAAAGAAAAAAATTCAAAAATTTACTTCCTATTTTAATTTTGGAACACACAAAACAGTCATAGTTCATAGCAGCTAACATCTACTGGAAACCAAATGTGACATTTCATTGTGATGCAATCAAGTACAGGGTCAGTCGGCTACCTCTGTCCAACTTAGGACAATGCTATGCAAAAATTCTGCATGATAAATTGCTCTAGTGCCAGTACCACATCTAAAACAAACAAACAAACAAAAAAACCCAACATTTCCTCTGATGACCTAACACCAATTAGCATTTCAGTGATCTTTTATTAGAATGGAAAACTGGTGAATCTATCCTTTCATCTCTCTCCTTTCCCCTCATCTAGTTGTGGAAGGACCCCTATCAGTTCCAAAGCCCTTCTCCAGTTCTCTCGGCACTCAGACAGGTGACGCCTCACTGTGCTCTGAGGGCTTTAGTGCTTAGTCAGGCAGGGTCTTTCCACTTTGCAGCACACACCCTGGGGGGCTTGGTGGCAGTACTCAACTGCAGACACAACTAATGGTAATGCCAGCACTAGTCTCCTGGAGTTCAACGCAAAGCAGTATCTGCAAAAAAACAGCCCCTGAACTCAGAAACACTTCAATATATGAGACACACAGGAAGTGAGAAAGAACCACAAGTTCCAAAAATCAATATGGGAGATAAAACAAATCCTAATGGTAAAAGAGATACAGAAACAGACTGAGACCATGTTAACACACTTCTATGATTTTACTATCAATCTTCCATTATCAATATGGCCTAGTCCCTTTCCTAACTACATCAATGTAAAATTCCAGTGGGAGAACTGAAACTCTTAGTACAAATTTCAGAATCATATTGACCTCAAAGCCTTTCTGGCCTCATGCTGTCACACTGACCTTCAGATCTAAGAAGTCTCCGGAGCTTGCTTCAGAGGAGTTCCTTCTCTGCAGTCCAGATGACTCCAAGTCTTCCCTGCCACCGCTAGACTTGGCACCTAAAAATCAAAATATACTTTCTTCAGAAATACAATAGAAAAACTCTAAAGCAAAACACTTCAGGCTGGGTATGGTGGCTCATGCCTGTAACCCCAGCACTTTGGGAGGCCAAGGTGGGCGGATCACCTGAGGTCAGGAGTTCAAGACCAGCCTGGCCAACAGGGTGAAACCCTGTCTCTACTAAAAATATAAAAATTAGCTGGATGTGGTGGTGCATGCTTGTAATCCTAGCTACTTGGGAGGCCGAGGCAGGAGAATCATTTGAACTTGGGAGGTGGAGGTTGCAGTGAGCCAAGTTGGCACCACTGCACTCTGCACTTCAGCCTGGGCAACAGAATGAGACTCTGTCTCAAAAAAAAAAAAAAAAAAACACACTTCAGCAATTGACGTTATGTGTTAGTCTCATATTATGAAATGAGGAAACAGTCTTAAGGAAGTTAAGCTGATCACTTAAACATTAACTCAGTCTGACTTCAGTCCTTACTCTGATACATCACATAGCCTCTCAGTATTTCCCATTTCTTTCCTCTCAGGCTAAGTCTAAACTGTTGTTTATTACCATTAAGCTAGATTTTGTTATTAGTTCAAAACCAGCTGTAGTTGGTTTTTCTTTTGTTTGTTTTTGACACAGGGTTTCACTCTGTCACCTAGGCTGGAGGGCAATGGCTCAATCACAGCTCACTGCAGCCTCCACCTCCCAAGCTCAGCAATCCTCCCACCTCAGCTTCCCGAGTATCAGGGACTAAAGGCACACTGCCACTACCACCAGCTAATTTTTGTTTTGTTTTGTTTTTTAGACACGGGGCGGGGGCACATGTTGGTGCCCAGGCTGCATCTGTGGCTGTTGATGCTGGGCCCATCCCTTTGAACAGTGAGCACAGATAACAAGAGTACCTGCCGACTTGGCCCAAGAAGCTTGATTTTCTTCAGGTGTCCCAAATATATTAGAGGCCATTTTGTTCTTCCTCACAGGTTGTTCTGTTGGTTCATCAAAACCTAACGAAAAATTGGATCCACCACCTGGAGGCCGCAAAACCCTACAAATAATGGCAAAACATCAACTTCAGATCATACTGAAACATTTCTTGGCATAAATCTTTTCAGACAACTTTCATTTCACTTTCCTCACCCATTCATCTCCCTCACCCCCACAACAGATAGCTGCTAACAGGAAAAGCGTCTACATTCAATGCTGGATGTTAAGATACTAAGTACTGCTTTATAATACTTGTAATAAGGTCATCGATCACACAAGGCAGCTCAAACAGTGTGGAACTCATCACAAATAACAGCCTGGTTGGTGTCCCCTTTTTGGAAATGGCAAAAGACCTAATGCACCTTACTCTACTGGGCTTGGCTGAATATATTTGCAAAGAAGTTTAGAAGCATTTCTTGTTATTATTCATTTAAAAATCGTTTCCAGGCACAGTGGCACACACCTGTAATCCCAGCACTCTAGGAGGCCAAAGCAGGATCATCATTTGAGCCTAGGAGTTCAAGACCAGCCTGGGCAACATAGCAAGACCCTGTCTCTATAAAAAAAAATTAAAAATTAGCCAAGTGTAGCGGCACATGCCTGTGATCCCAGCTACACTGGACTCTGAGACAGAAGGATCGCTTCAGCCCAGGAGGTTAAGGCTGCAGTGAGCTTTGTTCACACCGCTGAACTCCAGCCTGTGTGACAGAGCAAGACTGTCTCAAAATGTAAAAAGTAAATAATATATATATATATATTTTTTGAGACAGAATCTCGCTCTGTCGCCCAGGCTGGAATGCAGTGGCACACTCTCAGCTCAATGCAAGCTCCACCTCCCAGGCTCACGCCATTCTCCTGCCTTAGCCTCCTGAGTAGCTGGGACGACAGGTGCCTGCCACCACGCTTGGCTAATTTTTTGTGTTTTTAGTAGAGACAGGATTTCACTGTGTTAGGATGCTCTTGATCTCCTGACTTCATGATCCGCCCACTTCGGCCTCCCAAAGTGCTGGGATTACAGGCGTGAGCCACTGCGCCCAGCCAAAAAATGTATATTTTAAAAAAATCACTTCCTTCTTTTTTTTTTTTGAGACGAAGTCTCGCTCTGTCGCCCGGGCTGGAGTGCAGTGGCCGGATCTCAGCTCACTGCAAGCTCCGCCTCCCGGGTTTACGCCATTCTCCTGCCTCAGCCTCCCGAATAGCTGGGACTACAGGCGCCCGCCACCTCGCCCGGCTAGTTTTTTGTATTTTTTTTAGTAGAGACGGGGTTTCACCGTGTTAGCCAGGATGGTCTCGATCTCCTGACCTCGTGATCCGCCCGCCTCGGCCTCCCAGAGTGCTGGGATTACAGGCTTGAGCCACCGCGCCCGGCCAAAAATCACTTCCTTCTTATTTTCAACTAGATAAATAACTTGGGGGTCAGTAGCAGGCCCCTGTAGTCCCAGTCATTCTGGAAGCTGAGTCAGGAGGATTGCTTGAGCCCAGGAGTTCAAGGCCAGCCTAGGCAACATAGTAAGATCCCCATCTCTAATCATTTATGCACTTACACGCACATGCACACGTACATGCGCGCGCACACACACACACAAGTTGGCTTGACCAATTTAGAAGCCCAAGAAGAGCTGATGATAGTCTCTTCTATCTCAACCTCACTAAAAAGCCATTTACATACTTGTACCTCACTATTCTCACAATAAACTTAAGTAACTACCCATGAGGACAAAGTCAGTATGAGAAATTAAGTAGAAGATTCCATGGCATGGTCTATGTCAGTATTCCTTTGAACATCATCTATAGCTCTCTGTTCCAACATGGTAATATATTTTTTAACATTTCCAAATCTTCCTGCCATAGGTTGACCAATTTGTCTCCTCCTTGGAAAAACTCAATTTAACTCCTCATGCCACCTTTCAAAACAAAAAATGCAGGTGGTTTTATGGAAATACTTTTTTTTCTTTCTTTTTTTTTTTCTTTCTTTTTTTTTTTTTTTTTTTTTTGAGACGGAGTCTCCCTCTGCCGCCCAGGCTGGAGTGCGGTGGCCGGATCTCAGCTCACTGCAAGCTCCGCCTCCCGGGTTCACGCCATTCTCCTGCCTCAGCCTCCCGAGCAGCTGGAACTAAAGGCGCCCGCCACCTCGCCCGGCTAGTTTTTTTTTTTTTTGTATTTTTAGTAGAGACGGGGTTTCACCATGTTAGCCAGGATGGTCTCGATCTCCTGACCTAGTGATCCGCCCGTCTCGGCCTCCCAAAGTGCTGGGATTACAGGCTTGAGCCACCGCGCCCGGCCTCTTTTTTTTTTTTTAAGGCATAATCTCACTCTTGTTGCCCAGGCTTGAGTGCAGTGGTGCAATCTCTCGGCTCACTGCAACCTCCGCCTCCCGGGTTCAAGCGATTTTCCTACCTCAGCCTCCTTAGTAGCTGGGATTACAGGCACCCGCCGCCACCACAAACAGCTAACTTTTGTACTTTCAGTAGAGATGGGGTTTCATCTTGTTGGTCAGGCTGGTCTCCAACTCCTGACCTCAGGTGATTCGCCCACCTGGCCTCCCAAAGTGCTGGGATTACAGGCGTAAGCCACTGCACCTGGCCTAATTTTTTTTTTTTTTTTTTTTTTTTTTTTTTTTTTTTGAGACGGAGTCTCGCTCTGTCGCCCAGGCTGGAGTGCAGTGGCCGGATCTCAGCTCACTGAAAGCTCCGCCTCCCGGGTTTACACCATTCTCCTGCCTCAGCCTCCCGAGTAGCTGGGACTACAGGCGCCCGCCACCTCACCCGGCTAGTTTTTTGTATTTTTTTTCAGTAGAGACTGGGTTTCACCGTGTTAGCCAGGATGGTCTCGGCCTCCCAAAGTGCTGGGATTACAGGCTTGAGCCACCGCGCCCAGCCTAATTTTTGCATTTTTAGTAAAGACAGGGTTTCACCACGTTGGTCAAGCTGGTCTTGAACTCCTGAGCTCAGGTGATCCGCCTGCGTCGGCCTCCCAAAGTGCTGGGATTATAGGCATGAGCTACCGAGCCCGGCCAACTTTTTTTTTTTTTTTTTTTTTTTACTTTTTCTTTTTTTGTTGTTTTCCTACTGCCTGTGTAATTACAGAATACGGAAGGACTTTCTAACTACTGATTCAATTCCTTTACTGGTGATACGAGTGGGTCTGGTTTTGTTTCTTCAAAAGGCAGTTTGAATAAGAAACATTTTTCTTTCTTTCTTTTTTTTTTTTTTGAGACGGAGTTTTGCTCTTTTTGCCCAGGCTGGAGTGCAATGGCGCGATCTCAGCTCACCGCAACCTCCGCCTTCCGGGTTCAAGCGATTCTCCTGCCTCAGCCTCTCGAGTAGCTGGGATTACAGGCATGCGCCACTATGCCTGGCTAATTTTTTTGTATTTTTAGTAGAGACGGGCTTTCTCCATGTTGGTCAGGCTGGTCTTGAACTCCCGACCTCAGGTGATCCACCCGCCTCAGCCTCCCAAAGTGCTGGGATTACAGGCGTGAGCCACCGGGCCTGGCCATTCTTTCTTTCTTTTTCTTTTTTTGAGACGGAGTCCCACTCTGTTGCCCAGGCTGGAGTGCAGTGGCATGATCTCAGCTCATTGCAAGCTCCGCCTCCCAGGTTCACACCTTTCTCCTGCCTCAGTCTCCAGAGTAGCTGGGGCTACAGGCGCCTGCCACCGAGGCCAGCTAATTTTTTGTATTTTTGGTAGAGATGGGGTTTCATTGTGTTAGCCAGGATGGTCTCGATCTCCTGACCTTGTGATCTGCCCGCCTCCCAACGTAGTAAGATCCAAACTGCTGGGATTACAGGTGTGAGCCAGCACGCCCGGCCAAGAAACATTTTTCTAAGAATATATAGCACTTCTAGCTGGGTGTGGTGGCGCGAACCTGTAATCCCAGCTACTCAGGAGGCTGAGGTAGGAGAATCGCTTGAACCCAGGAGGCGGAGGCTACAGTGAGCTAAGATCGTGCCACTGCACTCCAGCCTGGGCAAAAGAGCAAGACTCCGTCTCTAATAATATTAATAATAAAATTAAGGCCAGGAGCGGTGGCTCATGCCTGTTTTCCCAGCACTTTGAGAGGCTAAGGCAGGCGGATCACGAGGTCAAGAGATTGAGACCATCCTGGCCAATGTCGTGAAACTCTGTCTCTACTAAAAAAGTACAAAAATTAGCTGGGCATGGTGGCATGTGCCTGTAGTCCCAGCTATTCGGGAGGCTGAAGCAGAAGAATCGCTTGAACCTGTGAGGCAGAGGTTGCAGTGAGCCGGATATCATGCCACTGCACTCCAGCCTGGCAATAGAGTGAGACTATGTCTCAAAAAAAAAATTAATTTTAAAAAATAAGGCTGGGCGCGGTGGCTCACGCCTGTAATCCCAGAACTTTGGGAGGCCAAGGCGGGCGGATCACCCGAGGTCGGGAGTTTGAGACCAGCGTGGCCAACATGGAGAAACCCTGTCTCTACTAAAAATTAGCCAGGTGTGGTGGTGCATGCCTGTAATCTCACCTAGTCGGGAGGCTGAGGCAGGAGAATCGCTTGAACTCGGAAGGCGGAGGTGAGCAGAGATTGCGCCATTGCACTCAAGCCTGGGCAAGAAGAGCAAAACTCCGTCTCCAAAACAAAAAAAAAAAATCAAGAAAAAGACACTAGTACCCAAACACCAGCGTAAGAGCAAGTCAAAACTCTAATCAGTCCAACTTTCTAAAGGTCTCTGTTCCTCCTGCAATAGCAGGTAGTCACCAACTCGGATGACGTCAGTGTTGTAGAGACCATTTGTAATAGTGAGACATCCCCAAACAAAGGATGTAGATCATAAGGCAGAAAGTATCTCAATGTTTTAGGATCCTACTATTCTTTCAGAATCATACATGACAACTAAATCAGGATTATATATTTAAGACTGAACAAAAATGTGTCCATGTACTGTAGATAACGATTTTTTAAAAATTACTCCTTTTCTTTCTTCTCTCTTTAAATCCCGAAGTTTCCGTATATCTTTGCAGATCATTCCTTACCAGACTAAATTTATAACGAGTTTATGGGGCCAGGAGAACATTATTGGACAAAATTAAGTTTATGAGAATTAGGTGAGATTATAGAAAAAGGGAAGGTAGAGAGACAATAAAATGACAATGCGACTACAGTCCCTAGAGCACAATACTGGAGAGAAATTGATGGCAAAAGGTGAATTAAACATTCATTCCACAGGATCAAAACTCATTTGTCTCACATTTCAAATGTACATATGAAAAAACTAAGTGTGAGGATTCATTTGACCTGATTACTGAAATTCTTTGCAAAACACTAATATGAACTCAACCCCAAAGAATAAAACCCCAGATTACACATTATCATTCTGACGACTGAAGTCTAACCGGCAGAAAGTTGGCCTCACAACACAAAATGAAAAACCAAGGCTCAATCTGTTCCTGTCCGCTGAAAAAATTATCTCATTGGGAAGAAAACAGAAAGGGAGCAACCAGTTTCCTGTGCTACTCAAGTTCCCTATCCCAGTAATCACCAATTTATTTTTTTGAATTTTACCCAATTTTTTTGACCTTGTAAACCTGAAAGAAATGAGTTGTAAAGGAATGTCATTTCCCATGCTTTCCTCCTAAGGCTCAATTGCTGAGTGAGGCGTGCTTTTTGTTCCCAAGTTCTCTAACCCCTGTGAGATATTGCTATTTCACGTGTCTTCTTAGCCCCACAAAATGGCTCCCTTTGTGCCACTTGGCCAGGACCCCGAGGCTAGCCACACATGAATGCAGGTCATAATCGATGTAAAATACATGCTCAAAAAAGTGAAATTTAAGCTTCCTCCAAGCCTTGAGGAGGATCCCAGACATAACTGTAACCCACCTTAAAGAACAGTGTGCAATTAGCTGAGACAATGTGGACACCTTCTACAGAATCCAAACCCTTCCACCAAGTTAAGCAAGGACTTGAAAAGGGTTCCTGTCCAAACACTGTACCCAGTGCCTCAAGCCCAAAAAGCAGTGGGATGAAGGGCAAGAAAAATCCCCCGCTTCCCAGGTAGAGCTACCACGTTAGAGACAATGGATGTCTCCGGCCCCGCCCAAGAACAAGAAACCTCCTCCTGCAAGGGAACCAGGGCCAGGGATGAACTCATTGGGCAAACGTCAAAGGAGGAAGCGAAGGTAGGATGCAAAGACCATCGTCCGAAGGTTTAAGCGCAGAAAACCCACTCGGGTTGGCTCATTCCCCCTCCCTCTTAGAAATGAGCGCAGGGAGGGGGAGAAGGGGTCTTTCCTTTGTTAGGAAAGGGGAGACACTTGGAAGAGGGGAGGCACTTCGAGGAGGGGAAGAACGGTTGGGTCCTGAATGCGGGGTGAAGGGTCGTGATGACCAGCCCCGCCCGACCACAAATGCACCTGCCAGGTAGGTCCGAATAAGGAGTGGGGCACGGCGAGGGTAAGGAGCCCCCCGGACCTAATCGATCCGGTCTCCGGATCCGATGGCTGCGCGCGAGAGCAAGACCAACCGCATGCCACGGGCCAAAGGCAGGAGCGCGTGGCCCAGCAATGGGACAATAGGGCCTGACCATGCATGGGGCCCTAAAGGCTCCCCGGGCACCTGGGGGGCCAAGCCCACCACCCTGGGGATGGACCAGCCCGGATGCCCACAGAAGAAAGGGAAGCCCTCCCCACAGGTTCCGATTAACGAAAACCGGCCGTGCTCCGAGGGGCGACCAGCTCCGGCCTCCCCAGCCCCTGGCTCCGTGGGAGGAATGAATGGAAAGCAGCAGGGACCCGGGTGGGGCCGGCGCGCAGGACTCGCCAGGCGGCACAAAGGCGGCGCCGACGGCAGAACCCCGCCACCCGCCCCGGAGCGAGCACAGCGCACCGGGCTTGTTACCCGCAACGACCGGCGCGAGGCCCCGCCGGCAGCGGCCCTCCCGGCCCCTCAGCCCCGTGCGGCTCGGGCGCGACCCGGTTGCCTCACCGGGAGCTATTCCTGCTGTTAGGGTCGACTCCCTTGAAGGTGGTCGTCGTGGTCATGGCGCCGAGGAGCGAGGTAGGCTGGCGCGGGAGCAGAACGCTCAAAGGGTCGGACCCCAGGTGCGCAGGGTAACTCCACACCCAAGAGCCGGCCACCGCCGCAGGAGCCGCCGCCGCCGCCTGTCCGGGCGATCGACGCCTTTATAGACATCTCAAAGCCCTCCCCCTAATCCTCCGGCATTGGCCGATTCAAATGAACCCTTTCGTTTCTATTGGCTCTCTGGAGTGCCAAGCACCATGCGGCATTACGATGGGCTGTGGCGGCCACGGCTCAGCCTAAGCCCGCCCCCTTCCTGGACTGGGAAGGCCTTGGGACGCTCTCCCCTCCCCCACCCCAAAATCTCGGCGATGATTGGACAGAAGGCGAATCTAACTCGCGCTGGGTACAAGTCGTGCTGGCTGTCACTTTAAAACGTTACCTGACAGAGGGTGAAGCTCTTTCTTGGGGAGTTACAACCTTGGCAAGCAGAAGGGAGATTTGTCACTGTTACTATTCTCTCATTTGCTTTACTGATGGTGGAATAGTAAGGGCATCCTCCTTAAAGGATGAAAAGTACTGCAACAAGTTGACATATTTATTGAATACCTACTGTGTGTCCCATTTAGAAACCTAATAGTCTCAAAGCAGCAGCACTATGAGTCAGCAACAGAGAGCACGCCAAGATGATCCCTTTTAAAAGGACTGGAAATTCTTTACATTTTAATCTTACTGTTTAGTTGTAATGGGTGGTGCATGTACTGGGTGAAAATTACAGTCGCTCCTATTTGGGGGCCTATTCTAAGGCTGGTTAATGCCTGGCACCAGGAATGGCCTCATTCCCTGCTACCAAGACTATGGGAGCAGCTCAGGCCTCTGCAGCTGTTTATAACCCTTAAGTCATGACTCTTCCACCTGTCTGGGTAAATCTATCCACGCAACAAATGCAGACACACTTGGAGGACTCAGGAATGATGGTTTACAAGATCATAATAGGAAAGCCTTGGGCAAAAGAGGGCAGGCAGTTGATAGATAAGCCCTTCTCATGTCTTGCATATTTCCTCAAGGCAGATGTCTTTGCTCAATATTTCCAAAATAATTGAACCACATTCCTCTTTGCAAAGCCACCTTCCAGGTAGTTGGAAGTTTGTATTCTGGGCAGTCTAGGTTAACCACCCTCCGCCTGGGCTTTCATGAAAAGCCAGTGAGAAGTTCTCTTCTAGAAAGCATGGATCATGCATTTATGTGCTTACCACAACAGTGTGAAGCACACCAATTTTTTGCGTTAGAAAGTTCCCTTTTTTCTTTCTTTTTTTGAAGTGGAGTTTCGCTCTTGTCACCCAGACTAGAGTGCAATGGCGCTCAATGCAACCTCTATCTCCCAGGTTCAAGCAATTCTCCTGCCTCAGCCTTCCTAGTAGCTGGAACTACAGGCACGTGCCACCACCCCTCATTTTTGTATTTTTAGTAGAGATGGCATTTCACCATATTGGCCAGGCTGGTCTCAAACTCCTGACCTCAGGTGATCCACCCTCCTTGGCCTCCCAAAGTGTGGGGATTACAGGCGTAAGCCACCACACCTGGCCAAAATCTTACCATTCCTTTTTTTTTTTTTTTTTTTTTTTGAGACAGAGTCTTGCTCTGTCACTCAGGCTGGAGTACAGTGGCGTGATCTCTGCTCACTGCAACCTCCACCTCCCAGGTTCAAGCGATTCTCCTGCCTCAGCCTCCCAAGTAGCTGGGACTACAGGTGCATGCCATTATGCCTGGCTAATTTTTTGTAGTTTATTAGTAGAGACAGGGTTTCACCATGTTAGCAAGCATAGTCTCACTCTCCTGACCTCGTGATCCACCCACCTTGGCCTCCCAAAGTGCTGGGATTACAGGCATGAACCACCACATGCCGGGCCCATCTTCCCAATCTTTTTTTTTGAGATGGAGTCTTGCTGTGTTGCCCAGGCTGGAGTGCAGTGGCACAATCTCAGCTCACTGCAAGCTCCGCCTCCCGGGTTCACGCCATTCTCCTGCCTCAGCTTCCTGAGTAGCTGGGACTACAGGCACCCACCACCACACCCGGCTAATTTTTTGTATTTTTAGTAGAGATGGGGTTTCACTGTGTTAGCCAGGATGGTCTCGATCTCCTGACCTCATGATCTGCCTGCCTCGGCCTCCCAAAGTGCTGGGATTACAGGCGTGAGCCACTGCGCCTGTCCAATCTTCCCATTCTTAAATGGCTGAGCCTACATTTCCAAAACCTTAAAAGAAAACAAAAAATCAGACCAATCTAGTCAGTGAGCATGCCTTCCTCAGAAATCATATAATTACCAACTAGGAGGTAGTGGAGTATAGTGGTTGCTGGCTCAGACTCTCATGGGAGAAATTGGGATTGGAATCACGACCCTTACCTTTTCTGAGCACTAGTTTTCACCTTTCTGAAATAAACACACAATAGTACCTGGGGTCCATGGAGTTTTGAGGACTAAATGACCTCATGGATGTAAACTGCTTGGCTCAATATACAAGTCATCAAAGTGATAGTCCATTTTATTATCACACTTATTTAGAAAGCAATCACATACTCGTATGTTAAATGAGGGGTTTGGACTTGACTCACAGGGTCCTTTGGCTTACATTTTCAGGTTGTACTTATTTCCTTGCAGTCTAGTAGAAGATAGCTTGGTGAGGCAATGCTACAATAGACTAGAAATCAAAAGACCGAAGTTCTGGTTTTGCCTTTTCCCAATATAAGACACTGGTACATCATTCATGCCGTCAAGCCTCATTTTTCTTTTCTATAAAATGGGATTGCAGGCTGGCCACGGTGGCTCACGCCTGTAATCCCAGCACTTTGGGACACAGAGGTGGGCGGATCAGAAGGTCAGGAGTTCGAGACCAGCCTCACTAACATGGGGAAACCCCATCTCTACTAAAAATATTAAAAAATTAGCTGGGCGTGGTGATGCACCTGTAATCCCAGCTACTCACAAGGTTGAGGCAGGAGAATCGCTTGAACTCGGAAGGCGGAGGTTGCAGTAAGCCGAGATCATGCCATTGCACTCCAGCCTAGGCAAAATGAGTGAAACTCCTTCTCAAAAAAAAAAAAAGGGATTAACAGCACTTGTGTTACTGGAAAGGTGTCCCAATCCAGACCCCAAGAGAGGTTTCTTGGATATCATGAAGAAGAGTTCAGAGCAAGTGTCTATAAAGTGAAAGCAAGTTTATTAAGAAAGTAAAGAAACACACCGGGCGCGGTGGCTCATGCCTGTAATCCCAGCACTTTGGGAGGCTGAGGCGGGCTGATCACGAGGTCAGGAGATCGAGACCATCCTGGATAACACGGTGAAACCCCATCTATACTAAAAATACAAGAAATTCGTCGGGTATGGTGGCGGGCGCCTGTAGTCCCAGCTACTCAGGAGGCTGAGGCAGGAGAATGGCATGACCCTGGGAGGCAGAGGTGGCAGTGAGCTGAGATCATGCCACTGCACTGTAGCCTGGGCGACAGAGCGAGACTCCGTTTCAAAAAAAAAAAAAAAAGTAAAGAAACAAAAGAATGGTTACTCCACAGGTAGAGCAGCCAGGAAGGCTGCTGGTTACCCATTTTTATAGTTTTCTTTTTTTTTTTGAGACAGAGTCTGGTTCTATCGCCCAGGCTAGAGTGCAGTGGCGTGATCTCGGCTCACTGAAACCTCTGCCTCCCAGGTTCACGCCATTCTCCTGCCTCAGTCTCCCAAGGCAGTGGGGACTACAGGTGCCCGCCACCACGCCCGGATAATTTTTTATATTTTTAGTAGAGACGGGGTTTTACCGTGTTAGACAGGATGGTCTTGATCTCCTGACCTTGTGATCCGCCCGCCTCAGCCTCCCAAAGTGCTGGGATTGCAGGCATTAGGCACCGCGCCAGCCAGTTATTTCTTGATTATATGCTAAACAAGGGCTGGACAATACCCAGAACTGAGGGTTTCTCCCCTTTTTAGACCACATAGGGTAACTTCCTGATGTTGCCATGGCATTTGTAAACTGTCATGGTGCTGGAGAGGCTGTAGCAGTAAGGATGACTCTCTTTTTTTTTTTGAGATGGAGTCTTGCTTTGTCACTCAGGCTAGAGTGCAGTGGCGCAATCATGGCTCACTGCAAGCTCTGCCTCCCGGGTTCACACCATTCTTCTGCCTCAACCTCCCGAGTAGCTGGGACTACAGGCGCCCGCCACCACGCCCTGCTAATTTTTAGGATGACTCTCATTGCCATCTTGGTTTTGGTGAGTTTTGACCGACTTCTTAACTGAAAACTCTTTTATCAGCAAGATCTTTATGACCTGTATCTTGTGCTGACTTCCTATCTCATCCTGTGACTTAGAACGCCTAATTGTCTGGGAATGCAGCCCATTAAGTCTCAGCCTTATTTTATCCAGAACTTATTCAAGATGGAGTTACTCTGGTTCAAACGCCTCTGACACCTGTTCTGAATTATGAAGGCTGGAATGAGATAAATATAAGAATGTACATGCTGGACAGGCAAGGTGGCTCACATCTGTAATCCCAGCACTTTCGGAGGCCAAGGTGGGTGGATCACGAGGTCAGGAGTTCAAGTCCAGCCTGGCCAGTATGGTGAAACCCCATCTCTACTAAAAATACAAAAATTAGCTGGGTGTGGTGGCACACCCCTGTAGTCCCAGCTGGTCAGGAGGCTGAAGCAGGAGAATCGCTTGAACCTGGGAGGCGGAGGTTGCACTGAGCCCAGATCATACCACTGCACTCTAGCCTGGTTGACAGGGCAAGACTCCATCTCAAAAAAACCAGAGGCCGGGCGCGGTGGCTCAAGCCTGTAATCCCAGCACTTTGGGAGGCAGAGACGGGCGGATCACGAGGTCAGGAGATCGAGACCATCCTGGCTCACACGGTGAAACCCCGTCTCTACTAAAAAATACAAAAAACTAGCCGGGCGAGGTGGCGGGCGCCTGTAGTCCCAGCTACTTGGGAGGCTGAGGCAGGAGAATGGCATAAACCCGGGAGGCGGAGCTTGCAGTGAGCTGAGATCCGGCCACTGCACTCCAGCCTGGGCGACAGGGCAAGACTCCGTCTCAAAAAAAAAAAAAAAAAAAAAAAAAACCAGAAAACTTTCTATTAGAAGTGCCCCATCCTGGCTGCACATCAGAATCACCTATGAAATTTTTGAAGAATACAAATGAATGCCAGGTCTCCACCCAAAATCTACTAAATTGCAATTTCTGGGGTGAGGGTTTAGTCATGGATATCTTTAAAATGTTAAACAGGTAATTCTCATTTACAGCTTAGGCTGAGAACCTTTGCTACAAAGGTAAGGAATCAGTCCCAGGAGAACCCTTTTAATCTAAACTGATTTATGAATCACAGCAAATGTATGTAAAACAAACAAGTGAGTAAGGCTGTTGGCCTATTTGGCATATTTGTTTAAGTTCTCAAGTTAACCAAAAAATCAAAGGAAACAGAAGAAAGATTAATTCTGATGACAAGGAATGGTCTAACAGCTTCTTCATGACCTATAGCAGTGTTTCTTAAACTTATTTTTTTTGAGACAGAGTCTTGCTCTAAATAACCCAGGCTAGAGTGCAGTGGCACAATCTCAGCTCTCTGCAGCCTCCACTTCCTGGACTCAAGGAATCCTCCCACATCAGCCTCCTGAGTAGCTGGGACTACAGGCACATGCCACCACACCTGGCTTTGGTTGTTGTTGAGACAGAGTCTTGCTATGTCACTGAGGCTGCTCTCGAACTCCTGGCTCCAAAGGATTCTCCCACCTCTGCCTCCCAATGTGCTGAGATTACAGGCTTGAGTTAACTGTGCCCAGCCTCTTGAACTTCTCTGAAAGCAAAACTCATATATATAAAATAGAATTAACAGCAAAGCAGCTGTGATTAAAACTGGGCAGAGGGTCCCAGATCCTGGCCCTCTCTCCCTCTGTCCTTCGTCACCTTTTTCTTGACTGTCCTCATAAAACAATACCAGGTTTCCATTAAGATTCCATTTTAAAACCACCGCTGGCCAGGTGCGTGTTGGCTCACGCCTATAATCTCAACACTTTGGGAAGCTGAGGCGGGCAGATCACAAGGTCAACAGATCAAGGCCATTTTGGCTAACTCAGTGAAACACCATCTCTACTAAAAATACAAAAATTAGCCAGGCATGGCAGCACGTGCCTGTAGTCCCAGCTACTCAGGAGGCTGAGGCAGAAGAATTCGCTTGAACCTGAGAGGCCGAGGTTGCAGTGAGCCGAGATCCCACTACTGCATTCCAGCCTGGCAACAGAGCTAGACTCCGTCTCAAAAAAAAAAAAAAAAAAAAAAAAAAAGAAAGAAAAAAAAAAAGCAGGGGGGTGGTGGCTCAGGCCTGTAATCCCAACACTTTGGGAGGCCGACACGAGTGGATCACAAGGTCAGGAGATGGAGACCATCCTGGCTAACACGGTGAAACCCTATCTCTACTAAAAATACAAAAAATTAGCTGGGCACAGTGGCGGGCGCCTGTAGTCCCAGCTACTCAGGAGGCTGAGGGAGGAGAATGGCGTAAACCCAGGAGGCAGAGCTTGCAGTGAGCTGAGATCCGGCCACTGCACTCCAGCCTGGGTGACAGAACAAGACTTCATCTCAAAAAAAAAAAAAAAAAAAAGTTACAAAAAATTAGCTGGGCGTGGTGGCACATGCCTGTAGTCCCAGCTACTCAGGGGGCTGAGGCTGGGGAATCACTTGAACCCGGGAGGCAGAGATTGCAGTGAGCTGAGATGGCGACATTGCACTCCAGCCTGGGTGACAGGGCAAGACTCCATCTCAAAAAAAAAAAAGAGGGCCGGGCGCGGTGGCTCAAGCCTGTAATCCCAGCACTTTGGGAGGCCGAGATGGGCGGATCACGAGGTCAGGAGATCGAGACCATCCTGGCTGACACGGTGAAACCCCGTCTCTACTTTAAAAATACAAAAAACTAGCCGGGCAAGGTGGCGGGCACCTGTAGTCCCAGCTACTCGGGAGGCTGAGGCAGGAGAATGGCGTGAACCCGGGAGGCGGAGCTTGCAGTGAGCTGAGATCCGGCCACTGCACTCCAGCCTGGGCGGCAGAGCGAGACTCCGTCTCAAAAAAAAAAGAAAAAAGAAAAAGTCACTGCTATGGCCGGGCGCAATGGCTCATGCCTATTAGCCCAGTACTTTGGGATGCCAGATTACCTAAGGTCAGGAGTTTGAGACCAGCTTGGCTAACATGGTGAAAATCCGTCTCTACTAAAAATACAAAAATTCGCCGAGCATGGTGGTACACACCTGTAATCCCAACTACTCAGGAGGCTGAGGCAGGAGAATTGCTTGAACCTAGAGGTGGAGGTTGCATTGAGCCAAGATCATGCCACTGCACTCCACCCTGGGTGACAGAGCGAGACTTCTCAAAAAAATAACAACAAAAACCCACTGCCTTATATACTTGTCAATTTCACCTGCTTTTAAAATGCAGGTATGAGGAGAATGGGCTAGGCACAGTGGCTCATACCTGTAATCCTAGCAGTTTGAGAGGTTGAGGCAGGAGGATTGCTTGAGCCCTGGAGTTCAAGACAAGCCTGGGCAACATAGCAAGACCCCATAACTAGTTTTATTAAAAAGTAAATGTAAGGCCAGACACGGTGGCTCACGCCTCTAATCCCAGCACTTTGGGAGGCTGAGGTGGGCAAACCACTTGAGGTCAGGAGTTTGAGACTAGCCTGGTCAACATGGTGAAATCCTGTCTCTACTAAAAGTACAAAAATTAGCTGGGCATGTCAGTGGGCCCCAGTAATCCCAGCTACTTGGGAGGCTGAGGCAGGAGAATCCCTTGAACCTGGGAGGCAGAGGCTGCAGTGAGCTGATATTGCGCCACTGCACTCCAGCCTGGGTAACGGAGGCTGTTTTTTGTTTGTTTGTTTGTTTGACTCCATCTCAAAAAAAAAAAGAAATTGGGCCACGCGCGGTGGCTCACGCCTGTAATCCCAGCACTTTGAGAGGCTGAGGCAGGCAGACCACAAGGTCAAGAGATTGAGACCGGCGGGGGGCGGGGGCTCAAGCCTGTAATCCCAGCACTTTGGGAGGCCGAGACGGGCGGATCACGAGGTCAGGAGATTGAGACCATCCTAGCTAACACGGTGAAACCCCATCTCTACTAGAAAATACAAAAAACTAGCCGGGTGAGGTGGTGGGCGCCTGTAGTCCCAGCTACTCAGGAGGCTGAGGCAGGAGAATGGCGTAAACCCAGGAGGCAGAGCTTGCAGTGAGCTGAGATCCGGCCACTGCACTCCAGCCTGGGCGACAGAGCAAGACTCCGTCTCAAAAAAAAAAAAAAAAAAAAAGAGATTGAGACCATCCTGGCCAACATGGTGAAATGCTGCCTCTACTAAAAACACAAAAATTAGCTGGGCATGGTGGCGTGTGCCTGTAATCCCCGCTACTCAGGAGGCTGAGACAGGAGAATCGCTTAAACCCAGGAGGTGGAGGTTGCAGTGAGCCAAGATCGTGCCACTGCACTCCAGCCTGGTGACAGAGCGAGACTCCATCTCAAATAATAATAATAATAATTTTTTTAAAAGAGCAGAATGAGCAGTTGCCCATACTCTTGGTAACTTTTCATGCTTTTAAGTGCTCTTCAATTTCCTTTAGACCCCTGCTGCTATTTTCCTACCATATTCAAAGCCCTAGTCTTCCATTTGTAATTCAGAAAGCTTAGTAATCAGTTTTCACAGTAGGCTTTTGCAAACCCAGTATTCTCAGTATATTCTCAGAACACAAGATACTGTTTTGAAGCAAGTGGCAATAAATCCTTACTATTTAAAAGGTATCAGAAAATGTTTGAATATTTAAAACCCTAATAATTTTCCTTTAATATGGACAGGAATCCTGTTAGATTTGAAATTTGTTGCTGGGTAAGTGAAAAGTTTTACTCAAGAATATAAGGCCAGGCACGGTGGCTCACGCCTGTAATCCCAGCACTTTGGGAGGCTGAGGTGGGCGGATCGAGAGGTTAGGAGTTCCAGACCAGCCTGGCCAACATGGTAAATCCTCATCTCTAGTAAAAATACAAACATTAGCTGGGCGTGGCAGTGGGTGCCTGTGCTCCCAGCTACTTGGGAAGCTGAGGCAGGAGAATCACTTGAACCCTGGGAGACGGCGTTCATGCCATTGCACTCTAGCCTAGGCAAAAGAGCAAGACTGTGTCTCAAAAAAAAAAAAAAAAAAAAAAAAAAAGGCCGGGCCCAGTGGCTCACACCTGTAATCCCAGCACTTTGGGAGGCCAAGGCGGGTGGATCACCTGAGGTCAGGCATTGAGACCAGCCTGGCCAACATGGTGAAACCCCATCTCTACTAAAAACAAAACACAAAAATTAGCCGGGTGTAGGCCGGGCATGGTGGCTTAGGCCTGAAATTCAGACACTTTGGGAGGCCAAGGTGGGCAGATCACCTGAGATTAACATTTGAGACCATCCTGGCCAACATGGTGAAACCCTGTCTCTACTAAAAATACAAAAATTAGCCGGGTGTGGTAGCTGAGGAGAATCACTTGAACTTGGGAGGCAGAGGTTGCAGGGAGCCAATGTCGCCCACTGCACTCCAGCCTGGGCAACAGAGCAAAACTCCATCTCAAAACAAAACAAAACAAAAAGCTGGGTGCAGTGGCTCATGCCTGTAATCCCAGCACTTTGGGAGGCTGAGGTGGGCGGATCACAAGGTCAGGAGATTGAGACCACGGTGAAACCCCATCTCTAGTAAAAATACAAAAAAATTAGCTGGGCGCAGTGGCGGGTGCCTGCAGTCCCAGCTACTCGGGAGGCTGAGGCAGCAGAATGGCGTGAACCCGGGAGGTGGAGCGTGCAGTGAGCAGAGAATGCACCACTGCACTCCAGCCTGGGCAACAGAGCGAGACTCCATCTCAAAAAAAAAGAAAAAGAAAAAAAAAGAATATTAAAAAAATATAAGAAGCCTGGATAACATGGCAATACTCCATCTCTACAAAAAACAGAAAAGTTAGCCAGGAGTGGAGGTGCCTGCCTTTAGTCCCAGCTACTCCAGAGACTAAGAGGTGGGAGGATCAATCTGGCCTAGTGGCTCACCCTGTAATCCCAGCACTTTGGGAGGCCGAGGAGGGTGGATCACCTGAAGTCAGAAGTTCGAGATCAGCCTGGCCAACAAGGTGAAAACCCATGTTTACTAAAAATACAAAATTAGCCACACGTGATGGCACACACCTGTAATCCCAGCTACTTAGCAGGCTGAGGCAGGAAGAATCACTTGAACCCAGGTGGCACAGTTTGCAGTGAGCCAAGATCTCCTGACCTCGAACTCCTGACCTCATGATCCATTCACTTCAGCATCCCAAAGTGCTAGGATTACAGGCATGAGCCTCCATTTCTGGCCTCTCTGTAATTTTAACCAGCCTCAACTTATCCCAGAATGCCAAAGGAAATGGCAATCTACACTGCCCTTCTTCTTGCAATTTACTCTCCCTAGATTCTGCGATCTAGATTGAACCAATCTCAGATGGTGTCTTTCAGTATGATCCAGTAGACATATATTATTTTGTTTTTTGGTTTTTTTTTTTTGAGACAGAGTCTCGCTCTGTCACCCAGGCTGGAGTGCAGTGGCATGATCTCAGCTCACTGCAAACTCCGCCTCCTGGGTTCACGTCATTCTCCTGCCTCAGCTTCCCGAGTAGCTGGGACTACAGGTGCCCACCACCACCACGCCTAATTTTTTTTTTTTTTTTTTTTTGTATTTTTAGTAGAGACAGGGTTTCATGTATTAGCCAGGATGGTCTTGATCTCCTGACTTCGTGATCCGCCCGCCTCAGCCTCCCAAAGTGCTGGGATTACAGGCAAGAGCCACCGCGCCCAGCCGACATATATTATTTTGAACTCCATGAAAAAGCAGATATTTGACTGGTTTTGACCTACAATAGTAACTGCCTAGATTCACAATAGTTTAATATACATTCTTAGTATTTCCTTCATGGGTTTGTTTTTGTTTTGTTTTGCTTTTGAGACGGAGTCTCACTTACCTGTCACCCGGGCTAGAGTGCAGTGGTGCAATCTCGGCTCACTGCAACCTCACCTTCTGGGTTCAAGCAATTTTCCTGTCTGAGCCTCCCAAGGAGCAGGGACTACAGGCACACGCCATCATGCCCAGCTTATTTTTGTATTTTTAGTAGACATGGAGTTTCGCCATGTTAGCCAGGCTGGCCTCGAACTCCTAAGTTCAAAGCGATCGGTGCGTCTCAGCCTCCCATAGTGCTCATATTACAGGTGAGAGCCACCATGCCAAGCCCACTCTTACATATTTTTTTTTTTTTTTTTTTTTTTTTTTTTGAGACAGAGTCTCGATCTGTCACCCAGGCTGGAGGGCAATGGCGCGATCTTGGCTAACTGCAACCTCCGCTTCCAGAGTTTAAGCAATTCTCTGCCTTAGCCTCCCGAGTAGCTGGAATTACAGGCACCCGCCACCATGCCCGGCTAATTTTTGTATTTTTAGTAGAGATGGTGTTTCACCATGTTGGTCAGGCTGATCTCAAACTCCTGACCTCATGATCCACCCGCCTTGGCCTCCCAAAGTGCTGGGATTACAGGCATGAGTCACCGCGACCAGCCTGTCTTATGTATTTTCTTTTTTTTTTTTTTTGAGAGGGAGTCTCGCTCTGTCGCCCAGGCTGGAGTGCAGTGGCCGGATCTCAGCTCACTGCAAGCTCCGCCTCCCGGGTTTACGCCATTCTCCTGCCTCAGCCTCCCGAGTAGCTGGGACTACAGGCACCCGCCACCACGCCCGGCTAGTTTTTTGTATTTTTTTTTTTTTTTTTTTTTTTTTTTGAGATGGAGTCTTGCTCTGTAGCCCGGGCTGGAGTGCAGTGGCCGGATCTCAGCTCACTGCAAGCTCCGCCTCCCGGGTTTGCGCCATTCTCCTGCCTCAGCCTCCTGAGTAGCTGGGACTACAGGCGCCCGCCACCTCGCCCGGCTAGTTTTTTGTATTTTTAGTAGTTAGCCAGGATGGTCTCGATCTCCTGACCTCGTGATCCGCCCGTCTCGGCCTCCCAAAGTGCTGGGATTACAGGCTTGAGCCACCGCGCCCGGCCAATTTTTTGTATTTTTTTAGTACAGACCGGGTTTCACCGTGTTAGCCAGGATGGTCTCGATCTCCTGACCTTGTGATCCACCTGTGTCGGCCTCCCAAAGTGCTGCGATTACAGGCTTGAGCCACCACGCCTGGCCTGTCTTATGTATTTTCTATTCTACTTTATTTCATTATTAGAAGAAAATGCTAGTCGCCGGGCATGGTGGCTCACGCCTGTAATCCCAGCACTTTGGAAGGCTGAGGCAGATGGATCACCTGAGGTAAGGAGTTTGAGACCAGCCTGGCCAACATGGAGAAACACTGTTTCTACTAAAAATACAAAATTACCTGTGCATGGTTGCACATGCCTGTAATCTCAGCTACTTGGGAGGCTGAGAGGAGAATTGCTTGAACCCAGGAGGTGGAGGTTGCAGTGAGCCAAGATGGTGCCATTGCACTCTAGCCTGGAAAACAAGAGCAAAAACTCTTCTGGAAAAAAAAAAAAAAGAAAGAAACAAAAATGCTAGTCATGTGCTTTTGAACTTGGTTAAGTTATTGAACTAACAAAATCATGCAGGGACAAGTATTTCCCCCAAACTTTACTTCTCAATCCCAACATCTCAGGGTGTCCCTTAAGTGTATCACTTGTGACTTAACCACATCTTCATAGACACATTCTGCATCCATTACTTCGAAGGCCAAATTTAGTATGCATCTGTCCATTCTTTTCTTAGCTGTATCCTCACAAAAAAAAGACAGATCAATGTACTGGAAGAGACAGCTCAAGGAGTTTATTTCCTTTTAAAACTCATTTGCCATTAAACAAATAAACTGAGAGTTCTCAAATGTGGAAAATGGCTTTGTCAAGTTTATGTCTTCCCTCTATTTCAAGTTAAAGTTAACAGAATAGCACACACACTCTACTAAGGTCTGACATGACCCTCTTGGGTCCTTTTTAACCGCTCTAAAGTGTAGAGATGGAGAGCATTATTCCTAAATTGTCCTCCTCAAGAGGAAATTCATATTTCCTCCTCCTCAGAGTAAGGACTGAATAAAATTATGTGGTTTAAGTTTCTCTTGTTTACCCCAATACTATGCTGCGATTTCTCTATTTAAAAACAAGCAGAATCCCAGCACTTTGGGAGGCAGAAGCAAAAGAACTGCTTGAGCCCAGGAGTTCAAGATCAGCTTGGGCAACGTGGCAAGATCCCATCTCTAAAAAAAATACAAAAACTTTTTTTTTTTTTAGAAAGAGTCTCGCTTTGTCTCCCAGGCTGGAGTGCAGTGGCGTGATCTCAGCTCACTGCAACCTCTGCCTCCTAGGTTCAAGCGATTCTTCTGTCTCAGCCTCCCGAGTTGCTGGGACTACAGGCGCGTACCACCACGCCTGGCTAATTTTTGTATTTTTAGTAGAGACGGGGTTTCACCATATTGGCCAGGCTGGTCTCAAACTCCTGACCTTGTGATCCACGCGCCTTAGCCTCCCAAAGTACTGGGATTACTGGCGTGAGCCACTGTCCCCAGACAAACTTTCCTTTTTTTTTGAGATGGAATCTCCCTCTGTTGTCCGGGCTGGAGTTCAATGGCCGAATCTTGGCTCACTGCAGCCTCTGCCTCCCGGGTTCATGCGATTCTCTGGCCTCAGCCTCTCAAGTAGCTGGGATTACATGCACCCACCACCAATACCTGGCTAATTTTTGTAGTTTTAGTAGAGACGGGGTTTTGCCATGTTGGCCAGGCTGGTCTCAAACTTCTGACTTCAGGTGATCTGCCTGCCTCAGCCTCCCAAAGTGCTGGGGTTACAGGCGTGAGCTACTGCACCTGGACAACTTTTTTTTTTGTTTTTTTTTTGAGACACAGTCTCGCTCAGTTGCCTAGGCTAGAGTGCAGTGGTGTGATCTCGGTTCACTGCAACACCTCCCAGGTTCAAGCAATTCTCTTACCTCAACTTCCCAAGTAGCTGGGATTACAGGCGCCCGCTAACACGCTCGGATAATTTTTGTATTTTTAGTAGAGATGGGGTTCGCCATGTTGGCCAGGCTGGTCTTGAACTCCTGACCTCAAGTGATCCACCTGCCTTAGCCTCCCAAAGTGCTGGGATTACAGGCATGAGCCACTCTGCCCGGCCTACAATTTTTTGTATTTTTGTATGTATGGTGGTGTGTGCCTGTGGTCCAAACTACTCAAGAGGCTGAGGCAGGAGGCCTGCTTGAGCCCAAAGGTTTAGGCTGCAGTGAGCCACGATCACACCACTGCACTCCAGCCTGGGTGATAGAGCAAGAAGACCGTTTCAAAAAAATAAAAAAAAAACAAGAAAACCCCATTACCCATCTGTCCTGTTCTCCTAGAGAAGAATTTAGCCTCCTTTGCAAATATATTTGTTAAAATTACAAATACATAACTTCAAAGGGTATCCCCAGAAAAAAATGTGGAAAAATTCTTCCCTTAACATTCTAAATTCTGTAACTTGTGGCAAATTTAGCCACATAAGATACCTTTAAAATATAAACAGTAAAAAATATATATATATAATTTATATATTTTTTGAGACGGAGTCTCGCTCTGTCACCCAGGCTGGAGTGCAGTGGCGGAATCTTGGCTCACTGCAAGCTCCGCCTCCCTGGTTCACACCATTCTCCTGCTTCAGCCTCCTGAGTAGCTGGGACTACAGGTGCCCACCACCATGCCCAGATAATTTTTTTTTATATTTAGTAGAGATGGGGTTTCACTGTGTTAGCCAGGATGGTCTCGATCTCCTGACCTCGTGATTCACCCGCCTCAGCCTCCCAAAGTGCTGGGATTACAGGCATGAGCCACCGCACCCGGCCAAGAAAACAAATATTAGGTGATAATTTTGGACTTTAAAGTGTTTCACAAAGCCCTCGGGGTATAAGAAATCCTAAAAGTGCCTCATACACCACTGCTTACAGGGAAATAACAATCTACAATTCAAATAACAGATTAATTCCAAACTAGTTTATATACTCTGTTCTAATTATGTTTTACCTCGAGGAACTTTTTTTTTTTTTTTTGAGACGGAGTCTCGCTCTGTCGCCCAGGCTGGAGTGCAGTGGCGCGATCTCGGCTCACTGCAAGCTCCGCCTCCCGGGTTCATGCCATTCTCCTGCCTCAGCCTCCCGAGTAGCTGGGACTACAGGCGCCCACAACCGCGCCCGGCTAATTTTTTGTATTTTTAGTAGAGACGGGGTTTCACCGTGGTCTCGATCTCCTGACTTTGTGATCCGTCCACCTCGGCCTCCCAAAGTGCTGGGATTACAGGCGTGAGCCACCGCGCCCGGCCCTCGAGGAACTTTTTAAATTAGCTAACCACTATAAAAACCAAAGTCTCATTATAAAACATGCTTACAGGCATGCCTCATTTTATTGCACTTTGCAGATACTGTTTTTTGGTTTTTTTTTTGAGATGCAGTCTCACTCTGTTGCCCAGGCTGGAGTGCAGTAGCGCAATCTCTATTCGCTGCAACCTCCGCTTCCTGAGTTCAAGCAATTCTCTGCCAGGGATACAGGTGTCTGGGATATCCAGGCTGCACTGAACTGTGATTACATCCCTGCACTCCAGGCTGGGTGGACCAAGCAAGACCCTGTCTACAAAACAAAGTACTTCAAGGTATGGGCCAGGCACAGTGGCTCATTATTCCTAACACCTTGGGAGGCTGAGGTGGGAGGATTGCTTGAGTCCAGGAGTTCGAGGCTGCAGTAAGTTATAACTGCACCACTGCCCTCTAGCCTGGGCAACACAGAAAATAAAATCCTGTCACCCCCTCCCAAAAAATAAAAATTAAAGTATGTATTTTTTTTTTAAGACATAATGCTACTGAATACCTTACTACAGTATAAACTTTTTTTTTTTTTCTAAGACAGGGTCTTACCCTATCAACCTAGCTAGACTGCTGTGGCACGATCACAGCTCATTGCAGCCTCGGCCTCCCCCCGGGCTCAGGCAATTTTCTCACCTCAGTCTTCAGAGTAGCTGGAACTACAGGCATGCACAACTGCATCTGGCTTTTATTTTTTGTAGAGATAGGGTCTGACTATATTTCCAGGGCTGAACATAACTTTTATATGCACTGAAAAACGAAACAATTTGTGGGACTCGTTTTATTGAGATTATCTTCTTTATTGTAGTGCTGCAGTCTGGGACCAAGCCCGTAGTCCCTGTGAGGTATGCCTCTATTTCCTACCACAACCAGCAGTAACTTTCAAGTCACAATGTAGATAATCAGAACTCTAACTCATCCTATGGATGGATGCTTTGCTTCTTAGGGTATCAAAGAGACAGTGAGACTCTGTCTCAGAAAAAGAAAAAAAAAAAAAAAGACAAAAACAAGAAACAACTTGGCCGGGCGTGGTGGCTCAAGCCTGTAATCCTAGCACTTTGGGAGGCCGAGACGGGCGGATCACGAGGTCAGGAGATCGAGACCATCCTGGCTAAAACGGTGAAACCCCGTCTCTACTAAAAAATACAAAAAGCTAGCCGGGTGAGGCGGCGGGCGCCTGTAGTCCCAGCTACTCGGGAGGCTGAGGCAGGAGAATGGCATGAACCCGGGAGGTGGAGCTTGCTATGAGCCAAGATTGCGTCACTGCACTCCAGCCTGGGTGACAGAGCGAGACTCCGTCTCAAAACAACAACAACAAAAAGACTGTAGTGGTTGGGCATGGTGTCTAAACCCCAACACTTTGGGAGGCCAAGACAAGGGATTGAGGCCAGAAGTTTGAGACCAAACTGGTCAACATGGTGAGACCACACCTCTAATTTTTTTTTTTTTTTTTTGAAACGGAGTCTGGCTCTGTCACCCGGGCTGGAGTGCAGTGGCCGGATCTCAGCTCACTGCAAGCTCCGCCTCCTGGGTTTACGCCATTCTCCTGCCTCAGCCTCCCCAGTAGCTAGGACTACAGGCGCCCGCCACCTCACCCAGCTAGTTTTTTGTATTTTTTTAGTAGAGACGGGGTTTCACCGTGTTAGCCAGGATGGTCTCGATCTCCTGACCTCGTGATCCGCCCGCCTCGGCCTCCCAAAGTGCTGGGATTACAGGCTTGAGCCACTGCGCCCGGCCTACACCTCTAATTTAAAAATAATAAAAAATTTGGCTGGGCACAGTGGCTCAAGCCTGTAATCCCAGCAGTTTGGAAGGCCAAGGCAGGCGAATCACCTGAGGTCAGGTCGAGACCAGCCTGACCAACATTGAGAAACCCCTTCTCTACTAAAAATACAGAATTAGCCAGGCATGGTGGTACATGCCTGTAATTCCAGCTATTCCGGAGGCTGAGGCAGGAGGATCAGTTGAACCTGGGAGGCGGAAGTTGCAGTGAGCTGAGATCATGCCACTGGACTCCAGCCAGGGCAACAAGAGCGAAACTCCGTCTCAAAAATAAATAAACATTTTAAAAAAATTTTAAAGGGGCTGGGCGTAGTGGCTCATGCCAGTAAACCCAGCACATTGGGAGGCTAAGGCAGGTAGATCACTTAAGATCAGGGGTTTGAGCCCAGCCTGGACAATATGGCAAAACTCTATCTCTATAAAAAATACAAAAATTAGTGGGCTGTGGTGGCATGCACCTGTGGTTGTAGCTACTCATGAGGCTGAGCAGGGAGATCTCTTAAGACCTGGAGGTGGAGGGTGCAGTGAGCCGAGATCACACCACTGCACCACTCCAGACTAGGCAACAGAGGCATAACCTCTTTCAAAAAGACCTAAGATGGGAGGCTGAGGCAGGAGAATGGCGTGAACCTGGGAGGCGGAGCTTGCAGTGAGCCAAGATTGCGCCACCGCACTCCAGCCTGGGCGACGGAGTGATGCTCTGTCTCGAATCACCACCACCACCAAGAAAAAAAACCTAAGAAACAAAAATTAAAATAATAAAGACTGCAGTGACCAGTATATTTAAGGTTCTGAAGATGGATATAGATATTTTGTCCCTCAATATTCTTGAATAAGCCAGGCGCGGTGGCTCACGCCTATAATCCCTGTACTTTGGGAGGCTGAGGCGGGTGGATCACCTGAGGTCAGGAGTTCAAGACTCCCAGCCTGGACTACATGATAAAATCCCATCTCTACTAAAAATAGAAAAAAAAATTAGCTGGGCGTGGCGACTTGCACCTATAATCCCAGCTACTCAGAAGGCTGAGGCAGGAGAATCGCCTGAACCTGGGAGGCGGAGGTTGCAGTGAGCCGAAATCATGCCACTACACTGCAGCCTGGGCAACAAGAGGAAAACTCCGTCTCAAAAAAGAATCCTTGGATAAGGAACGAAAACTTTTATTTTGCCGGGCGCGGTGGCTCAAGCCTGTAAATCCCAGCACTTTGGGAGGCCGAGACGGGTGGATCACAAGGTCAGGAGATCGAGACCATCCTGGCTAACACGGTGAAACCCCGTCTCTACTAAAAAATACAAAAAACTAGCCGGGCGTGGTGGCGGGCGCCTGTAGTCCCAGCTACTCGGGAGGCTGAGGCAGGAGAATGGCGTGAACCCGGGAGGCGGAGCTTGCAGTGAGCTGAGATTCGGCCACTGCACTCCAGCCTGGGCGGCAGAGCGAGACTCCGTCTCAAAAAAAAAAAAAAAAAAAAAGAAAAGTTTTATTTTAGGTTAGGGAGTATTTACTTATTTAAGTGAGGGCTAGAATGGTTCAGTTTTATCAGCAACAAAGGCAAATCACAACTTTTTCCTTGCCACGTGTGCTACCCTATACCCTACATTCTGTGCCTCACTTAATATACAGAAAATACTTGGAAATCCACAATACTATGGCCCAATTTTTCTGCTAGTATATTTGCATATTAACATGGGACCTAGAGAAACTTTTGGAACAAGGTGATATTTATAAAACTGTTATTCTTTGTTTCACATTAGTATCAAGTCTGTCAGAAACACCAAGTAGCTTTATTACCTTCTTGAAATGTTACTTCTAAGCAGGCCTATTTATGTGTTTTTTCTAAGCCTCAATTTTCTATTTAATATTTCTCAGAATAAAGAAAACAGCTCATTTTAAACAAGAAGTTTATTTAAACAACAAGACGCTTGACTGGAAGGGAAAACTATCTAAGATTCTTTTTTGTTTTAGAGTAATTTATCCCTACTTAAAGACAGATTGCCCTACATGTAACAGCTACGTACAAAAAAGTTATAAAATTGTCCTTGGTTTTACAATGATAAATGAAAAACATTAAAATTCTCCAATTGAACAAGGTATGCAAGGATTTTTATGATGTGTGTTTTTGTTAAAACAGTGAGAGCAAAATAACTTACTGGAATATAAAGATAAGAGCTGAATGAGCATGCCACTAATGGAGAAAGGGGGTATTTTCACAGAATCAGTATTTTTCCCCATCCCGTCTCCACTTGATGTCAATTAAAACATACCATTGGCTGTTTAGTTAAAAAAAAAAAAAAAAAAATGCAATATGCTTGTGCACATATACCAGTTACTTTATGTACAATAAAGGAATGGGGAAGGGGGAAATGAAAGAATAGAGAAAACTATACGGTAGTAGTCAGGATGTGGTGGAACCAAATTGCAGTTTTCTAATTGAGAATGTAATCTTGGTCTTTAAAGAACAGAGTTCTGGAGTAAAGAAGCAGGTTCCCTTTTCAGTAGACACCTCCCGTCTGCTGTTGGAACACATCAATTGTATCTTCATCCTCCATTTCCAACTAGCATAAAAGAAAAAACAAATGTAAGAGCACTGATTAAGTTCTGAAAATTAATGATTTTCAGGTTTAAGTATGCTGAAAACATGTACATGTTCCACTAGTTCCAAGTTTCATTATTTTAGATGTCTCATAGCTTAATGTATCAACACACTTGGTTTAAGTAATTTTTTACTTGGCTTCCTTTTTTATGACTATTAGATAAAACTTAACTTGTTATGTGTGTTTTTTTTTCTTTTTTTTTTTTGGAGACAAGATTTCTGTCACCCAGGCTGGAGGGCAGTGGCGTGATCTCAGCTCACTGCAACCTCCATCCCTCAGGTTCAAGCAATACTCCTGCCTCAGTCTCCCAAGTAGCTGAGATTACAGGCATCCACCGCCATGCCCAGCTAGTTTTTTTGTATTTTTAGTAGAGACGGGGCCTCCCAAAGTGCTGGGATTACAGGCGTGAGCCACTGCGCCCAGCCAAAACTTAGTTTTTGAGTAAAAAGCAGAATATTATCCAGGTGCGGTGGCTCATGCCTGTAATCCCAGTACTATTAGAGGCCAACATTGGAGGACTGCTTGAGCCCAGGAGACCTAGACCAGCCTGGGCAACAGAGAGAGAGACAACATCTCTACAAAAAAAAGTAAAAAAAAAAAATTAGCCAGCCACGGTGACACACGTCCATACTCCCAGCTACTCAGGAAGTCAAGGTGGGAGGATCAATTGAGCCCATAAGATAAGGCCGCAGTGAACTGTGACCACACCAGCTCACTCCAGCCTGAGTGACAAAGCGAAAGACCCTGTATCAAAAAAAGAGAAAAAAAGGCAGGGGCCAGGCACAATGGCTCACTCCTGTAATCCGAACACTTTGGGAGGCTGAGGCGGGCGGATCACCTGAGGTCAGGAGTTCAAGACCAGCCTGGCCAACCTGGTAAAACCCCATCCCTACTAAAAATATTTTAAAAATTAGCCGGGCATGGTGGCATGTGCCTGTAATCCCAGCTATTTGGGAGGCTGAGGCAGGAGAATTGCTTGAATCCAGCAAGCAGAGGTTGTGGTGAGCCAATATCGTGCCACTGAACTCCAACCTGGGTGACAGAGCAAGACTTGGTCTCAAAAAAAAAAAAAGAGAGAGAGGCTGAGGCAGGCAGATCACCTGAGGTCAGGAGTGCGAGACCAGCCTGGCCAAAATGGTGAAACTCAGTCCCTACTAAAAATACAAAAAAAGAAAAAGAAAAAATAGCTGGGCATGGTGCCGCACGCCTGTAATCCCAGCTACTTGGGAGGCTGAGGCAGGAGAATCACTTGAACCCGGGAGGTTGAAGTTGCAGTGAGCCAAGATCATGCCATTGTATGTGACGAGAGAGAAACTCTGCCTCAAAAAAAATTAAATCAAAGCTAAATATGTGTGTGTCGAGGGTCCACAGAAGGGTGATATGTTTAAAGAATCTCGCTGCACTGTTCAGCAAAGACTGAAAATAAATCTCAATAAAAACCCAAATTAGGCCGGGTGCCAGGGCTCACACCTGTAGTCCCAAAACTCTGGGAGGCCAAGGTGGGCGGATCACAAGGTCAACAGGTCAAACCCATCTGGCCAACATGGTGAAACTCCATTTCTATCAAAAATACAAAAATCAGCTGGCCGTGGTGGCACACGCCTGTAGTCCCAGCTACTCAGGAGGCTGAGGCAGGAGAATCAGTTGAACCCATGAGGTGGAGGTTACAGTGAGCCATGAGTGCCCCACTGAACTCCAGCCTGGCAACAGAGCAAGACTCTGTCTCAAAAAGAAAAAAAAAACCCAGGCTGGGCACCGTGGCTAACACCTGTAATCCCAACACTTTGGGATGCCGAGGCAGGTGGATCACGAGGTCAGGCATTCAAGACCAGCCTGGCTAAAATAGTGAAACCCCATCTCTACTAAAAATACAAAAAATTAGCTGGGCGTGGTGGCAGGCGTCTGTAATCCCAGCCACTCGGGAGGCCGAGGCAGGAGAATCGCTTGAACTTTGGAGGCAGAGGTTGCAGTGAGCCGAGATTGTGCCACTGCACTCCAGCCTGGGTGACAGTGGGAGACTCCGTGTCAAAACAAAACAAAACAAAACAAAAAAAACCCCAAACTAATAAAACATAGTATGCTCAGATATTAAATACCATATAGCTGTTAAAAAATACATAGATTTTCATGTACAGAAGTGAAAATATCTTTAAGATACAGTAGATACAGTGTTAGGCTAAAAACACAATTTTAAAACTAAGCAGCAGCCAGCTCTGGGTGCACTGACTATATATAAGTTAGCCATGCTTTGTAAGGAGCAGTTAAAAAAAAAAAAAAGTACACCCCAAGGAGCAAAGCCGCTTATTGTATGACTAAATTTGTTTTTTTTTTTTTTTCTTGCGACGGAGTTTTGCTGTTGTTGCCCAGGGTGGAGTGCAATGGTGTAATCTCGGCTCACTGCAACCTCTGCCTCCCGGGTCAAGCAATTCTCCTGCCTCAGCCTCCCAAGCACTTGGGATTACAGGCATGCGCCACCGTGCCCAGCTAATTTTGTATTGACTCCGTCAATACAAAAAAATACATAAATAAAACAAAAACAAAATTAGCCAGGCATCGTGGTGGGTGCCTGTAAATCCCAGCTAATCGGGAGGCTGAGGCAGGATAATCACTTGAACTCAGGAAGCGGAGGTTGCAGTGAGCCGCGATCATGCCACCACTCCAGTCTGGGAGACAGAGCAAGACTGTCTTGAAAAATAAAAAAAATAAAAAAAAGTTGGGGAGGCGGGGGCAGGCAGGAGGCCTGCTAAGATGTTTTAATTTATCACAATCCTGTTATCAAAAAATATTGGGAGAACAATTCTAAAACGAATCAATTCCAAATTCTTCAAAATGAAGTAAAATTAATTGCAAAGTCAACCTGAAGATTTTTAAATGCCTCAAGGTCACAGATCCAAACAAATAACTGCTTGTTTAATATTTGTAACTAGTATAGCAGATAATCCCGTTTTACTGGTGGGTAAGGAGGGCTTAGAGAGGAAATACATTCTAATAACTGAGAGTATAGCACAATGGATACTTTTTACTACTTCTTTTTTTTTTTTTTTGAGACAGTCTAGCTCTGTCGCCCAGGCTGGAGTGCAGTGGTGCGACCTCGGCTCACTGCAAGCTCCGCCTTCCGGGTTCACGCCATTCTCCTGCCTCAGCCTTCCCAGCAGCTGGGACTACAGGCGCCCACCACCTCGCCCGGCTAATTTTTGTATTTTTAGTAGAGATGGAGTTTCACCGGGGTGGTCTCGATCTCCCGACATCTGCCCACCTTGGCCTCCCAAAGTGCTCAGATTACAGGCATGAGCCACTGCGCCTGGCATATTTCTTTTAAAACCAAACAAGCCTGTCATCTATCTACTAAAACAAAATTATCCAAATGTGAAGTTTTACAGTGAAACTTTAAATGCCTTTAAAAAATGAAGTTCCTGTTCCAGCCTCATTTATCAACAGAATTTAGCTCCTCCTTGTGGCTATATACCATAATTGCGCTTTTTTTTTTTTTTTTTGAGATGGGCGTTTCACTCTCACCCAGGCTAGAGTGAAGTGGCATGACCTCCACTCACCGCAACCTCGGCCTGTCTACCCCCCCGACACCTTCCCCCCACCCAGATTCTCCTGGGTCAGCCTCCCGAGTAGCTGGGATGGGATTACAGGTGAGCACCACCATGCCTGGCTAATTTTTGTATTTTTAGTAGAGACAGGGTAGTTTTGCCACATTGGCCAGGCTGGTCTTGAATTCCTGACCTCAGGTGATCAACCCGCCTCTGCCTCCCAAAGTGGTGATTACAGTGGTGAGCCACTGTGCCCAGCCTTTTAAATTTTTTTTTTTTTTTTTTGAGACAGAGTCTCGCTCTGTCGCCCAGGCTAGAGTGCAGTGGCCAGATCTCAGCTCACTGCAAGCTCCGCCTCCCAAGTTTACGCTATTCTCCTGCCTCAGCCTCCCGAGTAGCTGGGACTACAGGCGCCTGCCACCTCGCCCAGCTAGTTTTTTGTATTTTTTAGTAGAGACGGGGTTTCACCGTGTTAGCCAGGATGGTCTCAATCTCCTGACCTCGTGATTCGCCCCTCGGCCTCCCAAAGTGCTGGGATTACAGGCTTGAGCCACTGCGCCTGGCCAATTTTTTTTCTTTTTCTTTTGAGACAGGGGCTGTTACCCAGGCTGGAGTGCAGTGGCACGATCTCTGTGCTTCAACCTCCGCCTCCCGGGTTCAAGTGATTCTCCCGCCTCAGCCTCCTGAGTAGCTGGGACTACAGGCATGCACCACCATGCCTGGCTAATATATATATATATTTTTTGAGATGGAATTTCGCTCTTGTTGCCCAGGCTGGAATGCAATGGCGCAATCTCCAGCTCATCACAACCTCTGCCTCCTGGGTTCAAGCGATTCTCCTGCCTCAGCCTCCTGAGCAGCTGGGATTACAGGCCGCCACATCCAGCTAATTTTGTATTTTTAGTAGCGACAGCGTTTTTCCCCATGTTGGTCAAGGTGATCTTGAACTCCCAACCTCAGGTGATCCACCCGCCTCGGCCTCCCAAAGTGCTGGGACCACAGGCGTGAGCCACTGTGCCCGGCGATGCCTGGCTAATTTTTGTATTGCTTGGCAGACATAGGGTTTCACCATATTGTCCAGGCTGGTCTCAAACTCCTGACCTCAAGCGATCTGCCTGCCTCAGCCTCCCAAAGTGCTAGGATTATAGGTGTGAGCCAGTGTGCCCAGCCCATAATTCCTTTTTAGAGACTGTCACCAGTTGAAATTTCTTCAAAATATTCTTCTTTTCAGTACACCTCATGGGCTTTTCCAATTTTCAAAGATTATCAACAAAACTACAATCTGGATGTGCTGCTTCATGCCACATTTATCATTTTCTAGTTTTTACTGGGTGATAAAGTTGAAATTCAGAAGTACATGGGATCCAATTTAAATTTCTACTATCACAACATTTTAAAATATTTTTCAAAAACTGTAAATCTTCTATTTTCGAGACAGTCTTGGTCTATTACCCAGGCTAGAGTGCCATAGTACGATCATAACTCACTGCAGCCTGAAACTCCTGGACTCAAGCACCCCTTCCACTAAACTTCCCAAGTAGCTGGGACTACAGACACATGCTACCATGCCCAGCTCTTTTTTCTTTTTTTTTCCCTGTAGAGACTGGGTCTTGCTATGTTGCCCAGGCTGGTCTCAAACTCCTGGCCTCAAGCCACCCTCCTGCCTGTGTCAGTTTCATAAAGTGCTAGGATTACAGGCGTGAGCCACCAAGTCAGGACAAGACTGGAAGTTTTTTTTTTTTTTTTGAGAGAGGGCCTCACTTTGTTACCCAGACTGGTGTGCAGTGGCGCCATCTTGGTTCACTGCAGCCTCCACTTCCTGGGCTCAAGCAATTCTTCCACCTCAACCTAAGAAGTAGCTGGTACTACAGGCACGTACCACCACTCCCTGGCAAATTTTTTATTTTTTTGTAAAGACAAGGTTTTGCCATGTTGCCCAGGCTGGTCTTGAAATCCTGGACTCAAGTGCTCCGCCCACCTTGGTCTCACAGTGCTGGCATTACAAGCACTTTGTAATCTTGACAATGGCTCTCATGAGCCATCTTGCTAAGCCAAAACTGGAAATCTTTAATGGAACTTTGAGAGGGTAAAAAGAAACAAAGAGCTTCTGCCACAGAAGACAATCCAGCTGATCCTACAGAAAGTGACAGAACAAAATGAAGTAGTATGTAAAGAGAGTTAAAGGATCAGAGAGCATCACGTTTTGTAGTAAGGGTTTGGAAAATATATCATCAGGGGCTCCCCCTGTCAAACAAAGCTATGGAACGCGGCAGTTAGGGCCATTAGTTCCCTTTCATTCATGAAGACACGTAAAAGAGAATTTTTTTTTTTTTTTTTTAGAGACAGAGTCTCACTGTCGTCCAGACTGGAGTGCAGTGGCGCGAACTCGGCTCACCGCAAGCTCCGCCTCCCAGGTTCGCACCATTCTCCTGCCTCAGCCTCCCCAGCAGCTGGGACTATAGTAGCACGCCCCCACACTTGGCTCATTTTTTGTATTTTTAGTAGAGACAGGGTTTCACCGTGTTAGACAGGATGGTCTCGATCTCCTGACCTCGTGATCCGCCCGCCTCGGCCTCCCAAAGTGCTGGGATTACAGGCGTGAGCCACCGCGCCTGGCCGAGAATTTCAATTCAGCATGTAGAACTAAAATGGTGAGGATTTGGCTGGGTGCGGTGGCTCACACCTGTAATCCCAACACTCTGGAAGGCCGAGGCAGGTGGATCACTTGTGGTCAGGAGTTCAAGACCAGTCTGGCCAACATGGTGAAACCCTATCCCTACCAAAACTACAAAAACTAGCTGGGTGCAGTGGTGCATGCCTGTAATCCCAGCTACTCCGGGAGGCTGAGGCAGGAGAAAGGCTTAAGCACAGGAGGTGACAGCTGCAGTGACCCAAGATCGTGCCACTGCACTCCAGCCTGAGCGATGGAGACTCTGTCACAAAAAAACAAACAAACAAAAAACAAACACAAACCACTGGTGGGGTTGGGAACATTGATTTGCGCCTATAATCCCATCACTTTGGAAGGCCAAGGATGCAGTGAGCTATAATGAGGCCACTACACTTCAACCCACGCAACAGATAAGCCCTATCCCTAAAAAAAAATTAAAATTAAAAATAAATGAATAACAACCATTGGCATTTCCCGAGCCTATTCCTATTTTCCTTTCTGTTCCCCTTTGGTCATACTTCCCAAAGCTCTGAACTCTACAAGAACTATACTCCAGTGTCTCAACGTTCAAATTCATAAACATAGCTGTTCAAAAAATTACAAATGGTAATTTTTCTAATTAGGAGAGATTTTTTACCTGTGCAGGTGTGTCTGTTTCATTGATTGGTTGCCCGTCGAATCGGAATCTGATCTGCCTCATTGACAATCCCTGAACGAGAGAATTTAAAAGCAATAAACGGCATTAAGAGAAACAGAATTCTATTTAGATAAAAGTACATGCATATTTAGCCATGACTATATTAAAGAAATAGCTAAATAAACAATCGCCAACATGTTAACATACCCTATAAATAAAAAGATTTGGGGTGATTCTCATTTTCTTTTTTTTTTTTTTTTTGAGACAGAGTTTTGCTCTGTTGTCAAGGCTGAAGTACAGTGGCGTGATCTTGGCTCAAGGTAACCTCCACCTCCTGGTTCAAGCGATTCTCCTGCCTTAGTCTCCCAAGAGTAGCTGGGACTACAGGCCCCTGCCACAACAACCGGCTAATTTTTGTAGTTTTAGTAGAGACTGGGTTTCACCACGTTGGCCAGGCTGGTCTTGAACTCCTAACCTCAGGTGATCCATCCGCCTCGGCCTCCTGATCAGCTGGGACTAGGCACGTGCCACCACGACTGGCTAATTTTCGTATTTTTTAGTAGACAGGGTTTTGCTATGTTGGCCAGGCTGGTCTCGAACTCCTGACCTCAGGTGATCTGACCACCTCAGCCTCCCAAAGTGCTGGGATTACAGGCATAAGCCGCCTGTTTGTTGTTGTTGTTGTTTGAGACACAGTCTCGCTCAGTCGCCCAGGCTGGAGTGCAGGGGCACGATCTTGGCTCACTGCAAGCTCCGCCTCCCGGGTTCATGCCATTCTCCTGCCTCTGCCTCCCGAGTAGCTGGGATTACAGGCGCCCGCCACCACGCCCGGCTAATTTTTTGCATTTTTAGTAGAGACGGGGTTTCACCATGGTAGCCAGGATCGTCTCGATCTCCTGACCTTGTGATCCGCCCGCCTCAGCCTCCTAAAGTGCTGGGATTACAGGTGTGAGCCACCGTGCCTAGCCTGTTTGTTTGTTTTTTAAGACAGAGTTTTGCTCTGCCGCCCAGGCTGGAGTGCAGTGGTACGATCTTGGCTCACTGCAACCTCCGCCTCCCGGGTTCAAGCAATTCTCCTGCCTCAGTCTCCCGAGTAGCTGGAATTACAGGTACCCGCCACCACGCCCAGCTAACCATGCCTAGCTAATTTTTGTGTTTTTAGTAGAGATGGGGTTTCACCATTTTGGCCAGGCTGGTCTCGAACTCCTGACCCCAAGTGATCCACTCACCTCAACCTCCCAAAATGCTGGGATTACAGGTGTGAGCCACTGTGCCTGGCCAGTAAGTCATTCTTTTAAAAAGCTTTACTGCTTTTCAGACACAGCTACTATGTTAAATAAAACATACCTTGAGACAAATATGCATTTAAATGAGTTAGACACTGAAATGAATTTTTTTGTTTTTGTTTTTTTTGAGACAAGTCTCACTCTGTCGCCCAGGCTGGAGTGCAAGTAGTGCAATCTCAGCTCAATGCAATATCCACCACTGGAGTTCAAGCAACTTTCCTGCCTCAGCCTCCTGAGTAGCTGGGACTACGGGCTCATGCCACCATGCTGGGCTAATTTTTTGTATTTTAGTAGAGATAGGGTTTCACCATGTTAGCCAGGATGGTCTCAATCTCCTGACCTCGTGATCCCCCACCCAGCCACTGACAGGAAATTTAAAGAAAAAAAAAAAGCCCATTTAAAGACTTTCCAGGCAGAGCTCGCGGGCTCACGGTGTAATTCCAATGCTTCAGGAGGCCAAAGTGGATCATCTGAGTTAAGGAGTTCAAGACCAGCCTGGCCAACGTGGTGAAACCCCACCTTTACTAAAAATACAAAAATTAGCTGGGCGTAGTGGCGCACACCTGTAATCCCAGGTATTCGGGAGGCTGAGGCAGGAGGATCGCTTGAACCTAGGAGGCAGAGTTTGCAGTGAGCCTAGATCATGCCATAGCACTCCAGCCTGGGTGACAGACCAGACTCCGTCTCAATAACAACAATAACAACAACAAAATCGACCTAAAATGCCACAACCTATACCCTTGAACTACCTGGAATAGCTTTAAAAAAGCACCTGCTTTTTAATTTCCTTTAATACTTACCCAAATCTGTAATTACTTATCGTCCTACTAGAAAACACTCTTCAGGAAGTATAGGAACCTAGACTGTTTTACTTACAGTCTATTCCTTGCACATAGTAGGTGCTGCTCATTAAGTATCAGTGAAATAAAAGGGATGAAAAACATTACATAACCATAATCTACTTAAAAACGAAGGCCAAGTGTGGTGGCTCACGCCTGTAATCCCAATACCTTGGGAAACTGAGGTGGAAGATCACCTGAGGTCAGGAGTTAAGAGACCAGTCTGAGGCCGGGCGCGGTGGCTCACGCCTGTAATCCCAGCACTTTGGGAGGCCGAGGCGGGCGGATCACAAGGTCAGGAGATCGAGACCACGGTGAAACCCCGTCTCTACTAAAAACACAAAAAATTAGCCGGGCGCGGTTGTGGGCACCTGTAGTCCCAGCTACTCGGGAGGCTGAGGCAGGAGAATGGCGTGAACCCGGGAGGCGGAGCTTGCAGTGAGCTGAGATCCGGCCACTGCACTCCAGCCTGGGCGGCAGAGCGAGACTCCGTCTCAAAAAAAAAAAAAAAAAAAGAGACCAGTCTGTCCAATGTGGTGAAACCCTGTCTACTAAAAATACAAAAATTGAGCACGATGACACACGTCTGTAGTCCCAGCTACTCCAGCCAGAGGTTGAGGGGGGGAAATTGCATGAACCTGGGAGGTGGAGGTTGCAGTGAGCCGAGATTGTGCCATTGCCTGGGCGACAGAGTGAGACTATCTGAAAAAAAAATTTTAATAAATAAACAAATAAAAATACAAAAAATTAGCCAGGCAAGGTGGCAGGTACCGTAATCCCAGTTATTCAAGAGGCTGAGGCAGGAGAATCGCTTGAACCCAGGAGGCAGAGGTTGCGGTGAGCTGAGATCATGCCACTGCATTACAGCCTGGGCAACAGAGCAAGACTCCATCTCAAAAAAAATTTTAAAATTTGCATGGTGGCCAGGTGCAGCGGCTCATGCCTGTAATCCCAACATTTTGGGAGGCCAAGGCAGGTGGATCACCTGAGGTCAGGAGTTTGAGACCAGCCAACCTGATCAACATGGTGAAGCCCCGTCTCTACCAAAAATACAAAATTAGCCAGGTGCGGTGGTGCATGCCTGTAACCCCAGCTACTTGTGAGGCTGAGGCAGGAGAATCACTTGAACCTGGGAGGCAGAAGTTCCAGTAAGCCTAGATTGCGCCATTGCATTCTAGCCTCAGCAACAAGAGGGAAACTGCATCCTAATCCCAGCATGGGATTACACTGGGAGGCCAAGGTGGCGAGGTGGGTGGATTACCTGAGCTCAGGAGTTCGAGAGCAGCCTGGCGAACATGGTAAAACCTCATTTCTACTAAAAATACAAAAATTAGCCAAGTGTGGTGGTAGGTTCCTATAATCCCACCTACTCAGGAGGCTGAGGCAGGAGAATTGCCTGAACTCGGAGGTGGAAGTTGCAGTGAGCTGAGATTATGTCACTGCACTCCAGCCTGGGCGACAGAGCGAGACTCCGTCTCAAAAAAAAAAAAAAAAAAAAAAAAAAAGAAAGAATTGCACAGTGGCACAAGCCTATAGTCCCAGCTACCTGGGAGCCTGAGGTGGGAGGATTGCTTGAGCCTGGGAGTCAGAGGATGCAGTGAGCCATGATCATAAATAATCCTGCCAATACACTTCACCATGGGCAACAAGGCAAAACAGTGTCTTAAAAAAAAAAAAAAAAAAAGGCAAAATTTTGCAATTGCAGAAAAGTTAAATAAGATATGCATAAGAATAGTGTTCAAGGCCGGCACCAGTGACTCACGCCTGTAATCCCAGCACTTTGGGAGGCTGAGGCAGGCGGATCACGAGGTCAAGAGATCGAGATCATCCTGGCGAATACTGTGAAACCCCGTCTCTAGGAAAAATACAAAAAGTAGCCGGGCGTGGTGGCGCACACCTGTAGTCCCAGCTACTCAGGAGGCTGAGGCAGGAGAATTGCTTGAACCCGGGAGGCAGAGATTGCAGTGAGCTGAGATCTCACCACTGCACTCCAGCCTGGGCGACAGTGTGAGACTCTGTCTCAAAAAAAAAAAAAAAAAAAAGAAAAAAAGAAAATACTGGGCCGGGCGCGGTGGCTCAAGCCTGTAATTCCAGCACTTTGGGAGGCCGAGACGGGCGGATCATGAGGTCAGGAGATCGAGACCATCCTGGCTAACACGGTGAAACCCCATCTCTACTAAAAATACAAAAAACTAGCCGGGCGAGGTGGCGGGCGCCTGTAGTCCCAGCTACTCGGAGGCTGAGGCAGGAGAATGGCGTAAACCCGGGAGGCGGAGCTTGCAGTGAGCTGAGATCCGGCCACTGCACTCCAGCCTGGGCGCAAAGCGAGACTCCGTCTCAAAAAAAAAAAAAAAAAAAAAAAAAAAAAAAAAGAAAATACTGTTAAAAACCACCAAAGTGAAGCATGATTCTGTTTGTGGTTTTGAGACAGGGTCTCACTCTGTCACCCATACCGGAGTACAGTGATGAGATCATAGCTCACTGCAGCCTAGACCTGCCAAGCTCTAACAATTCTCCCACCTCTGTCACTGAAATAGCCTGGCCTACAGGTGTGTGCCACCACACCCAGCTAATTTTTTTTTTAAGAGATGAGGTCTGGGCCAGGCACGGTGGCTCATGCCTGTAATCCCAGCACTTTGGGAGGCCGAGGCAGTTGGATCACGAGGTCAGCAGTTTGAGACCAGCCTGACCAACATGGTGAAACCCCATCTCTACTAAAAACATACAAAAAAATAGCTGGGCGTGGTGGTGGGCGCCTGTAATCCCAGCAATTTGGGAGGCTGAGGCAGAAGAATCGCTTGAAACTGGAAGGCGGAGGTTGCAGTGAGCTGAGATTGCGCCACTGCACTCTAGCCTGGGCAGTAAGAGCAAAACTCCATCTCAAAACAACAACAACAAAAAAGATGAGGTCTTACTATGCTGTCCAGACTGGTCTTCCAGCCTTGGCCTCCCAAAGTGCTGGATTACCATGCCTAGTCTATGATTTTCCATTTTGTATGCAGTTTTGCTACAGAAGTTCTCCAAAAGGATTACCATTTAAAATTCCCCTGTATCCTGAAGGGGCACTAGTGTTCAAATATAGAAGATACCAGTGGATAAATTATTTAGCACAATTCGTAAGTTCATGTAGGGTAATTTCAGCAAAATTATTCAAATAAGAGTATATGGTATACTGCCGGGCACAGTGGCTCACGCCTGTAATCCCAGCATTTTGGGAGGCCGAGGTAGGTGGATCACCTGAGGTCAGGAGTTCAAGACCAGTCTGACCAATATGGTAAAACCCCATCTCGCTGAAAATACAAAAATTAGCTGGGCGTGGTGGCCTGCGCCCGTAGTCCCAGCTACTCGGGAGGCTGAGACAGGAGAATTGCTTGGTCCCGGGAGGCAGAGGATGCAGTGAAGTCAAGATCGCACCACTGCACTCCATCCTGGACAACAGAGCGAGACTCTGTCTCAAAAAAAAAAAAAAAAGATAGTATCTTCACAAGGAACTACAAAAAGAAGGTTTACATATGAAGAATTATGAGCATAGTATTTTCTTATTACATTGTAAATACACTAAGCATAAAAATACTTCAAACATTCTAAAGTTTCTTTTTTCTTTTCCTTTGAAATGCTCTTGCTCCATCACCCAGGCTAGAGTGCAGTGGTGTGATCTTGGCTCACGGCAGCCTCCACCTCCCAGGTTCAAGGGATTCTCAGCTTCAGCCTCGGGAGTAGGTGGGATTATGGGCGTGTACCATCATGCCCAGCTAATTTTTTTGTATTTTTTGTAGAAATGGTATTTTGCTGTGGTGGCCAGGCTGATCTCAAGTGATCCACCCGCCTCAGTCTCCCAAAGTGCTGGGATTACAGATGTGAGCCATTGCACCAGGCCTAAAGGAAGTTTTTATTTTCACTGATCTTTCAAGTATCAACTCAAACTCAATTTCCCAACTTACATAGGTTTAAGCCTTATTCTACTTTGAAGCTGTTTAGGACAATCTGAAGGGGCCAGGCACAGTGGCCCACGCCTGTAATCCCAGCACTTTGAGAGGCCAAGGTGGGCGGATCACTTGAGGTCAGGAGTTGAGGTTAGGTCTACCAAAAATACAAAATTAGCTGGGCATGGCGGCGCACGCCTGAAATCCCAGCTACTCAGGAGGCTGAGGCATAAGAATAGCTTCAACTTGGCCGGGCACGGTGGCTCAAGCCTGTAATCCCAGCACTTTGGGAGGCTGAGACGGGCGGATCACGAGGTCAGATCGAGACCATTCTGGCTAACACGGTGAAACCCCGTCTCTACTAAAAAAAAAAATACAAAAAACTAGCCAGGCATGGTGGTGGGCGCCTGTAGTCCCAGCTACTCGGGAGGCTGAGGCAGGAGAAGGGCATAAACCCGGGAGATGGAGCTTGCAGTGAGCTGAGATCTGGCCACTGCAGTCCAGCCTGGGCGACAGAGCAAGACTCCGTCTCGGGGGGAAAAAAAAAAAAAAAAAAGAATAGCTTCAACTCAGGAGGCAGAGGTTGCAGTGAGCAGAGATTGAACCACTGCACTCCAGCCTGGGCAATAGAACAAGATTCTGTCAAAAAAAAAACAAAAAAAAACAAAAAAACCCCCACGATTTACAAGGTAGATAAGTTCTAGCTTAAAAAAATACAGCAAGACTCCCATCTCAAAAAAAAAAAAAAAAAAAAAAAGACTTCTTGGTCTGGCGCAGTGGCTCATGCTTGTAATCCCAGCACTTTGGAAGACCGAGGCGGGTGGATCACCTGAGGTCAGGAGTTTGAGACAAGCCTAGCCAATATGATGAAACCCCATCTCTACCAAAAATACTAAAAAAAATTGGCCAAGCGTGGTGGCAGGCACCTGTAATCCCAGCTACTCAGGAGGCTGAGGCAGGAAAACTGCTTGAACCCGGGAAGTGGAAGTTGCAGTGAGCTGAGCTCACGCCACTGTACTTCAGCTTGAGCAACAAGAATGAAACTCCGTCTCAAAAAAATAAAATAAAATAATAAAAGACTCTTAAGTAATTTTACCAAGTTCACTCTTACTTTCTTATAAACATAAAATTACATTTCCTTGGTTAAAAAAAAAACAAAAAACAAGTATTGTAAATACAATTTGATGGATTTCTGGCACAGGACTGGAACCACATATAATACTAAGCAAATCATCCTAAGGGTTTTCATGAGCAAGCTACCAAGTGCACGATAAAACTGACATGCCACGTACAAGTGCATATTCATCCCATCAAAAAGTCACTGTAGTATTATGCCAGGCTAGTTTTTGTTCCCATGAAAATAAGATTTTTAAAAATAGTTTTATTCAGTGGAAGTACACATATGAATTCCTCACCTGTCGTTCACAATAGGCTTTCATTAGTTTACTAAGTGGTGTATGCCTCTTAATCTTAAACTGCACCACAGAACCATCCTGCCCCGCCACCTTCAAATTAATATGATCGTTGTTCTCAGTCTTGACTCCTTCCTGTTAAAAGAAAAATAAAAGTATAATTTGGGAAATGTGATCAACACACACTTTTATAAAGCAGCAGCAGCCCTAAGTTGCTTCAAAAATCAACAGGTTTCTCATACGGTATGCTAAAACGGCATACGGCTGTTTTCAGCTGCTGAAATCAATGTGAAAGAGGAGAAATCCTGCAGCAACAGTATTAGATAGCTGTCAGATACAGAAAAGCCTACATGCAATACTATCAGTAACAACTATACATGTTTAAAGTTGGGTCCTATTCAGTGTATTGAACGTTCTCTTGAAGCTAAACTTTCTAAAATGGCATATATCACTCCCAAAATATATATTTTACCCCCAAAAAAAGTTAAAAATAAGAGTCTCTTTTCTAAGCACTTTAAGTACAACTGCAAGAAACAAAACAATAAATCTACAGCCTGCCATTCAAAACTCATTACCGTTGTCGTTAAAAAGTTACCAAACTCAGTTTAATAACCTAAATCCAATCTCCATTAAAGTAAACACACACACGAAAAATCGAAGAATATCCCGATTCCCTCCGGAACAGCGGTAATACTCAGGACCACAGTTACGTTCTCCTCTATTAGCAGCTTCATTTTTATCTTCGGTTAAGAGCACTTATTCTCCCCTCCCCTTTGTTGTCATGGGTCAAATACACAGTTTTATCCCAAGTGTTTCTTGTAGATTTCGACCCAACCTAAAGTTGTCCAAAATCGAGTGTAGAAGGCATGCTGTAGCCCTAAAACGCTTCAGAAAGTAAAGGCGCGAGAGGCGGGAGGTGTCACCAAACTAAAAGCAGCAAGTCCCGTGTGCCCCGATGATGGGTGTCCCCCAGTCCTCCCGGGAAGTCTTCGGGTGCCTCAAAAGCCGCATTCAAAAGTTAAGCCGCACAAAGTCTCTCTGCTCCTACCTGTGCCTCCAACTTCATGAAACCACATGGTCTTCGCGGATTAGGGGTTCGCTGGCACCCAGGGAAAAGCCGCTGCCCCTCCCCCCTCAGGTCCCTGAGGCCATTAAAGTGGGAAATACTCCACGGGAATCCCCCTACCCCCAGGCCCAGTACGGCGGCCAGCGGGCATCCAGGTTCCTGCTCATCAGCAGCCCATTGATTCGCCCCGAACCCTCGCCCCGCCGCCGCCGCCCCGGGCAGGAGTCCCCAGATGCCCGCGGTTTCTACCCCTGAGAGGTGAAGCCCGAGCCCAGGGGACTCCCCGCCGCCTCGGAGACTGCAACACCCGACGCGGGGTCGGCGCAGGGTGGAGACCCCGCGCGCCCTAACGCCCCTCCTCACGCGCGCCGGTCGGCTGGGCCAAGAATCCCCGTTCGGGGCTGGTGGGCCCGCGGGCGTCCGCGATCTGCCCGCCCAACTCGCGCCCCGCGCGCACTCGGAGGCCGCCGGGGGCGGGAGAGAGCGGCGGGGCCTCCTCCGGCGCGGGAGGGAGGAAGAGAGGGAGGGAGGAAAATGGCGCGGAGCGCCGGGGCCTGAGCTGCGGCCGGCCCTGTGGGGGGCCCGGGAAGGCGCTGGGAGCCAGCGGCGAGCTCTGGCCGGACCCCGGCCCGCGCCCTGACCCCGACCGCGCGGCGAGGCGAAGGGGCCGGCGCCGAGCTCACCTTGGGCTTTTCGTCGGCCATGGCGAGCGCCGGAGTCTCCTCAGCTGCCGCTTCACAAAAGAGGTACCAGGTCCGCACCAAACGAGCACACAAGCAGCACCAGGAGCGGCAGAAGAAGGAGGCGGCAGCGGTGGACGAGGGAGAGGGTGCGCGCACGTCGTGCGCTCCCTCCCCCCACCCTGCGTGCGCGAGCACGAGCCGCCGGGGCCTCCCATTGGCTGGCGCCTCGCGGGAGCGCGCAACGCTTACATAACCACCCCCACCCCCCGCCCCGCGCCACCGCGTCCTGGGCCAGGCGCCCGCCCGGCCGGCGGGAAGAAGCGCGGACACGCGCACCCGGCCCGCCGCGGGGGCGCGCCTGGCTCTGGGCGGGGCTGTATTGTCCTCCTTCGTGGTGGAGCATAATCAAAATGGCTTCCAGCTGGTCCTCGGTGGGAACGATGAGGCTCGAGGCTTTAGACGTGAGCCATAGGCCAGGGAAGGCTGACTGACTAGAGGAAGAAGGGGATTCCTAAATCAAAGCCCCAGCATGAGGTTCTGGAAAAATCTCTCTCTTTCAGTGGACCAGCAGCCCTCCCATGGTTACTTCCTCTCAGTCAGTCTTAACCTGCTTCCCACCGGACTCTTGCCTCAAATGCAGTGTCTTCTTCTTTTTTTTTTTTTTTTTTTTGAGACGGAGTCTCGCTCTGTTGCCCAGGCTGGAGTGCAGTGGCACGATCTCGGCTCACAGCAACCTCTGCCTCCCAGGTTCAAGCGATTCTCCTGCCTCAGCCTCCCGAGTAGCTGGTATTACAGGCGCATGCCACAACACCCGGCTAATTTTTTGTATTTTTCGTAGGGACAAGGTTTCCCCGTGTTAGCCAGGATGGTCTCGGTCTTCTGACCTCGTGATCCGCCCGCCTCGGCCTCCCAAAGTACTGGGATTACAGGCGTGAGCCACCATACCTGGCCTGCAGTGTCTTCTTCTGTCCTGCTGGTAACCCTAGACTTTGACTAGCTACGGGAAAATGTTCGTGTATTCATTCAACGAACTCCTTACTCATCGCCTATCTTCCAAGAGGAAACAGTATCCTTAAGCGAGAACTACCCAACAATCAAGCTTCCAGCCAATTTAATCATTTCCTCCTTGCATCCAGTTAAAACATAGACATGCATCCCTCCTGTCTGAAGAACAATCCAGTGTGTGCACTGGATTCCATCTTGCTCCTCCCCCTGGGCTTTATTATTTGCTTTTGTCCCTGAATTTTCTTCCTCTCCTCCGTTAGTATAGAAAAAAAAAAAAAAAAGAAGAAGCTCTCAATTCTATTAAGTTACCATCCTATCTCTCTCCATTCTTGGCCAAACAGCTTGAAAAAATGTCCCTGCCAGCTGTCTCCAACCCCTCCCCTCCCACTCACTCCTCAACCCACTGCAATCTGGTGCTGTCCCCAAAGTTCCACTAAAACTGCTCTCCACAAGGTCACCGCAGACTTCTTTGCTGAATCCAGTATGCTTCTCAGTTTGTCACTCTTTCTCTTGAACTTTGCAGGAGGTAGGTTTTCCTCTCATCTCTAGCCTGTCCTTTGTTCTCTCTGCAATTTCTTTTTCTTACTCACTCCTTCCCTTAACTGTTCCTTAGGGTTTTCTTCAAGATCCTTTTATCACTCAATTCCCTCTCCGAGGATGATTTCACCCGCTTTCGCTGCCATCTCTTTGCTAATGATCCTCAAATCTGTTATTTCTAGTCCACATCTTTCTTCTGAGTTTCCAGTTGGATGTCCCAGAGGCACCTCAAACCCAGCAACTCTCAACTAAAACTCCTCACTTTACCTTCCGCGTGGGTTCTTCTTCCTGACCTACCACTCTTAAACTGTGTGACACACCACTAAAACAGCTGCCCTAAGCTGGAAAGGCCAGCGACATTCCTGACTTCTTCTCCTTCACACACTCCTCATCCAATCAATCACCAAGTCTTGTCTATTCCACCTTCTTACCAAATCTACTTTCTTCAGCCTCTGGATGGAGCTGCATTTGTTGGCCTTCTGTAGGTCCTCTTTGGGTAGGAAGAGGCTCAAGACCTTAGATATGTGATAGGCCAAAGTAGGAAGACTAACTCTATCTAGTTCAGATCAACACTCTCAAAAGATACTGCAATATCAGCTGGGCATGGTGACTCACGCCTGTAACCCCAACACTCAACACTTTGTGAGGCTGAGGCAGGCAGATCACCTGACGTCAGGGGTTTGAGACCAGACTGGCCAACATGGTGAAACCCTCTGGTGGCTCATGCCTGTAATCCCAACACTTTGGGAGGCCAAGGTGGATGGATTGCCTGAGGTCAGGAGTTCGAGACCAGCCTGGCTAATATGGTGAAACCCTATGTCTCTACTAAAAATACAAAAATTAGCTGGGCGTGGTGGCAGGTGCCTGTAATCCCAGCTACTCGGGAGGCTGAGGCAGGAGAATCTCTTGAACTCAGGAAGTAGAGGTTGCAGTGAGTCGAGATCACACCACTCAGTGCACTCCAGCCTGGGCAACAGAGCAAGACTTCGTCTTGAAAAAAAAACAAAAACAGGCCGGGCGCGGTGGCTCACACCTGTAATCCCAGCACTTTGGGAGGCCGAGACGGGCGGATCACGAGGTCAGCAGATCGAGACCATCCTGGCTAACACGGTGAAACCCCGTCTCTACTAAAAAATACAAAAAACTAGCCGGGCGAGGTGGCGGGCGCCTATAGTCCCAGCTACTCGGGAGGCTGAGGCAGGAGAATGGCGTGAACCCGGGGGCCGGAGCTTGCAGTGAGCTGAGATCCGGCCACTGCACTCCAGCCTGGGTGACAGAGTGAGACTCCGTCTCAAACAAACAAAAAAAACAAAAAAAAACCAAAAAACAAAAACAAAAAAACACAAAGATACTGCAATATGGAAATATCCTCCTAACTCATCTGTTTTTGTTGTTGTTGTTGCTTGTTTGTTTTGTTTTAGACGGAGCCTCACTCTGTCGCCCAGGCTGGAGTGAAGTGGCACTATCTCGGCTCGCTACAACTTCTGCCTCCTAGGTTCAAGCTATTCTGCCTCAGCCTCCCAAGTAGCTGGGACTACAGGCACGTGCCACCACGCACGGCTAATTTTTTGTATTTTTAGTAGAGATGGGGTTTCACTGTGTTAGCCAGGATAGTCTTGATCTCCTGACCTCGTGATCCACCTGTCTCAGCCTCCCAAAGTGCTGAAATTACAGGCATGAGCCACCATGCCTGGCCGTTTGTTTGTCTCTTTGAGACAGAATGTTGTTCTTGTGGCCCAGGCTGGAGTGCAATGGCAAGATCTTGGCTCACTGCAAACTCTGCCTCCTGGGTTCAAGAGATTATCCTGCCTCTGCCTCCTGAGTAGCTAGGATTACAGGCATGCCATGCAGCACCATGCCCAGCTAATTTTGTATGTTTAGTAGAGACGGGGTTTCTCCGTGTTGGTCAGGCTGGTCTCGAACTCCCGACCTCAGGTAATCTGCCCACCTTGGCCTCCCAAAGTGCTGAGATTACAGGCATGAGCCACTGCGCCTGGCCTAACCCATCTGCTTTAAAGTACCTCCATTATGCCTGGATGTTTAAGTGAGTCAGAATAATCTAAAGGGCTGGTTTAAATACAAATTTTGGGGACCCTTGGAAGGTTGGCTCTGGAATTCACCTTATTTATTTATTTTTTTTCTTTTTTAAGAAAGGTCTGCTTTCCACCCAGGATAGAGTGCAGTGCCACAATCATAGCTCACTGCAGCCTCGAACTCCTGGGCTTAAGCCATCCTCTCGCCTCAGCCTCCAAGTAGCTAGGACCACAGACATGCACCTCCATACTCACCTAATTTATTTTTATTTTTTATAGAAATAGCATCTCCTGGCCAGGCGTGGTGGCTCATGCCTGTAATCCCAGCAAGAATCACTTGAACCCAGGAGGCGGAGGTTGCAGTGAGCCAAGATCACGCCAGTGCACTCCAGCCTGGGCAACGAGTGAAACTCCATCTTCAAAAAAATGATGGAAGAAATGGCGTCTCCTGGGCTCAAGTGATCCTCCAGATTCAGCCTCCCAAAACGCTAGGATTACAGGCATGAGCCACTGTACCCTGCCAAATCTGCCTTTTTTTTTTTGGAGGGTCTCACTCTGTTGCCCAGGCTAGAGTGAATTGGCGTGATCTCAACTCACTGCAACCTCTGCCTCTTGGGCTCAAGGGATCCTCCTACCTCAGCCTCCCAAGTAGCTGGAACTACAGGTGCATGCCACCACACGAGGCTAATTTTTTTTATATTTTTTGTACAGATGAGGCTCTCACTATGTTCCTCAGACTGGTCTCAAACCCCTGAGCTCAAGAGATCCTCCCACTTCAGCTTCCCAAAGTGATAGGATTATAGGTGGGAGCCACTATGCCCAGCCCTGGTGTTTCTTTTTTTTTTTTTTTTTTTTTTTTGAGACGGAGTCTCGCTCTGTCGCCCAGGCTGGAGTGCAGTGGCCGGATCTCAGCTCACTGCAAGCTCCGCCTCCCAGGTTTACGCCATTCTCCTGCCTCAGCCTCCCGAGTAGCTGGGACTACAGGCGCCCGCCACCTCGCCCGGCTAGTTTTTTGTATTTTTTTAGTAGAGACGGGGTTTCACTGGGTTAGCCAGGATGGTCTCGATCTGCTGACCTCGTGATCCGCCCGTCTCGGCCTCCCAAAGTGCTGGGATTACAGGCTTGAGCCACCGCGCCCGGCCCCTGGTGTTTCTTAAACACACTAAAGTTTGAGGCCGGGCACAGTAGCTCATGCCTGTAGTCCCAGCACTTTGGGAGGCCAAGGTGAGGGGATCATCTGAGCTCAGGAGTTCAAGACGAGCCTGGACAACATGGTGAAACCTCGTCTCTACTATAAATACAAAAATTAGCCGGGTGTAGCTGGCATACCCAGCTACTCTGGAGGCTGAGGCTGGAGAATTGCTTGAAACCAGGAGGCAGAGGTTGCCGTGAGCTGAGATTGCGCAATTGCATTCCAGCCTGGGTGACAGAGTGTGACTCTGTTTCAAAGAAAAAAAAAAAGGAATAAATAATAACGTTTGAGAAACACAAGCCATTATAAAATAAATATAAACCAAAAAGGTCGGGCACTGTGGCTCACACCTGGAATCCCAGCCCTTTGGGAGACCAAGGCAGGCAGATCATCTGAAGTCAGGAGTTCAAGACCAGCCTGGCCAAAACATGTTGAAATCCCATCTCTACTAAAAATATAAAAATTAGCCGGGCATGGTGGCAGGCGCCTGTAGTCCCAGCTACTCGGGAGGCTGAGTCAGGGGAATCACTTGAACCCGGGAGGCAGAGGTTGCAGTGAGCAGAGATGGCGCCACTGAACTCCAGCCTGGGTGACAACACAGCGAGACTCTGTCTTAGAATAAGTAAGTAAGTAAATAAATAAATAAATAAAATACAAAAATTAGCTGGGCATCGTGGCAGCCACCTGTAGTCCCAGCTACTCAGGAGGCTGAGGCAGGAGAATTGCTTGAAACTAGGGGGCAGAGGTTGCCGTGAGCCGAGATTGCGCCATTGCACTCCAGCCTGGGCGACACTGCAGACTCTCAAAAAAATAAAATAAAATAAATAAAACTAAAAAATAGGCCGGGCGCGGTGGCTCACGCCTGTAATCCCAGCACTTTGGGAGGCCAAGGCGGGCGGATCACAAGGTCAGGAGATCGAGACCACAGTGAAACCCCGTCTCTACTAAAAATACAAAAAATTAGCCGGGCGCGGTTGTGGGCGCCTGTAGTCCCAGCTACTCGGGAGGCTGAGGCAGGAGAATGGCGTGAACCCGGGAGGCGGAGCTTGCAGTGAGCCGAGATCGCGCCACTGCACTCCAGCCTCGGCAACAGAGCGAGACTCCGTCTCAAAAAATAAAATAAAATAAAATAAAATAAACCAAAAGAAGTTTCTGACACTCCCTGGTTCCTCACTAATCATCTGCTTCATAGGATAAGACCTGCGTGCCCTTTGAGAACTAATCCAAACCAACCACTCTAGCCTTGTTTCTCATCTTGAAGCCTCTGCTTTGGTCATATTCAATTACTTGGGGTTCCTAAATGTTCCCTCTCAACTTCAAGCTTTTGTACATTGTAGGCATTCGAGGATTCACTGAATGAATGAATGAATGAATGAATGAATTGAAACTATCAGCTGGATGCAGTGGCTCATGTCTGTAATTCTAGCACTTTGGGAGGACAAGGTGAGAGGATTGCTTGAGCCCAGGAGATTATGGCTGCAATAAGCTATGATCGTGCCTCTGCACTCCAGCCTGGGTGACAGAGTGAGACCCTACCTCAAAAAACAACAACAACAAAAACCTATTACTAGGCCAGGTGCAATGGCTCATGCCTGTAATCCCAGCACTTTGGGAGGGCAAGGTGGGTGGATCACCTGAGGCCAGGAGTTCCGAGACCAGCCTGGCGAATAGGCGAAACCCTGTCTTTACTGAAAATACAAAAATTAGCCAGGCATAGTGGTGCATGCCTGTAATTCAAGCTACTTGGGAGACTGAGACAGGAGAATCGCTTGAACTCGGGAGGTGGAGGTTGCAGTGAGCCGAGATTGTGCCACTGCACTCCAGCGTAGGTGACAGAGCAAGACCCTGTCTCAAACAAAAACAAACAAAAAAAACTATTACTATGTGTAAGATCCTATGACACTGGAAATACCAATAAGGGGAGACAAAATCTCTGACTCATATAACTTATGATTGGCGGAGGAGGGCCGGGCGCGGTGGCTCACGCCTGTAATTCCAGCACTTTGGGAGGCCGAGGTGGGTGGATCACGAGGTCAGGAGATCGAGACCATCCTGGCTAACACGGTGAAACCCTGTCTTTACTAAAAATACAAAAAATTGGCCGGGTGTGGTGGCGAGCGCCTGTAATCCCAGCCACTGGGAGGCTGAGGCAGGAGAATGGCATGAACCCAGGAGGCGGAGCTTGCAGTGAGCTCAGATCGCACCACTGCACTCCTGCCTGGGCAACAGGGTGAGACTCTGTCTCAAAAAAAAAAAAAAAAAAAAAGATTGGCGGAGGAGGAAATACACAAGAAGTGAAAGAGAAAGAGAACTGACAACTATTGAATACCTGCCACTTCTCAGGCACTAAGTGGGACATTACTAATGTTAGCTCATTTTCTGCTTACACAAACTATTCCAAGCAGGTGTAGTAGTTATTTGCTACTCACTCTCAAAGGGGTTAAGTAACCTGTTATCACACAGCTAGAAAGTAGTGTTAACTGAGCTCCTACTATGTGCTAAGGAAAAGACCAAGAGATACTGGCTGGGCATGGTGGCTCATACCTGTAATCCCAGCACTTTGGGAGGCCAAGACGGGCCGATCACCTGAGGTCAGGAGTTCAAGACCAGCCTGGCCAACATGGTGAAACCCCGTCTCTACTAAAAATACAAAAAAATTAGCTGGCGTGGCAGTGGGCGCCTGTAATCCCAGCTACTCAGGAGGCTGAGGCAGGAGAATCACTTGAACCCGGGAGGCAGAGGTTGCTATGAGCCAAGATTGCACCACTGCACTCCTGCCTGGGCGAGAGGAGCAAGACTCTGTCTAAAATAATAATAATAATAATAATAATAATAGTAATAATAATACCTGCCAACCTATTACACTAAATTACAAAATCACCTTCAGGCAAAGGAGGAATTTGTATAAGATGCATGTTCGGCAGGGGGCAGTGGCTCACGCCTGTAATCCCAGCACTTTGGACGGCCAGGGCGGTTGAATCACGAGGTCAGGAGTTCAAGACCAGCCTGACCAACATGGTGAAACCCCATCTCTACTAAAAATACAAAAAATTAGGTGGATGTGGTGGCAGGCACCTGTAATCCCAGCTACTCAGGAGGCTGAGGCAGGAGAATCACTTGAACCCAGGAGGCAGAGGTTGCAGTGAGCTGTGATCGCGCCACTGCACTCCAGCCTGGGCAACAGAATGAGACTCCATCTCAAAAAAAAAAAAAAAAAAAAAAAAAAAAAAAAAAAATCAAAATAATAATAATAATAATAATAATAATAGTAATAATGCACATTCAAGGCCGGGCTCAGTGACTCACTCCTGTAATCCCAGCACTTTGGGAGGCTGAGGCGGGTGGATCACCTGAGGTCAGGAGTTCGAGACCAACCTGGCTAACATGGTGAAACCCCATCTCTAATAAAAATACAAAAATTATCCGGGCGCAGTGGCGCACACCTATAATCCCAGCTACTCAGGAGGCTGAGGCAGGATAATTGCTTGAACCTGGGAGGCGAAAGATGCAGTGAGCTGAGATCATGCCACTGCACTCCTGCCTGGGCAACAAGAGCAAAACTTCATCTAAAAAAAAAAAAGGCCAGGCACAGTGGCTCATGCCTGTAATCCCAGAACTTTGGGAGGCCGAAGCAGGTGGATCACCTGAGGTCAGGAGTTCAAGACTAACCTTGTCAACACGGTAAAACCCTGTTTCTACTAAATATATAAAAATTAGCTGGGCGTGGTGGTGAGTGCCTGTGATGCCAGCTACTCAGGAGGCTGAGGCAGGAGAATTGCTTGAAACCAGAGGTTGCCATGAGCTGAGATCACGTCACTGCACAGCCTGGGCAACAAGAGCAAAACTTCATCTCAAAAAAAAAAACAAACAAAAGAAACATGCTCAAATATCTGAGCAATACATATTCCAAGGGCACATTGAAATTCTGGGAGCTGGACCTAGGGAATGTAATGAAATTATATCCTGAGAATCCTTTTGCAATTTCCAGGAAAAAATTGTGAAGAGATAGAAATTTCCACCGGGGGCGGTGGCTCACGCCTGTAATCCCAGCACTTTGGGAGGCTGAGGCGGGCAGATCACGAGGTCAGGAGATCGAGACCATCCTGGCTAACATGGTGAAACCCCGTCTCTATTAAAATACAAAAACATTAGCCGGGCATGGTGGTAGGCGCCTGTAGTACCAGCTACTTGGGAGGCTGAGGCAGGAGAATGGCATGAACCCAGGAGGCGGAGCTTGCAGTGAGCCGAGATCGCGCTACTGCACTCCAGCCTGGGCAACAGAGCGAGACTCCGTTGCAAAAAAAAAAAAAAAGAAAAGAAAAGAAAAAAGATAGAAATTTCAGGCCGGGCGCGGTGGCTCACGTCTGTAATCCCAGCACTTTGGGAGGCCGAGGCGGGTGGATCATGAGGTCAGGAGTTCGAGACCATCCTGGCTAACATGGTGAAACCCCGTCTCTACTAAAATTACAAAAAATTAGCCGGGCGTGGTGGCATGCGCCTGTAGTCCCAGCTACTTGGGAAGCTGAGGCAGGAGAATGGCGTGAACCCGGGAGGTGGAGCGGAGCTTGCAGTGAGCTGAGATTGTGCCACTGCACTCCAGCCTGGGCGACAGAGCGAGACTCCGTCTCAAAAAAAAAAAAAAAAAAAAAGAAAAAAAAAAAAAGAAATTTCCTATTAATATTCTCCCTCCATCATTTTTTTTTTTTTTTTCGAGATGGGGTCTTGCTCTGTTGCCAGGCTGGAGTGCAGTGGCGCGATCTCCCCTCACTGCAACCTCCACCTCCCGGGTTCAAGTGATTCTCCTGGCTCAGCCTCCTGAGTAGCTGAGACCACAGGTGCGTGCCACCACGCTCAGCTAGTTTTTTATTTTTAGTAGAGATAAATAGGGGTTTCACTATGTTGGCCAGGATGGTCTTGATCTCTTGACCCTGTGATTGCCCACCTCAGTCAACCAAAGTGCTGGGATTATAGGCGTGAGCCACTGCACCTCTCTCTCCATCATTTTTATAGGGGTGGGAGGAAAGGGATAGCTGTGCACTGAAAAAGGATGCTTTAGAAAAAGAAAGTGGGTCTGGGCATGGTGTCTCACCCCTAGAATCCCAGCACTTTGGCATGCCTGGCAGGCCGAGTTGGGTGGTTCGAGGCCAGCCTAGGCATCATGGTGAAACCTTGTCTCTATCAGAAATACAAAAAATCAGCCAGGCATAGTGGCGCTTGCCTGAGGTTCCAGCTACTCAAGAAGCTGAGACGGGAGGATCACTTGAGTCCAGGAAGCAAAGGCTGCAGTGAGCTGTGACTGCACTACTGCTCTCCAGCCTGGATGACATAATGAGGCCCCATCTCAAAAAAAAAAAAAAAAAAAAAAAAAAAAAAAAACAGGAAAAGAAAAAGAAAGTGGACTGGGAGACAGTGGCTCATTTAAGTAATCCCAGCACCGTGGCAGGCCAAGGCATGAGGATCACTTGAGGCCAAGAGTTCAAGACCAGCCTGGGCAACATAGCAAGACCTCTGTCTCTAATAAATAAAAAATAAAATAAAAAAAATAAATAAATAAGAATAAAAAAAATTTTTTTGAGACAGAGTCTCACTCTGTCACCCAAGCTGGAGTGCAATGGTGCGATCTTGGCTTACTGCAACCTCCACTTCCTGGGTTCACGTGATTCTTTTACCTCAATCTCCAGAGTAGCTGGGATTACAGGCTACGCCACCATGACTGGCTAATTTTTGTATTATTGTTATTGTTATTTTTAGAGACAGGGTCTTGCACTGTCAGCCAGGCTGGAGTGCAATGGTGCAATCTCAGCTCACTGCAAATCTCCCGGGTTCAAGCAATTCTCCTGCCTCAGCCTCCTCAATAGCTGGGATTACAGGTGTGTGTCACCACGCCCGAATAATGTTTTTTTTTTTTTTTAGATGGAGTCTTGCTCTGTCGCCCAGGCTGGAGGGCAGTGGTGTGATCTTGGCTCACTGCAAGTTCCGCCAACCAGGTTCACGCCATTCTCCTGCCTCAGCCTCCCAAGTAGCCGGGACTACAGGCATGCGTCACCACGCCCAGCTATTTTTTAATTTATGTATTTTTAATTTTTTTTTTGTATTTTTAGTAGAGACGGGGTTTCACTGTGTTAGCCAGGATGGTCTTGATCTCCTGACTTCATGACCCACCTGCCTCAGCCTCTCAAAGTGCTGGGACTACAGGTGTGAGTTTGAGACAGAGTCTCCTTCTGTTGCCCAGGCTGGAGTGCAGTGGCGTGATCTCTGCTCACTGCAACCTTGCCTCCTGGGTTCAAGCGATTCTCCTGCCTCAGCCTCCTGAGTAGCTGGGGTTACAGGTGAGCGCCACCAAGTCTGGCTAATTTTTTTTGTATTTTTAGTAGAGATAGGGTTTCACCATGTTTTTCAGGCTGGTCTCGAACTCCAGACCTCGTGCTTCGCCTCCCTTGGCCTTCCAAAGTGCTAGGATTACAGGCATGAGCCACCGGGCCCAGTCAATTTTATTTATTTATTTATTTTTATTTTTTTTTTGAGACAGGGTCTCACTCTGTCATCCAGGCTGGAGTGCAATGGCACCATTGCATCATCTCGGCTCACTGCAAGCTCCGCCTCCCGGGTTCACGCCGTTCTCCTGCCTCAGCCTGCGGAGTAGCTGGGACTATAGGCTCCCACCACCACTCCCGGCTAATTTTTGGTGTTTTTAGTAGAGACAGGAATTTTATTGTTTTTGTTTTGTTTTGTTTTCTTTTCTTTTTTTTTTGAGACGGAGTTTTGCTCTGTCGCCCAGGCTGGAGTGCAGTGGCGCGATCTTGGCTCACTGCAAGCTCCGCCTCCTGGGTTCACGCCATTCTCCTGCCTCAGCCTCCCGAGTAGCTGGTACTACAGGTGCCCACCACCATGCCTGGCTAATTATTATTATTATAATTTTTTGTATTTTTAGTAGAGGTGGGGTCGCACCATGTTAGCCAGAATGGTCTTGATCTCCTGACCTCGTGGTCTGCCTGCCTCAGCCTCCCACAGTGCTGGGATTACAGGTGTGAGCCACTGCGCCTGACCAGAACTGAGTAATTATTAAGTGGAACTCTGGGCTAAACTCTTAATTCTCACAAAGCCTCTGTCATAATTATCCCCATTTTACAGATGAAAAAAGTGAGACAGGCCGGGCGCGGTGGCTCATGCCTGTAATCCCAGCACTTTGGGAGGCCGAGACGGGCGGATCACGAGGTCAGGAGATCGAGACCATCCTGGTTAACACGATGAAACGCCGTATCTACTAAAAAATACAAAAAACTAGCCGGCGAGGTGGCTGGTGCCTATAGTCCCAGCTACTCGGGAGGCTGAGGCAGGAGAATGGCGTAAACCCGGGAGGCGGAACTTGCGGTGAGCTGAGATCCGGCCACTGCACTCCAGCCTGGGCGACAGAGCAAGACTCCGTCTCAAAAAAAAAAAAGAAAAAGAAAAAAGTGAGACAGAGAATGGATGGGCAACTTGGTCACCTAACTTGAAGTGGCAGAGCCAGTGTGGAACTTAGATCTTCTGACTCAGAGCCCAGTGCTTAATTATTGTAGAACTGCTGCTGTGGAAAGCCACAGAGAGAAAACATACCAAAGGAAGGAAAAAAAGAAAAATTCCGGCCGGGCAAGGTGACTCACGCCTGTAATCCCAACACTTTGGGAGGCCGAGGTGGGCGGATCATGAGGTCAGGAGATCGAGACCATCCTGGCTACAGTGAAACCCTGTCTCTACTAGAAGTACAAAAAATTAGCCGGGCATGGTGGCGGGCACCTGTAGTCCCAACTACTCGGGAGGCTGAGGCAGGAGAATGGCATGAACCCGGGAGGAAGAGCTTGCAGTGAGCCGAGATCATGCCACTGCACTCTAGCCTGGGCGACTGAGCGAGACTCCGTCTCAAAAAAAAAAAAAAAAAAAAAATTCATAGAATAGTACCAGGAACACCAGTCGAGTTGTCGTGACCTAAATTTGTGTGTGTGTGTGTTTTGTCTCCTCCAGTAGAATAGAAGTTGCACAGAAGCAGAGGTCTGTCTGTAGTATCACACTTTTATTTCCAGCAGCAAGCACAGTTTCTGGGTCCTACTAGGTAAATAAAAGAATTAATGGGGAGAGACAGTGAGCAGTTTGTACCATTAACGGTTAACTAGAAACTCTGGTAAGAGGCCCAGTGCAGTGGCTCACGCATGTAATCCCAGAACTTTGGGAGGCCGAGGTGGGCGGATCACCTGAGGCTGGGGGTTGGAGACCAGCCTGACCAACATGGAAAAACCCCGTCTCTAGTAAAAATACAAAATTAGCTAGACGTGGTGGCGCATGCCTGTAATCCCAGCTACTCAAGAGGCTGAGGCAGGATAATCGCTTGAACCAGGGAGGCGGAGGTTGTGGTGAGTTGAGATCGCATCATTGTACTCCAGCCTGGGCAACAAGAGTAAAACTCCATCTCAGAAAAACAAACAAACAAACAAAAAAGAACTACAGAGTAAGGGCCAGGCATGGTAGCTCACGCTTGTAATCCCAGCTCTTTGCAAGGCTGAGGCAGGCAGATCACCTGAGGTGAGCAGTTCAAGACCAGCCTGGGCAATATGGTGAAACCCCGTCTCTACTAAAAATACAAAAATTAGCCTGGCATGTTGGCATACGCCTGTAATCCCAGTTACTTGGGAGGCTGAGGCAGGAAAATCACTTGAACCTCGGAGGCAGAAGATACAGTGAGCCGAGATAGCACCACTGCACTCCAGCTTAGGGACAGAGCGAGATTCTGTCTCAGGAAAAAAAAAAAAAAAAAAAAAAAAAGAAAAGGAAAAAGAAATACAGAGTAAGAATAGAGTGAACTGTCAGGGTGCAGTGGCTCATGCCTGTAATCCCAGCATTTTGAGAGACCAAGGCAGGAGCATCTCTTGAGCTAAGGAGTTTAAGACAAGCCTGGGCAATATAGCAAAACCCCATGTATGTTGCAAAAAAAAAAAAAAAAATTAGCAGTGAGCCAAGATTGCACCACTGCACTCCAGCCTGGGTGACAGAGTGAAACCCCATCTCTCTCTCTCTCTCTCTCTCTCACACACACACACACACACACACACACACACACACACACAAACACAAAAGGATCAACTAGCCAGAATTCTGCAGGATCAGCTGCCAAAGAAAAATACATCATTCCTAAAAGGGGTAAGAGGGCCGGGCATGGTGACACACGTCTGTAATCCCAGCACTTTGGGAGGCCAAGGCAGGAAAATCACAAGGTCAGGAGTTTGAGACAAGTTTGACCAACGTGGTGAAACCTTGTCTCTATTAAAAATACAAAAATTGGCTGGGCGCGGTGGCTCAAGCCTGTAATCCCAGCACTTTGGGAGGCCGAGACGGGCGGATCCCGAGGTCAGGAGATCGAGACCATCCTGGCTAACATGGTGAAACCCCGTCTCTACTAAAAAATACAAAAAACTAGCTGGGCGAGGTGGTGGGCGCCTGTAGTCCCAGCTACTCGGGAGGCTGAGGCAGGAGAATAGAGTAAACCCGGGAGGCGGAGCTTGCAGTGAGCTGAGATCTGGCCACTGCAGTCCAGCCTGGGCGACAGAGCGAGACTCCGTCTCAAAAACAAAACAAAACAAAAAAACCCAAAAATTAGCCAGGTGTGGTGGCCCATGCCTGTAATCCCAGCTACTCAGGAGGCTGAGGCAGGAGAATTGCTTGAATCTGGAAGGCGGAGGTTGCAGTGAGCCGAGATCGTGCTGTTGCACTCCAGCCCAGGCAACAGAGCGAGACTACATCTTGAAAAAAAAAAAAAAAATTAGCCAGGCATGGTGGCACACACCTGTAGTCCCAGCTACTGGGAAGGCTGAGCCAAGAGAACTGCTTGAAGCCAGGAGATGGAGGTTGCATTGAGCCGAGATCATGCCACTGTACTCCAGCCTAGGTGAGAGAGTGAGACTCTGTCTCAAAGAAAAAATCTAAAAGGGGTAGGAGAACAAGAATCATAGAGTTTGGCCGGGCGCGGTGGCTCAAGCCTGTAATCCCAGCACTTTGGGAGGCCGAGGCGGGTGGATCACGAGGTCAGGAGATCGAGACTATCCTGGCTAACATGGTGAAACCCCGTCTCTACTAAAAATACAAAAAACTAGCCGGGAGTGGTGGCGGGCGCCTGTAGTCTCAGCTACTTGGGAGGCTGAGGCGGGAGAATGGCGTGAACCCGGGAGGCGGAGCTTGCAGTGAGCCGAGATCACGCCACTGCACTCCAGCCTGGGAGACACAGCGAGACTCCGTCTCAAAAAAAAAAAAAAAAAAGAATCATAGAGTTTTGTTTAGAGCTTTAAGTCCTCGCCAGAATCCCTAAACACATACCAAATTTATAATACACGTGACTAAACTTGTGTACTTTATACCACCAAATTTTCTTTTTTTTTTTCTTTTTGTTTTTTTTTGAGACGGAGTCTCGCTCTGTCGCCCAAGCTGGAGTGCAGTGGCCAGATCTCAGCTCACTGCAAGCTCCGCCTCCCGGGTTCACGCCATTCTCCTGCCTCAGCCTCCCAAGTAGCTGGGACTACAGGCGCCCGCCACCTCGCCCGGCTAGTTTTTTGTACTTTTTAGTAGAGACGGGGTTTCACCGTATTAACCAGGATGGTCTTGATCTCCTGACCTCGTGATTCGCCTGTCTCGGCCTCCCAAAGTGCTGGTTCACCGCGCCCGGCCAAAATTTTCTTTCATTCTATAACATAGTTTAGTTGAGTACTTCAGCTATTTGTGAATACTGTACGAATGTGAATAGTGAATTCTGGCCAGGTGCAGTGACTCACGCCTGTAATCCCATCACTTTGGGAGGCCAAGACAGGTGGATCACGTGAGATCAAGAGTTCAAAACCATCCTAGCCAACGTGACCAAACGCTGTTTCTACTAAAAATACAAAAATTAGCTAGATGATGGTGACGCGTGCCTATAATCCCAGTTACTCAGGCAGCTGAGGCAGGAGAATCGTTTGAGCCTGGGAGGCAGAGGTTGTGGTGAGCCAAGATCCTGCCACTGCAATCCAATCTGGGTGACAGAGAGAGACACTGTCTCAAAAACAAACAAAAAAAACTGAATTTCTCAATACTGCAGGAAGCCTGGCGGCCGAATGCTGATGATATTGTAGAAACGCTATCGGCTAGGCTTCAGGGCTCACACCTGTAATCCCAGCACTTTGGGAGGCCGAGGTGGGCAGATCACTTGAAGTCAGGAGTTCAAGACCAGCCTGGACAACATGGTGAAATATCGTCTCTACTAAAAACACAAACATTAGCTGGGCATGGTGGTATGTGCCTGTAGTCCCAGTTACTAGGGAGGCTGAGGCATGAGGATCGCTTGAACATGGGAAGACGAGGCTGCAGTGAGCTGAGATCCTGCCACTGCACTCCAGCCTGGGCAACAGTGCAAGATTCCATCTCAAAAAATAAAGTAATTTTAAAAAAAACCTCTTTCTACCTGTGTCATGGCAAAAATGATGGGACCCAAGATTGTACTCGCAGTGAATGCCAAGAAGCTAGCACAGGCTGAGTGTCTCTAATATGAAAATCTGAAATGGGAAATATTCCAAATTTCAAAACTTCTTGAGTACCAACATGATGCCACAAGTGGAAAATTCCACACTTGATACTTTGGCTTTCTTTCTTTCTTTTTCTTTTTTCTTTTTTTTTTTTTTTTTTTTGAGACAGAGTTTTGCTCTTGTTGCCTAGGCTGGAGTTCAATGGAGCGATCTCACCTCACTGCCACCTCTGCCTCCTGGGTTCAAGAGATTCTCCTGCCTCAGCCTCTCGAGTAGCTGGGACTACAGGCACCCACCACCATGCCCGACTAATTTTTATATTTTTAGTAGAGATGGGGTTTTACCATATTGGCCAGGTTGGACTCGAACTCCTGACCTCGTGATCTGCTGGCCTTGGCCTCCCAAATTTTTTTTTTTTTTTTTTTTTGAGACGGAGTCTCACTCTGTCGCCCAGGCTGGAGTGCAGTGGCCGGATCTCAGCTCACTGCAAGCTCCGCCTCCCGGGTTTGCGCCATTCTCCTGCCTCAGCCTCCTGAGTAGCTGGGACTACAGGCGCCCACCACCTCGCCCGGCTATTTTTTTGTATTTTTTTAGTAGAGACGGGGTTTCACTGTGTTAGCCAGGATGGGACCTCCCAAATTACTGAGATTATAGGCGTGAGCCACCGTGCCCGGCCTTCTTCTTTTTTTTTTTTTTAATTACGTTTTATTTTATTTTGTATTGGGACAGAGTCTTGCTCTTTGGCCCAGGCTGGAATGTAGTGACATCATCATGGCTCACTGCAGCCTCAACCTCCTGGGCTCAAGCGATTCTCCCACCTCAGCCTCCCATAAGTAGCTGCGACCACAAGCATGTGTCACCATGCTAATTTTTTAATTTTTTAATTTTTTTCTCTTAATTGTGTTATATTTGGTAGAGACAATCTCACTATGTTGCCTAAACTGGTCTCAAGCTGCTGGGGTCAAGCAGTCCTTCCCACCTCAGTCTCCCAAAGTGCTGGGATTACAGGTATGAGCCACAGCACCCAGCTCACCTTTGCTTTCTTTCTCTTTCTCTTTCCTTCCCTCCCTCACTCCCTCCTTCCTTTCTTTCTTTTCTTTCTCTCTCTCTCTTCTTTTTTTTTTTTTGAAACAGGGTGTCACTTTCTCACCGGAGTGCCAGGATCTCGGCTGACTGCAACCTCTGCCTCTGGAGCTCAAGCGATCACCCCAACCTCAGCCTCCCGAGTAGCTGGAACTATAGCATGTGCCACCACACCTGGATAATTTTGCTATTTTCTTTTTTTGAGACGGAGTCCCGCTCTGTCACCCAGGTTGGAGTGCAGTGGCCGGATCTCGGGTCACTGCAAGCTCCACCTCCCGGGTTTACGCCATTCTCCTGCCTCAGCCTCCCGAGTAGCTGGGACTACAGGTGCCCGCCACTTCGCCCGGCTAGTTTTTTGTATTTTTTAGTAGAGACGGGTTTTCACCGTATTAGCCAGGATGGTCTCGATCTCCTGACCTCGTGATCCGCCAATCTCGGCCTCCCAAAGTGCTGGGATTACAGGCGCGCATCACCAAGTCCGGCTAATTTTTTTTTTTTTTTTTTTGGTCACCCAGACTTGAGTGCAGTGGCACGATCTCGGCCGACTGCAACCTCTGCCTCCTGGGTTCAAACGATTCTCTTGCCTCAGGTGTCCGCCACCACGCCCAGCTAATTTTGTAATTTTAGTGGAGATAGGGTTTCTCCCCGTTGGTCAGGCTGATCTCGAACTCCCAACCTCAGGTGATTCACCCACCTCGACCTCCCAAAGTGCTGGGATTACAGGCGTGAGCCACCGCGCCCGGCCTAAATTTTGTATGTTTAGTAGAGATGGGGGTTTCCCCATATTGGCCACGCTGGTCTCGAACTCCTAAACTTGTGATCCACCCGCCTCGGCTTCCCAAAGTTTGGGGATTACAGGCGTGAGGCACCGCACCCTGCCCAAGCCCGGCTAATTTTTAAAAATATTTTTAGTAGTGACGAGGTTTCATCATATTGGCCAGGCTGGTCTTGAACACCTGACCTCCAGTGATCCGCCCATCTCGGGCTGCCGAAGTGCTGGGATTAGAGGCTTGAGAGCCACCTCAAGCCTCTAATCCTTCAGGAGCATCGATTTTGTCCCCGTGCCTCTTGTGTGTGTTCTAGTGTGGGAGTGACGGCTACTGCTTTCCAGCACAAGCCCATTTGACTGTTTGGGTTTGGACAAGTGGCTGCTACGACACTAAGGTGGAGATAAGGATGGAGCGAGGACTCCCAGAGTTGAGAAAGCTTGCAGGCTTACTGGGACCTCAGTCCGGCACAAGTTACCACCCAGGTGCCGCCGCCCCAGCCTACGCACGCGCAGTCGCACCGTCTCTGGCCAAGGGTTCCTCCTGCCCCGCCCGCCCTCTCCGGGGGCCTTCTCTCCGCTCGGCACCAGGGTGTCCGCGGCGCCGCCTGATCCTGTTAGCGCGGTACTGTGAGTGCAGTCCGTCCTCGGCGCTGTTTTCCCTGACTTGCTGTCGACGCCAGGAAGGAAGGACGCGCGCAGAGGACCGCAGAGGGGTGGCCGTGGCTGAGGGAAGAGAGCGCCGCAGCACTGAAGGTTTGGGCTTGCAGGCGCTGCAGGAGGCGCCCAGGCGGGGTCCTGTCGCTCAGCCAGCTCTGAGCGGGAGGCCTGAGCGGGAAGCATTGACGTCCCGGCGACTTCCCAGACCCTGGGCTTCGGCGCTATGGAGGAGCTCGATGGCGAGCCAGCAGTCACTGTAAGGGCACCCCGAACAGGCTTGATCGTCCTTGTGGGTTGAGAACTGCGTCTGCTTCGTTACTTCAGGCTTGTCTGCTTCCCTACTGGCCGCGAGGCTCTCGTCCCCTTCCCTTGATTCAGTTGCCACTTTCCGGAGGTCGCAGTGTTAACGAGGTGCCCGACCTCGGGTCGTAGTGGTCGCGGGGTTTCTGCCACCAGTCACAAAGCCAGGCCTCGAAGGTCCCAGTCCGTCCCTTTCCTTCCTTTGTCTTGCTGACCTTTCTACTTCCCTCGCATTTCCTCTTGGGTATTAGAGTGGGTTCAGCCCAAGCAGAGGAATTTATGTTTTTCTTCCAGCCATATTAAGCTCTGCATCGCGGCACGTTGAGTTTCTGCTTGTGTGACCTAAGGTTTATTAAACGTATTATTTCAGGAGACTATTCATATTTTATCGCTGTGCATTCAATTCCATTTGAACTTTGAAGAGAGTATGTCAACTGTGGATGATCTGTGATGTGTATAAAAAAAATTTGGCCGGGCGCGGTGGCTCAAGCCTGTAATCCCAGCACTTTGGGAGGCCGAGACGGGCGGATCACGAGGTCAGGAGATGGAGACCATCTTGGCTAACATGGTGAAACCCCGTCTCTACTAAAAATACAAAAAACTAGCCGGGCGAGGTGGCGGGCGCCTGTAGTCCCAGCTACTTGGGAGGCTGAGGCAGGAGAATGGCGTGAACCGGGGAGGCGGAGCTTGCAGTGAGCTGAGATCCGGCCACTGCACTCCAGCCTGGGCGACAGAGCGAGACTCCGTCTCAAAAAAAAAAAAAAAAAAAAAAAAAAAAAAAAAAATTCATGGACTTTATGTGCGACATACCTACCGTTTCTGCTACTTGGAATGCTTTTGTTTTCCCTCTTTCTCTTGTTAACCGCTGACTGAGGCAGGTCTTAACCGATAAAGGTTTATTTAGCTAAGGTTGAGGATCCAACCGGGAAAAAACACAGGTCCCAGGAGGATCTGAGACTTGTGCTTTTTCCAGAGATGGTTTTGGGAACATCAGTAGTTAAAGAGGAAGGAACTAGCAGGAGGGGCAAAAAAGGGAGGTTAGGCAGTGAGGAGGCAAATGGTTACATTCTTGTGAGTCTCTGATTAGCCTCAGTAAATCTGCATTTTACCTGTGAAAAGAGGGAGTAGAGGAAAAATTTATGTATGCATTCATCTCAGGGTAGGTAGAGGGATGGTTTCATTTCTTTTTTTTTTTTTTTCTGAGACGGAGTCTCGCTCTGTTGCCCAGGCTGGAGTGCAGTGGCGCCCCTCTGGGCTCACTGCAAGCTCGGCCTCCTGGGTTCACACCATTCTCCTGCCTCAGCCTCCCGCAGTAGTTGAGACTACAGGCGCCCACCACCATGCCCGGCTAATTTTGTTTTGTATTTTTAGTAGAGACGGGATTTCACCGTGTTAGCCAGGATGGTCTGGATCTCCTGACCTCGTGATTTGCCCACCTCGGCCTCCCAAAGTGCTGGGATTACAAGTGTGAGCCACTGCGGCTGGCCTCTTTCTTTTTTTGAGACGGAGTCTCACTTTGTCACCAAGGGTGGAGTGCAGTGGCGCCATCTCATCTCACTGCAACCTCTGGCTCCCAGGTTCAAGCGATTCTTCTACCTCACCCTCCTGAGTAGCTGAGATTACAGGTGCGTGCCACCACACCCAGCTAATTTTTATATTTTTGGTAGAGATGGGGTTTCACCATCTTGGTCAGGCTGGTCTTGAACTCCTGACCTCGTGATCCGCCTACCTCGGCCTCCCAAAGTGTTGGGATTACAGGCGTGAGCCACCACACCTGGCTAGGAGTTCGAGACCAGCCTGGCCAACATGGCGAAACCCCGTCTCTACTAAAAAAAATACAAAAATTAACCTAGCGTGGTGGCGCATGCCTGTAATCCCACCTACTCAAGAAGCTGAGGCAGGAGAATCGCTTGAACACAGGAGGCAGAGGTTGCAGTGAGCGGAGATCGTGAGATCGCGTCACGGCACTCCAGCCTGGGCAACAAGAGTTCGAACTCCTGACCTCAGATGATCTGCCCGCCTCAGCCTCCCAAAGTGCTGGGATTACAGGTGGGAGCCACTGTGCCCAGCACAAAATGAATTTTTCTTACTAGTGTTATAAGAAAATGTTATTGGGCGGGGCGCGGTGGCTCAAGCCTGTAATCCCAGCACTTTGGGAGGCCGAGACGGGCGGATCACAAGGTCAGGAGATCGAGACCAGCCTGGCTAATACGGTGAAACCCCGTCTCTACTAAAAATACAAAAAACTAGCCGGGTGAGGTGGCGGGCGCCTGTAGTCCCAGCTACTCGGGAGGCTGAGGCAGGAGAATGGCGTAGACCCGGGAGGCGGAGCTTGCAGTGAGCTGAGATGCGGCCGCTGCACTCCAGCCTGGGCGACAGAGCGAGACTCCGTCTCAAAAAAAAAAAAAAAAAAAAAAAAGAACATGTTATTGAAGGATACAATGTTATTACAGGACCAGCTGTGCTCTTCACTTAAAGTGTTTTTCAGCCAGGCCGGCATGGTGGAAAGTGTTTTTCAGCCAGGCGGGCACAGTGGCTCACGCCTGTAGTCCTAGCACTTTGGGAGGCTGAGGCGGGCGGATCACCTGAGCTCGGGAGTTTGTAACCAGCCTGGGCAATATGGTGAAACTCCATTTCTACTAAAAATGAAAAAAAAAAAAAAAAGCCGGGTATGGTTGCACACATCTATAGTCCCAGCTACTCAGGAGGTTGAGGCAGTAGAAGACCTTGAACCCAGGAGGCGGAGATTGGAGTGAGCTGAGATTGTGCCACTGTACACCAGGCTGGGAGACAGAGTGAGTCGCTGTCTCAAAAAAAAAGAATAGAACGACTTCAGTAAGAAGAACATTCTTCATTTTAGATTTCTATGTCTTATTTACTAGGTGATTCCAGGTGTGAATTCCAAGAAGAACCAAATGTGTTTTGACTGGGGTCCAGGGGAGATGCTGGTGTGTGAAACCTCCTTCAGCAAAAAAGGTAGGGGTTTTTTTTCTTCCAAATTGTCCATCTTGGCACATCTGGTTGTTTTTCTGTTTATTACCTCAGATTTGACTAGTTGTGGACTGAAACAATTGAATTTGTTTTGTACCATTTTAATTTTCTTTATTTTGTTTTCAAGATACAACAGGGTTTTGTTGTGTCACCCAGGCTGGAGTACAGTGCAATCATGGCTCACTGCAGCCTCTCCCTCCTGGGCTCAAGTGATCCTCCACCTCAGTCTTCCTGGTAGCTAAGACTACAGGTCACCGTGCCCCCACACCCAGCTAATTTTTTTTTTTTTTTGTAGAGATGGGAGTCTCGTTTTGTTGCCTAGGCTGGTCTCACACTTCTGGCCTCGAGTGATCCTGCTGCATTTTGGCATTTTTATTTTTGAAATGTTAGCTATTTTAGATTTTCATTGATTTTTGAGATCTTGAAGATGTTGAATCCTGGAAAAAAATTAACAGTAGTTTTCATGAAAAATTTTCTTCATATTTAAAATGTCAAGCTTTTTATCTGTTTTTCTTTGTCCAAAGTGACCAAATTCCTCAGTAGCTTCCTTATTGTGAACCTTGCAGATGCTTGGCCATCACTTTTGTGTCCATAGCATGGATTCAGCTGAATAATAGTTCTGTAGGCTGAGCTAGCATCCAAAGCACAGATGGAGCTGGAGAGTGACATAGCTTGTCCTTGGCTTGATTTTCTAAGTTCCATCAGCTATTGGATAGGATGTGAATCTTTTTCTTTTCCTGATACAGTCTCCCTCCAGTAGCAGGATAAAACTGGAATCTTGACATTTGATTTGTTTTCTTTCTTTCCCTTCCGTCCGTCCGTCCGTCCGTCCGTCTGTCCGTCCGTCCATCCTTCCTAGATGGAGTCTCACTCTGTCCAGGCTGGAATGCAGTGGTGCGATCTTGGCTCACTGCCACTTCTGCCTCCCCGGTTAAAGCAATTCTCCTGCCTCAGTCTCCTGAGTAGCTGGGAATGAAGGCACGCGCCACCACACCCAGCTAATTTTTGTATTTTTAGTAGAGACAGGGTTTTGCTATGTTGGCCAGCCTGGTCTCGAGCTCCTGACCTCGTGATCCGCCTGCCTTGGCCTCCCAGAGTGCTGGGATTATAGGCATGTGCCACCGTGCCCGGCCACAAAACATTTTTTTTAGAGTAGATTGACTTTTGGGGATGATCGTAATAGATGTTAATTTTTTTTTTTTTTTCCTGTTTTGTTTCAGAAAAATCAGAGATGGTGCCAAGTTGCCCCTTTATCTATATCATCCGTAAGGATGTAGATGTTTACTCTCAAATCTTGAGAAAACTCTTCAATGAATCCCATGGAATCTTTTTGGGCCTCCAGAGAATTGATGAAGAGTTGACTGGAAAATCCAGAAAATCTCAGTAAGTTGGTTGCTGTTTGGTGTTGAAGCCCACTCTACACTGTGGAAAGCCAAATGAAGTACATTGTTGTCTTTTTGTGTGTTTTAAGGGTTGCGTAAAGAAATAAGAGACTCCTGGTTCTAGTTGAGGCATTAGTACTGGACAATGTACATTAGCAGTGATGGGAAGACTTAGCAGGAATATGCAAATGCTGTTGATTGGCTGGCTTGACAAGCTTTATTTATAGTGCTATTTTACTTACCCTCTAAAGAAGAAAATTTAGGCCACACAAGCATGTGAGAGTCATTGAATGAGGTCACATTGTTGGGAGATTTGAAAATTAATATAACAGTTTTGTCTCTAAAAATTATGGTTGAGACATTATCTGACAACAGACCAGAAAACTCTTGTAGTATTTATAGATTAGGATTTTCTTGAATTGTAGTTCATAACTTCATAATTATCAGAGTAGTACTTGTAAATTGTAGACTTTTGGGACCCACCGCAGATCATCAAAATCAAAATCTCTGGTTGGATCTTAAAATCTCCAGCACACTGGAGTTTAAGAACTCCTGTGTTAGACTTTTGTCAGCATCCCTTCACATGGCTAGGGCATGGGCAGTGTTGGTATATTACTTCTTTGATAAGCTTTTCACAAATGAATCATTCTGGACAAGACCCAGGTCAACTTCTGTGTGAGTGTGTGTGAGAGTGATTATTGGTGGTTTTTCTGTTTTTTTTTTTTTTTTTTTTTTTTTTTTTTTTTTTTTTGAGACGGAGTCTCGCTCTGTAGCCCAGGCTGGAGTGCAGTGGCCGGATCTCAGCTCACTGCAAGCTCCGCCTCCCGGGTTCACGCCATTCTTCGGCCTCAGCCTCCTGAGTAGCTGGGACTACAGGCGCCCGCCACCTCGCCCGGCTAGTTTTTTGTATTTCTTAGTAGAGACGGGGTTTCACCGTGTTATCCAGGATGGTCTCGATCTCCTGACCTCGTGATCCACCCGTCTCGGCCTCCCAAAGTGCTGGGATTACAGGCTTGAGCCACCGCGCCCGGCCTTTTTCTGTTTTTTTCAAGACAGAGTTTCACATTGTCGCCCAGGCTAGAGTGCAGTGGCGCGATCTCTGCTCACTGCAAGCTCCGCCTCCTGGGTTCAAGCCATTCTCCTGCCTCAGGCTCCTGAGTAGCTGGGGCTATAGGTCCCCGCCACCACGCCTGGCTAATTTTTTGTATTTTCAGTAGAGATGGGGTTTCACCGTGTTAGCCATGATGGTCTCCATATCCTGACCTCGTGATCCACCCGTCTTGGCCTCCCAAAGTGATGGGATTACAGGCGTGAGCCACCATGCTCGGCCCTGTTTTTTGGTTTTTTTTTTTTTTTTTTTTTTTGAGACGGAGTCTCGCTCTGTCGCCCGGGCTGGAGTGCAGTGGCCGGATCTCAGCTCACTGCAAGCTCCGCCTCCCGGGTTTACGCCATTCTCCTGCCTCAGCCTCCCGAATAGCTGGGACTACAGGCGCCCGCCACCTCGCCAGGCTAGTTTTTTGTATTTTTTTTAGTAGCGATGGGGTTTCACCGTGTTAGCCAGGATGGTCTCGATCTCCTGACCTCGTGATCCGCCTGCCTCGGCCTCCCAGAGTGCTGGGATTACAGGCTTGAGCCACCGCGCCCGGCCTTTTTTTTTGTTGTTGTTGAGACGAAGTCTTGCTCAGTCACCCAGGCTGGAGTGCGGTGGCGCCATCTCGGCTCACTGCAAGCTCTGCCTCCCGGGTTCACGCCATTCTCCTGCCTCAGCCTCCCGAGCAGCTGGGACTACAGGTGCCCGTCACTACTCCTGGCTAATGTTTTTGTATTTTTAGTAGAGACGGGGTTTTACCATGTTAGCCAGGATGGTCTCGATCTCCTGACCTCGTGATCTGCCCATCTTGGCCTCCCAAAGTGTTGGGATTATAGGCGTGAGCCACCGCGCCTGGCCGTGCCCTGTTTTTTTTGACTCTGTTACCTGGGCTGGAGTGCAGTGGCAATCTCGGCCCACTGCAGCCTCTGCCTCCTGGGTTCAAGCCATTCTCCTGCCTCAGCCTCCCGAATAGCTGGGATTACAGGTATGTGCCACCACGCCTGGCTAATTTTTGCATATTTAGTAGAGAGGGTTTCATCATGTTGGCCAGGCCGGTCTTGAACTCCTGACCTCAAGTGATCTGCCCACTTCGGCCTCCCAAAGTGCTGGGATTATAGGCGTGAGCCACTGCACCTGGCCTGATTATTGGTTTTAAGGGACTCTGGTGGGTAATATTGGTGAGTTTGAGAAATCTATTGTCACTTCTAGGAAAAAACATGTCAAAAGTCCTATAATTCCTTGATGGCAGGGGACCCTGTCTTATTTTTTATTTTTTATTTTTTTTTGAGATGGAGTCTCGCTCTGTCGCCCAGGTTGGAGTGCAATGACATGATCTTGGCTCACTGCAATCTCCGCCTCCCGAGTTCAAGAGATTCTCCTACTTCAGCCTCCCGAGTAGCTGGGATTTTTGTATTTTTAGTAGAGACTAAGTTTCACCAGGTTGGCCAGGCTGGTCTCAAACACCTGACCTCAGGTGGTCCGCCCGCTTTCACCTCCCAAAGTGCTGGGATTACAGACCTGAGCCACTGGGCTCGGCCATTAAATAACTTTATGTATCTATTTTTTTGAGACAAGGTCTGACTAAGTAGATTTCATCTGCAACAATTAATGTCAGTATGGGTTTATGGATATTAACTTTAGCCCATGGGTTGTTTTGTGGCGTTTTATTTTGTTGCCCAAGTTGTTCCAGCTTCAGAAGGTTACGAGCTCCTTCACAATGGCTCCCCTCTTTCTTTCAGCAAATTTCTACATTTATTTGAGTGTTTTCTTCTTTTCTAGCACTACAAGATGTTCCAGGCTCATCTTGTGTGTTATTTCATTTTTTATAGATTGGTTCGAGTGAGTAAAAACTACCGATCAGTCATAAGAGCATGTATGGAGGAAATGCACCAGGTTGCAAGTAAGGACTGTGTGTGTGTGTGTGTGTGTGTGTGTGTGTGTGTGTGTGTGTTGGTATTTTGAGTATTTATGCATAAATACTGTGAGGTAAAGTTTGATTGATATTCCAGTCCAAAACTTACTTTTCCATCTTTCACAATCTTTACTTTTTTGGTAATCATTTAGAGTATTTTTTTTTTTTGAGACCGAGTGTCACTCTGTCGCCCAGGTTGAAGTGCTGTGGCATGAACTCAGGTCACTGCAACCTCCACCTCCCAGGTTCAAGCGATTCTCCAGCCTCAGCCAGCCTCCCGAGTGGCTGGGACTACAGTTGCATACCACCAAGCCCAGCTAATTTCTGTATTTTTAATAGAGGTGGGGTTTCACTATGTTGGTCAGGCTGGTCTTGAACTCCTGGTCTCAAGTGATCTGCCTGCCTTGGACTCCCAGAGTGCTGGGATTACAGGAGTCAGCCACTGTGCCTGGACTTTTTTTTTTTTCTGAGACAAGGTTGCCCAGGCTGGAGTGCAAAGACACATTGTGGCTCATTGCAGCCGTGACCTCACTTCCTGGGCTCAAGTGATCTTCCTACCTCAGCCTTCCAAGTAGTTGGGATTGCAGGTGTGTACCACCATGCCTGGCTATTAAAAAAAATTTTTGTCCCCTCTTCCTCAGAGACATTTGTTCTGATAATTTTTAAATTTTTTGTAGAGACAGGGTCTCCCTAATTTTGCCAAGGCTGGTCTTGAACTCCTGGGCTCAAGCAGTCCTTTCACATCAGCCTCCCAAGTGTTGGGCTTACAGGTGTGAGCCACACATGAAGCCACTCTGACAAAGGTCAGAGACCTTTATGGTAACTTTGTTGCAGTTGAAAGTGCCATTTGGGAACTTCAGGGCCTTTGGTTTGAGAATTGAAGGGATATGAAGCATTAATAACAAAAAAATCCATAATTAGAAGAGATTATAATTTCTTTTAATTTTTGTCATTAAAGGAAACAAAGGCTCAGGCCATAGACCCTGGAATATTCAGCTATGAAAATAAGCCTAAGAGTTCCATTGCTCACTTAAAATGTTTTGTGTTTCGTTAGTTGCTGCTAAAGATCCAGCCAGCGGCCGCCAGTTCAGCAGCCAGGTAAGGGGAGTCACCTTTGTTGTTTTAGCACCACTGTGTCCTGTGTCCTGGGCACCCACCTGGGGTGGCTTTGCAGTTCCTGTTACGGCAGAAGTCTCTTCAGGTAGATAGGCAGCTCCTTTGGGTGACAGTGATTGTCTTGCCCCTTTCAAGGTCTAGCTCACAAGGAAATGCTTGTTAAATACTTGAGTGAATGTTTGGTTCTTTTTTTTTTTTTTTTTTTTTTTTTTTGAGACGGAATCTCGCTCTGTCACTCAGGCTCGAGTGCCCTAGGTTCAAGCAGTTCTCCTGCCTCAGCCTCCAGAATAGCTGGGTCCTACAGGTGCGTACCACCAAGCCCAGCTACTTTTTGTATTTTTAGTAGAGATGGGGTTTCACCATGTTGGCCAGGCTGGTCTCAAACTCTTGAACTCAAGTGATCCACCCGCCTCGACCTCCCAAAGTGGTGGCATTACAGGCGTGAGCCACCGTGCTGGCCCTGAATGTTCAGTTCTTATGGAACATGTATGTCCTGACCAAATTGTGTTGAGGGGTTGTCACCCGAAATGGAGAACTAATCTTGTGAGATCACTGTTCAGTCTCATAAACACTACTCACTTCTCGAACTCAATATTTTTTTTTTTCTTTGAAAGACAGGGTCTCTCTATGTTGTCAAAGCTGGTCTCGAACTCCTGGGCTCAAGTGATCCTCCTGCCTTGGCCTCCCAAAGTGCTGGGATTATAGGTGTGAGCTGCCACACCTAACCAAACTCAACATTTTTACTGAGTTGTAAGTGGCTCTACTTTACTTGGAGCTGGAAGATGACTTTTTCCTTAGTAGATGCTTCATATTAAATACTTTTCAAAGTCACTAAGTGACTAGGCGGTAATTCAGTGTCTCTGAAGTACCCTTATAAACAAGTCATCGTGGTGTCTGTGGACCGAAGGATGGTGAGGAGAGGAAGCCTGCATATTCCTAAGGGCAAGGTCCAGGTCTGATTTATTTCGGGGTCTTATATTGGGCTTTCCCATTAATAGACTGTTTCCTAAACTTCAGTCCTTGGAATACCAGCTTCACAATTCTTGCTCTGTCTACGTGTTTCGTGTCATCTACTGAATATTTTTGTAAATATCGTCTCTTCCTTTTACTCAAATGAAGTCCCTTGCTAAAGCATCAATTCATCGAGGTAGGCTGGGAGCAGTGGCTCACGCCTGTAATCCCAGCACTTTGGGAGGCTGAGGTGGGCGGATCTCTTGGGGTCAGGAGTTCGAGACCATACTGGCCAACATGGAAACCCCATCTACTAAAAATACAATATTTAGCCAGGCATGGTGGTGTGCACCTGTAATCCCAGCTGCTCGGGAGGCTGAGGCAGGAGAATTGCTTGAACCCTGGAGGCAGAGGTTGCAGTGAGCCGAAATCATACCAGTGCACTCCAGAGTGAGACTCTGTCTCCAAAAAAAAAAAAAAAAAAAAAAAAAAAGCCAGGTGTGGTGGCTCATGCCTGTGATCCCAGCACTTTGGGAGGCCAAGTTGGGGGCGATCACCTGAGGTCAGGAGTTCAAGACCAGCCTGGCCAATGTGGTGAAACCCCGTCTTGACTAAAAATACAAAAAATTAGTTGGGCGTGGTGGCACACGCCTGTAATCCCAGCTACTGGGGAGGCTGAGGCAGGAGAATCACTTGAACCCAGGATGCGGAAGTTGCAGTGAGCCGAGATTACGCCACTGCACTGTAGCTTGGGCAACAAGAGCCAAACTCCATCTCAAAAAAAATAAAAAAGTAATAATTGGTGACATGCAAGTTATATTTTTTTCTTTTTTTCTTTTCTTTTCTTTTTTTTTTTTTTTTTTTTGAGATGGAGTCTCCCTCTGTCGCCCAGGCTGGAGTGCAGTGGCACGATCTCAGCTCACTGCAAGCTCCGCCTCCTGGGTTCACGCCATTTTCCTGCCTCAGCCTCCCGGGTAGCTGGGACTATACGTGCCCACAACCACTCCCAGCTAATTTTTTGTATTTTTAGTAGAGACGGAGTTTCACTGTGTTAGGATGATCTCGATCTCCTGACCTTGTGATCCACCCGTCTCGGCCTCCCAAAGTGCTGGGATTACAGGTGTGAGCCACCGCGCTTGGCCATATTTTTTTCTTTTTTTAAATTTTGAGACAGGGTCTCACTCTTGCCCAGGCAGGAACGCAGCGGCACGATTATGGCTCACTGCAGACTCAACTTCCTGGGCTTAAGTGATCCTCCCACCTCAGCCTCCTGAGTAGCTGAGACTACAGGGATGTATCACCACACTTGGCCAATTTTTATATTTTTTGTTGAGACAGAATCTCGCAATGTTGCTCAAGCTGGTCTCGAACTCCTAGACTCAAACATGCCACCTGCCTTGACCTCCCAAAGTGCTGGGATTACAGGCATGAGCCACTGCACCTGGCCAAGTTATTTTTGTAATGCACGGTAAAATAAAATCACAACCACTAAAACAAAATAATGTTAGCCTCCATCCCGCCGCCTAACATCCTCGTGCTGACTCCCCTCTGGGAAATCCTCCTGTAGGATTGCAGTAGCTGTTGGGTTAAGGAATGACTGTCGTGTGAGTCAAGGCCTGCTTTATCCCTTGGCTCTCAGAGCAAAGCTCAGGAATGATTTCAGGTGAAACCTGTCTCCATTTCTCCCTTAGGTCTCCATTTTGTCAGCAATGGAGCTCATCTGGAACCTGTGTGAGATTCTTTTTATTGAAGTGGCCCCGGGTAAGCATGGAATAATTTCACCTTATAACATCATAGGTGTCCCCTGCCATCTTCTGCTCTTTCCTCATCTTTCCTGTGCATGGTGATGAGTGTTTTATTCCTGAGAATGTTCTTTCCATCATTATAACCACGGGAAATCGTTAGAAAACACCCAAAGAAACCTGACCATTTTGTCAGGTGCTACAAAAAGAATCATGCAGAGTGCCTCCTAGAAAGCTAAACCGTCACAGGTACTGAGAAATATTAAACTAGTGTGTGAAAGGCGGGGTCAGTGTTAACATCATGAACTGGCTAAGCTCAAGAAAGTTTTATGAACGTGGGGTGGGATTAGGTGGTGAGAGGCAAAGTCACGTTGGGAATTCTGTCACTAATGATTGGGACAGGGCAATTCTGTGTGTTAACTCTGCCAATGGGAATTTTTTTGTTGATCTTTTTTTTTTTTTTGAGATGGGAGTTTTGCTCTTGTTGCCCAGGCTAGAGTGCAATGGCGTGATCTCGGCTCACCACAACCTCCAACTCCCAGGTTCAAGTGATTCTCCTGCCTCAGCCTCCTGAGTAGCTAGGATTACAGACATGCGCCGCCATGCCCGGCTAATTTTGTATTTTTAGTAAAGATGAGGTTTCTCCATGTTGGTCAGGCTGGTCTCGAATTCCCGACCTCAGGTGATCTGCCCACCTCAGTCTCCCAAAGTGCAGGGATTCCAGGCTTGAGCCACCGTGCCTGGCCTTCTGTTGATCTTGAATTAAACTGTGATCAGTATAGTGTCATGGCCTGTATGAGCTCTCTGTGGATCTGCTGCAGCTTTTTTGCATTTCTTTTTTTTTTTTTTTGAGACGGAGTCTCGCTCTGTCGCCCAGGCTGGAGTGCAGTGGCCGGATCTCAGCTCACTGCAAGCTCCGCCTCCCGGGTTCGGGCCATTCTCCTGTCTCAGCCTCCTGAGTAGCTGGGACTACAGGCGCCCGCCACCTCGCCCGGCTAGTTTTTTGTATTTTTTAGTAGAGACGGGGTTTCACCGTGTTAGCCAGGATGGTCTCGATCTCCTGACCTAGTGATCCGCCCGTCTCGGTTTTTTGCATTTCTTCTAAGGATTTATGTTTGCTATTTCCCATAAATGAGTAGTAACCTCTGTGTAGCCCTAGCATTTTATTCATACTCTCACTAAAGAAGTGAAGAACTTGGCCGGGCGCGGTGGCTCAAGCCTGTAATCCCAGCACTTTGGGAGGCCGAGACGGGCGGATCACGAGGTCAGGAGATCGAGACCATCCTGGCTAACATGGTGAAACCCCGTCTCTACTAAAAAATACAAAAAAACTAGCCGGGCGAGGTGGCGGGCGCCTGTAGTCCCAGCTGCTCGGGAGGCTGAGGCAGGAGAATGGCGTAAATCCGGGAGGAGGAGCTTGCAGTGAACCGAGATCGCGCCACTGCACTCCAGTCTGGGCGACAGAGCGAGACACTGTTTCAAAAAAAAAAAAAAAAAAAAAAAGTGAGAAACTTGAAATTAGAGTTGGTTGTTCAGAGGCCTCCCTTCTCCAGTGGATTTTTGAAGAGGTTACAGTTGGCCGTTTGTATCTGCAGGTTCTACATCATGGATACAGAGTGCTGGCTATACTCTGCCATTTTATTTCATTTTATTTCATTTTATTTTTATTGATTGATTGAGACAAGATCTTACTGTGTCACTTAGGCTGGAGTGTGGTGGTCCAATCACGGCTATTGCAGTCTGGACCTCCCAGGCTGAAGTGATTTTCCTGCCTCAGCCTCCTGAGTAGCTGGGACTACAGGCGCGTGCCACCGTGCAGGCTAAGTGTTTGTGTGTATGCGCTGGGGGAGGGGAGACAGGGTCTTGCTCTGTCACCCAGGCTGGAGTACAGTGGCGTGATCACAGCTCAGCAGCCTTGACTTCCTGGGCTCAAGCAATCCTCCTGCCCAGCCTTTTAAGTAGCTGGGACCACAGGCACGCACCACTACGCCCAGCTAATCTTGTATTTTTTGTGGAGAGGAAGTTTCGCTGTGTTGCCCGGGCTGTTCTTGAACTCTTGGGCTCAAGCAGTCTGCCCATCTTGGCCTCGCAAAATGCTGGGATTATAGGCATGAGCCACAATTCCTGGCTCAGCTAATTTTTTTTTTTTTTTTTTTTTGTAGAGATGGGGTCTCCCTATGTTGCCCAACCTAGTCTCAAACTCCTGGGCTCAAGCGATCTGCCTGCCACAGCCTCCCAAAGTGCTAGGATTACAGACATGAGCTACCATGCCCGGCCATATTATTTTTTTGTTTTGTTTTTTGAGACAGAGTCTCACTCCATCACCTAGGCTGGAGTGCAGTGGTGCGATCTTGGCTCACTGCAACCTCTCCCTCCTGGGTTCAAGCAATTCTGCCTTAGCCACATGAGCAGCTGGAATTACCACGCCTGGCTAATTTTTGTATTTTTAGTAGAGACAGGGTTTCACCATGTTGGCCAGGCTGGTCTCGAACTCCTGAGCTCAGGTGATCCACCTGCCTTAGCCTCCCAAAGTGCTGGGATTCCAGGTGTGCGCCACCAGCCCCTTGGCCATATGTTTTTTATCATCATTGCATACCTGGCTGCTTGCTAGTCAGTACTGGTTCCTAAACGGCCATTACTTGTGTATTGAGTATTTGTGAAGAATCTGGTGGTGAGGTCTGCATTCCATTTTCACCCCTTTCTGGGGACAGTTAAAGATGGAGCTGCCTGGCACAGAGGTAATATTTGGTGAAAGTGCACTTGCTTTTTCTTAGCACAGTCCTTCATTCAGGACCACGTGTGTGGCTGCTGAAAAGGGATAAACCCGTGTAGTCAGCTCGTCTGCCTTAACGTTCTCTGTTCTTTGGATAAAGTGGAACTTGCTGCAGGTGAAGCTGAGGCTTTTGTGTGTGATGAGAGTCTCTCCTCCCAGCTGGCCATCTCCTCCTCCACCTCCTTGACTGGGTCCGGCTCCATGTGTGCGAGGTGGACAGTTTGTCGGCGGATGTTCTGGGCAGTGAGAATCCAAGCAATCATGACAGCTTCTGGAACTTGGTAAGACAGGCTGGGCCCCCACCTCTCACCATGAGTCCTACTGTCCCTGGTGCCGCTGGGTGGGTCTGAGGACACCCACCGGGCCTCCAGCAGTAGGCTGGCTTTCGGAGTCTGTTACTATGGAGACTCTTTTGGATCTTTTCTTCCCTGGATTTGGATTTAGACTATGGGAGAGTCTAAAACCGAGGTAACATGTAAGAAAAATAATGCTTTGAAGACTTTCCAGAGTAAAAGGAAATTTGATTTTTTTGTGGGTCTAAGAAAGAGAAGACATAAAAAGTAATACAAAACCTTTTTTTTTTTTTTGAGACGGAGTCTCACTCTGTTGCCTAGGCTGGAGTGCAGTGGTGCCATCTCGGCTCACTGCAAGCTCTGCCTCCTGGGTTCACGCCATTCTCCTGCCTCAGCCTCCCAGAGCAGCTGGGACTACAGGTGCCCGCCACCATGCCTGGTTAATTTTTTGTTTTTTTTTGGTAGAGACGGGGTTTCACTGTGTTAGCCAGGATGGTCTCAATCTCCTGACCTCATGACCCGCCTGCCTTGGTCTCCCAAAGTGCTGGGATTACAGGCATGAGCCACCGTGCCTGGCCTTTTTTTTTTTTTTTTGAGAAAGGGTCTTGGCTGGGTGCAGTGGCTCGTGCCTGTAATTCCAGCCAGCACTTTGGGTGGCCAACTCAGGAATCGCTTGAGCCCAGGAGTTTGAGATTAGCCTGGGCAACAAAGTGAGACCCCCATCTCAAAATAAATTAATAAATAAAAATATGAAAGAAAAAAGAGAATCTGACTCTGTTCCCCAGGCTGTTGTGCGGTGGCATGATCTTGCTCACTGCAGCCTCTACCTCCTGTGCGGTCCTACCACCTCAGCCTCTCAAGTAGCTGGGACCACAGGTGCGAACCACCATGCCTGGCTAATGATATAAAACCAATTGATAGGGGCCGGGGTGCCTACGGGGTTGGATGTAAATGAGCTTGCACATTACTTTGGATTATCAGTTTGGAAGTCAGCATGTCGTATGTGTGTATATGGATGTATTATCTATGTGTTAGGTATTTCCATTCACCTCTGCTGACTGACCTAATTGGGAGGTGGCAGGGAGAAGATTGCTAGTTGACTGGGCTAATGGAAAGTTGACTAAACGTATAAAACCTGAAATTGGGAACAGATTGTGAGGACAAAAAAGAAAAGAAAACCTGTAATTCGGCCCAGCACGGTGGCTCACGCCTGTAATCCCAGCATTTTGGGAGGCCGAGGCTCAGTGGGATCACCTGAGGTCAGGAGTTCAAGACCAGCCTGGCCAACATGGTGAAACCCCCATTTCTACTAAAAATACAAAAGTTATCTGGGTGTAGTGGCAGGTGCCTGTAATCCCAGCTACTCAGGAGGCTGAGGCAGGATAATTGCTTGAACCTGGGAGGCAGAGGCTCCAGTGAACTGAGATGGTGCCGCTGTACTTCAACCTGGGTGACAGAGCGAGACTCTGTCTCAATTAAAAAAAAAAAAGAAAACCTGGAATTCAAATAAGGAGTTGTTACCGTTGGGGCTATTTCTAGGCCTTATGGTGCTGGGAGATCTGTGCAGGTAAGGGAAGTGCCTTTGTTGAGGAAGTAGTGGGCCAAATGTTTGAGTCTCTGATTGATTCGCTAAGGTTTGTTGTTGTTGTTGTTTAGAGACAGGATCTCGCTTTGTGGCCTGGGCTGGAGTGCGGTGGCGGGATCATGGTACACTGCAGCTTTGATTTCCTGGGCTCAAGCGATCCTCCCACCTCAGCCTCCTGAGTGGCTGGGACTACAGGCGCATACCACCATGCCTGGCTAGATTTATTTTTTGTAGAGATGAGGCCTCACTGTATTACCCAGGCTGGTCTTGAACTCCTGGGCTCAAGCAGTCCTCCCACCTCGGCCTCCCAAAGTATTGGGATTGCAAGTGTGAGCCACCATGCCTGGTCATTCACTGAGTATTTATTGAGCCCCTTCTATTTGCAAGGCACCAAGGAGACAACCATGACTAAAACAGGCAAAGATTCCTGCCTTTATAGAGTTTATATCCTGTGTATGGAGACAGAACAGCAACCCATAGGCCAGTACCATGTATCCTGGCACATAGTGAAGTGCTCTGGCAAGGTGCCAAAAAGAGGGGAGGCTGCAAGTGCTGGAGTGGCATCAAAGAAGGCCTCCCTCATGAGAGATTAGAGGTGAGACCTGAAGGAGGTGAGGAGAGCTAGGCTGAAGAAAGCATTCCATATCGCAGGGCCCGCAGATGCTGTGTTCTAGAGCCAGGGTGGAGCAGGAGGGGCGGTGCTGTGTAGGGATAGGTGGGAGGGATGAGTTGGGGAGATAAAGACAGATACCAGTCTGAGGGCCCCCTGAGTTGTCACTGAGACTAGCTTTTTGCAGCCTACATAGCAGGGTGACTAAGAACATGGTCTGTGGTGCCACACTGCCTGGGTTAGCTTTCTAGCTCTGCCTTTTACTAGCTGTGAGGTGGTGGGGGTTTTTTTGTGTTTTTTTTTTTTTTTTTGAGACAGAGTCTCGCTCTGTCATCTAGGCTGGAGTGCAGTGGCACAGTCTCGGCTCACTGCAACCTCTGCCTCCGGGGTTCAAGTGATTCTCCTGCCTCAGCCTCCCGAGCAGCTGGGACTACAGACGCGTGTCACAACACCCAGCTAATTTTTGTATTTTTAGTAGAGGTGGGGTTTTACCATGTTGACCAGGCTTGTCTTGAATTCCTGACCTCATGATTCGCCCACCTTGGCCTCCCAAAGTGCTGGGATTACCAGCGTGAGCCACCATGCCTGACCTTTTTTTTTTTTTTTTTAAATACAGTTTTGCTGTGTTCCCCAGCTGCAGTGCCCAATCACCACTCACTGCAGCCTTGGCCTCCAGGGCTCCAGTGGTCCTCCTACTTTAGCCTCCCAAGTAGCTGGGACCACAGATATGTGCTACCAGCACCAGCGAAAGTTTTTTATTATTTGTTTGTTTTTTTGAGATGGAGTCTTGCCCTGTTGCCTGGGCTGGAGTGCAGTGGCGCTAGCTCAGATCACTGCAACCTCCGCCTCCCTGGTTCAAGCAGTTCTCCTGTCTCAGCCTACTGAGTAGCTGGGATTATAGGCATACACCACAATGCCCAGCTGATTTTTTTTTTTTTTTTTTGTATTTTTGGTAGAGATGGGGTTTCACCATGTTGGCCAGGCTGGTCTTGAACTCCTGACCTCATGACCTCAAGTGATCTGCCTGCCTCCCTCCGTCCTAATTTTTTTTTTTTTTTTAAGCCAGAGTCTCGCTCTTTTGCCCAGGCTGGAGTGCAGTGGTCCGATCTTGGCTCACTGCAAGCTCCACCTCCTGGGTTCACTCCATTCTCCTGCCTCAGCCTCCTGAGTAGCTGGAACTATAGGCGCCTGCCACCACGCCCGGCTAATTTTTTGTATTTTGTTTAGTAGAGATGGGGTTCCACCATGTTAGCCAGAATGGTCTCAATCTCCTGACCTGGTGATCCGCCCTCTGCGGCCTCCCAAAGTGATGAGATTACAGGTGTGAGCTGCCGCACCTGGCTAACCCAATTATTTTTTATTTTTATTTATTTATTTTTTGAAACAGAGTCTCACTCTGTTGCCCAGGCTGGAGTGCAGTGGCGCGATCTTGGCAGGGGTTACAGGCTCCTGCCATCTTGCCTGGCTAATTTTTGTATTTTTAGTAGAGATGGGGTTTTGCTGTTTTGGCCAGGCTGGTCTTGAACTCCTGACCTCAAGTGATCCACCTGCCTCAGTCTCCCAAATTGCTGGGATTACAGGCTTGAGCCACCATGCCCAGCCAAATTTTTTAATTTAATTTAATTTAATTTAATTTAATTTTATTTTATTTTTTGAGACGGAGTTTCACTCTTGTTGCCTAGGCTGGAGTGCAATGGCACGATCTCAGCTTACAGCAACCTCTGCTTCCTCAGCTCAAGCGATTCTCCTGCCTCAAGCCTCCCGAGTAGCTGGGATTACAGGCATGCACCACCATGCCTGGCTAATTTTGTTTTTTTTTTTAGTAGAGACGGGGTTTATCCATGTTGGTCAGGCTGGTCTCGAACTCCTGACCTCAGGTGGTCCGCCTGCCTCGGCCTCCCCAAGCGCTGGGAGTACAGGCATGAGCCACCACACCCAGCAATTTTTTTATGTTTTGAACTCCTGGCCTCAAGCAATCCTGCCTTGGCCTCCCAAAGTATTGAGATTATAGGTGTGAGCCACTGTGCCCAGCCACTAGCTGTGAGATCTTGAGTGAGCTACTTAATGGCCCTAAGGGTCCTCATCTGTGTAGTGGAGATAATAATACTTGTCCCACGGGGCTGCTGTGATCATTAAATTAGTTAAAGGACGTAAATGTGGTTGAAGTAGTTGACATGGTTGATGCACAGTAAAAGCTAGTCTTTTACTTCTAAGCCAGATGGGGTGAGGGGGCATTGGAGAGCTGAGCAGAGGAAGCCTGAGATCTTACTTAGGTTCCCAAAGGCTGTCCTGGCTGCCATGTTGAGACTATACAGCAAGGATCGAAGCAGGCCAGTCCGGATTCTGCAGTACTAAGCCAGGCAAAAGATGGTGGTGGTGTAGGCTAGATATGTTTGAAGAGAGTTGATGGGGTTTGCTGATGGATTGATTTGATGTGGGCATGCAAGAAATAGAAGAATGTGGGAGGATGAGGTTGGTGAGTTGGAGGCAAACTGGTGTTTAATTTTAGACGTTTCTCTCGTGTGTGTGTGTGTTTTTTTTTTTTTTTTTTTTTTTTTCTGAGACAGAGTCTCTTGACTATGTTGGAGTGCAGTGGTCGGATTACAGCTCACTGCAGCCTTGACCTCCTAAGCTTAGGTGATCCTCCCACCTCAGCCTCCCAGGTAGCCAGGACTACAAAGGCGTGCCACCACATCCAGCTAATTTTCTTATTTTTAGTGGAGATGGGGTTTTGCCGTGTTGTTCAGGCTGGTCTTAAACTCCTGGGCTCAAGCAGTCCACCCTCCTTGGCTTCCCAAAGTGTTGGGATTACAGGCGTGAGGCACCATGCCTGTCCGACATGTTACGTTTTAAGATGCCTATTCAAGATCCAAGTGGAGATGTTGACTAGGCCCTTGGATATACAAAGCTGGAATTCAGAGAAGGAAGTTTGGGCTAGAGTGGAAAAGTTGGGAGTTATTAGTATGTGTATGTATATATATTTGTGATTTTTTTTTTTTTTTGAGATAGAGTTTTGCTCTTGTCGCCCAGGCTGGAGTGCAGTGCCTTGAATACTGAATTAGTGAATGTTAAACCATTGCTTCTAGGGGAAATACAGGGTTAGGTTCCTGCAAGCCTCTGGTCACATTTTGTTCAACCAATCAATATATAACTGATCACTTATTTTATGTGTGTTTCTGTTTAGAGACAACTTACTTGACATAATATTGTTGATTCATTAACAGTGAACTCAGGGCCAACAGCACTGTGATTTGTGCCTGACTGAACCTTATCCAACACCTCCCATAGTTCTTGCACTTAGCAACACTAGAAAGCACCTCAGTACTATACTTGGGGACCCAACAAAATGTACACAAATGAAAAAAAGTAGCATTAACTGCATCACAATAAAGCCTTGTTTAGTGTGTGTCAAGCAACTCGATATTCTTACCACTCTGTACACGTCCATGAATTTTGATTTGAAAGTACCACAAATATTAATTTGGGGGTTACAAATAAATTTTAGTGAGTAGGCAGATTCATAGATAAAGACTGAACTGTGAGGACTATTTGGTTGAGTGTATTTTTATTTTATTTATTTTATTTTATATTTTATATATATTTTTTATATTTTATATTTATTTTATATTTTTTATATTTTATATTTTATATTTTATTTTATTATTTTATTTTATTTTATTTTCAAGATGGAGTCTCACTCTGTCGCCTGGGCTGGAGTGCAGTGGCGTGATCTCGGCTCATTGCCACCTCTGCCTCCCGGGTTCAAATGATTCTCCTTCCTCAGCATCCCGAGTAGCTGGGACTACAGGCACACACCATCACACCCAGCTAATTTTTGTATTTTTAGTAGAGACAGGGTTTCACCATGTTGGCCAGGCTGGTCTCAAACTCCTGATCTCAGGTGATCCACCCGTCTCGGCCTCCCAAAGTGCTGGGATTACAGATGTGAGCTACCGCTCCCGGCCTGAGTGTATTTATTTTACATATTTATATTTGAACTGAAACTTTTATGAACCATTTTATTTAATGCATTCTGACATTTTCTATTATTTCATTTTAATTTTTTTCCAAACAAAACTTCTCACATATTTATTATTGAACCAGCCTACCAGTGTAGAGCTTATAATCAGAGAAAAACCATTTTCTCAACAAAGTATGTCCACCTTTCCAGATAGTGGTGACAGTTTCAGCTTGTTGTGATAAGGTGTGCTGCATCTCATGTGTAATTCCTGGCAGACCCAGCTTGGTTCTTCTCCAGTCCCTCCTCTTGGGGTTGTAGCTAACTGTATTAGCAGTTTTTTGTTTTGTTTTGAGATGGAGTCTCACTCTGTTGCCCAGGCTGGAGTGCAGTGGCGCAATCCCAGCTCCCTGCAACCTCCGCCTCCCAGATTCAAGCGATTCTCCTGCCTCAGCTTCCTGAGTAGCTGGGACTACAGATGTGTACCACCACGCCTTGCTAATTTTTCTGTATTTTTAGTAGAGATGGGGTTTCACCATGTTAACCAGGATGGTCTCAATCTCCTGACCTTGTGATCTGCCTGCCTTGGCCTCCCAAAGTGCTGGGATTACAGGCATGAGCCACCACGCCTGGCCCTGTATTACCAGTTTTAATCTGAATCCACTGGGGAATGGGACGATTTTGCTTTTGTTTCTCGGCCAGGAATTGCACGATCCTGAACGTTTTGTGAGAAGACGGTGGGAGAAAGAATCAACAGCACACACCATGATGGTGGAGAAGGGGTGGGGGGAAGCGGGTAGAGGAACATGTTTCTCTGTTTCATTTATTTTTGAAAAGCTGGGTCTGGGCGTGGTGGCTCACACCTATAATCCCAACACTTTGGGAAGCCGAGGCGGGGAATCACTTGAGTTTAGGAGTTCGAGACCAGCCTGGCCAACATGGTAAAACCCTGTTTCTACTAAAAACACAAAAATTAGCTGGGCGTGGTGGCATGTACCTGTAATCCCAGCTACTCAGGAGGCTGAGACAGGAGAATCACTTGAACCCGGGAAGTGGAGGTTGTAGTGAGCCAAGATTGTGTCATTATACTCCAGCCTGGGCAGAAAGAGCGAAAATCTGAAAAAAAAAAAAAAAAAAAGCTGGTCACAGACTATAATGGACTACAGCTGGCTGTTTGAAAAACATGGTGGAAGTGGCAAAGCCATGAGACTGGATGTGATAGATTACTTCTGGAGGGAAAGAGCCATCATTCTTCCCAGGGCCGACTCAGGGGCAGAAAGAAGCCTATGTGTGAGGAGTTAAAAAGCCAAAGTGTGGCTGGGTGCGGTGGCTCACGCCTGTAATCCGAGCACTTTGGGAGGCCAAGGCGGGCAGATCATGAGGTCAGGAGATCAAGACCATCCTGGCTAAGACGGTAAAACCCTGTCTCTACTAAAAATACAAAAAATTAGCCAGGCATGGTAGTGAGCGCCTGTAGTCCCAGCTACTTGGGAGGCTGAGGCAGGAGAATGGCATGAATCCGGGAGGCGGAGTTTGCAGTGAGCCGAGATCACGCCACTGCACTCCAGCCTGGGTGACAGAGCGAGACTCAGTCTCAAAAAAAAAAAAAGCCGAAGTGTGGGGTGAGGGGACTGGCCTCCTCACGCCTCGGCAGGGTCAGGCCTCCTGCTAGTGCTCATGGGCCCGATCTCCTCCCAGGTGACCATCTTGGTGCTGCAGGGCCGGCTGGATGAGGCCCGACAGATGCTCTCCAAGGAAGCCGACGCCAGCCCTGCCTCTGCAGGCATATGCCGAATCATGGGAGACCTGATGAGGACAATGCCCATTCTCAGTGTACGTGGGGGTAGCTTTGCTCTGCTGGGTCACAGGAGATGGGTGATTCACTAAATATAAAGAGTTTGGGTGGGATGATGTCTCATGGCTGGTCTCTCCCTTAGCCCGGGAACACCCAGACACTGACAGAGCTGGAGCTGAAGTGGCAGCACTGGCACGAGGAATGTGAGCGGTATCTCCAGGACAGCACATTCGCCACCAACCCTCACCTGGAGTCTCTCTTGAAGGTCTGGGAAGCAGTTCAGATTGCATCCATGTTGGCTTCCTGTGGGGGCTGTGGCATCCAGTGCAGCAGTGGCAGAAGCTTGGTCCTCTTTGGATAGGGCTGTCTGTTGCTCTGCCATGATGGTGAGAGCTTTCAGACTAGTTGAAATCCAGTGCTCTAGCTGAGAGCAGGAGCATTATGGAGAAGGTACCCCTGAAAGGAGGACAGAGTTCAGCACAAATGTCTCTTCCTCAGATTATGCTGGGAGACGAAGCCGCCTTGTTAGAGCAGAAGGAACTTCTGAGTAATTGGTATCATTTCCTAGTGACTCGGCTCTTGTACTCCAATCCCACAGTAAAACCCATTGATCTGCACTACTACGCCCAGGTGAGTGAGCTTGGGGTGGGCAAGGGTGGAGGTAGGAGTCCTGGTGGCGCCGTGATGGGTCATTCTCTTTGAATTTGTCCCCGAGGAACAGGAAGACCCTTTCCTTTGGCCCTTAGTGAAAGAACATGGCACCCTTCTCTGGGGTTCCTTATACAGCAGCCCTGCCTGTCCCCTGAGTCTCTGCTTCCATCCTCGGGATTGAGTGTTTCATCACCTTTCCACAGTCCAGCCTGGACCTGTTTCTGGGAGGTGAGAGCAGCCCAGAACCCCTGGACAACATCTTGTTGGCAGCCTTTGAGTTTGACATCCATCAAGTGATCAAAGAGTGCAGGTAGGATCTCTCCCACCCCCAACTGTAACCATTGTTAGGTGTGCAAATATCACCACCATCCGTTTCTAGAGTGGCCTGTTCTTCCTTACCCTTCTTTCCTCAGACCTGCTATCTTAGTCCATCTCTTGCTGCTATTGCAGAATACCTGAGACCAGGTAATTTATAAAGAAAAAGATTATTTTCTCACAGTTCTGGAGGCTAGGAAGTCCAGGATCAAGGCACTGGCAATGTTTCTGGTGAGGGCTGCTCTCTGCTTCCAAGATGGCACCTTGAACAACTGTGTTCTCATGTGGTGGAAGGGCAAGAAGGACAAACTGCCTTCGTCAAGTCACTTTATGAGGGCACCCAGTCACATTCATGAGTGAGGAGTCCTCCTGGCCTAATCACCTCTCAGAGGCCCTACCTCTTAATACTAGCACATTGGCAAAACTGGGGTTTTAGAGGGGATCCCTTCAAACCATAGCACCTGCTCCCCTGCTTGGCCTGCTACAGGTAGATAATGGCTTCTCCCTGGGTGAGCTTGGGGACTTCCTGGAGGCTTGAGGGCTACCATATACATAACTGTTTCTATTTTAGGGATGTTTATTTAAAATAACATTGCAGGAAATTACTTTGACAATTTAAAATCTAGAAAAAGCCAGCAAGCCTGTTTCGTGGCACCTAATGGATACGTATTCACCTAATGGGATGGCATGTTCCAACAGTCTCACTCCAGTGACGTGAGCTACCGAACCAACGGGCTTGAGGCTGGGTATTATTCAGAATTTCCAGCCCTCTATCCAAAAGAAGGTGTTCTGTCATTGCACTGAATCTTTAGCAAGGCAGGAAAGGGTGTGCCAAACATAATGAATCAGAGATAAACCTTTCCAGAACTCTCCATATATGTTAAGTCAGAAAGAATGTCCCCTTCCTTCTTGTGCACCCTGGATGGTGGGCATTGCACTGAAGACCTGCTGGGAAGGGAGGAAGTGGGTAATAGCAGAAGATGGCCTTGATCAGGTGGCAGATTCACTGACCTCAGCTGGCTCTTTGTAAATCTGGGTATGGGAAGAGTTTCCTTAGCCCTGCCCGCTCTTCTTTTGGCCAAAAGAAAGCCAGGGCTTCAAGAAAATGATTCAAGATTTGGGGAATGAAAAAAGTTTTTTTTTTTTGTTTGTTTTTGTTTTTTTTTTTTTTTTGAGACGGAGTCTCGCTCTGTCGCCCAGGCTGGAGTGCAGTGGTGCGATCTCGGCTCACTGCAAGCTCCGCCTCCCGGGTTCCTGCCTCAGCCTCCCGAGTAGCTGGGACTACAGGCGCCCACAACCGCGCCCGGCTAATTTTTTGTATTTTTAGTAGAGACGGGGTTTCACCGTGGTCTCGATCTCCTGACCTTGTGATCCGCCCGCCTCGGCCTCCCAAAGTGCTGGGATTACAGGCGTGAGCCACCGCGCCCGGCCAAAAAAAAAGTTTTTTGTGTGTTTGTTTGTTTCTAGGGTTTTGTTGTTTTTTTTTTTTTGAGACAGAGTTTTGCTCGTTGCCCAGACTGGAGTGTGGTGGCGCGATCTTGGCTCACTGCAACCTCCACCTACTGGATTCCAGCGATTCTCCTGCCTCAGCCTCCCAAGTAGCTGGGATTACAGGTGTCTGTCACCACGCTGAGCAAATTTTTGTGTTTTTCTTTTTTTTTTTTGAGACGGAGTCTCGCTCTGTCGCCCAGGCTGGAGTGCTGTGGCCGGATCTCAGCTCACTGCAAGCTCCGCCTCCCGGGTTCCCGCCATTCTCCTGCCTCAGCCTCCCGAGTAGCTGGGACTACAGGTGCCCGCAACCTCACCCGGCTAGTTTTTTGTATTTTTTAGTAGAGACGGGGTTTCACCGTGTTAGCCAGGATGGTCTCGATCTCCTGACCTCGTGATCCACCCGTCTCGGCCTCCCAAAGTGCTGGGATTACAGGCTTGAGCCACCGCGCCCGGCCAAATTTTTGTGTTTTTCAATAGAGACAGGGTTTCACCATGTTGCCCAGGCTGGTCTGGAACTCCTAACCTCAGGTGATCTGCCCACCTCAGCCTCCCAAAGTGCTGGGATTACAGGTGTGAGCCACTGCCCCCTGCCAAGGTTTTTTTTTGGTGTTTTTTTTTTTTTTTTTTTTTTTTTTTTTTTTGAGACAGGGTCTTACTTTGTCACCCAGGCTGGAAGTGCAGTGGAGTGATCTCAGCTCTCTACAACCTTGACCTCCTGGGTTCAAGTGATCCTCTTGCCTCAGCCTTCCAGGTAGCTGGGACTACAGGTGTGTGCCACCATGCCTGGCTAATTATTATTATTTTTTTTGTAGAGATGAGATTTCACTATGTTGCCCAAGCTGGTCTTGAACTCGTGAGCTCAAGTGATCTGCCTGTCTCAGCCTCCCACAGTGCTAGGATTACAGGCGTGAGCTGCCATGCCCGGCCTGATAGTCAAGTTTTGTGTCAGTATTTTCACAGGCCTGTAAACATCGTGGGAAGTCCCTGCATGGAGGAATTAGAATAACTTAAAAACACACAAACACACCATCACTTGGCTTTTTTGGTGTCTCTGCCCATAGTTGAGTATTCCTAAATTTCCTGTCCGTTATAATAGTGAATGCGTTTCACCAGGGCTTCCTTTATAAGCTGTATCTGGATTTTTAGGAATAAAACAGATTTGAGCAGAACAAGTCTCTTGGATGCAGGGAGTATAAAAGGGGAAAGCGTCCTGCTATTTCCAGTGGCAGAAGAAAAAGAGAAGCAGCAGTGAAGAGGGGTGAACAACAACACTCTCGTGCCGGACACAGACAAGGAAGGGTTAGGCTCACAGTCCCCCAGTCTCGGCCTCTCTCCACCCTCACAAGCAGGAAGGGATCTGAGCTCTGTTAGTGGGAAATCTTGGAGTTTGCATTTCTCTGATGGCGAGGCTACCTCCTATCCTGTTTTGAAAGAGGAACAGAAAAGCAGAGCTTGTCCCAGGAATTGTGAAATGGGCTGAAATGTCTTGAGAGACAGTAGCAGTTTTAGAAGTGTGCCTTCCTGGCTCTGGGGAAAGATTGAATTGGGGTCTTGTGGGCACATGTTTTCTCATGGGATGTATCAGTCAGACCCATGCACACTTCCGGGGGGCAGGGAAGTGTCTCTTTCTGGACTTGAGCCAGTGGGCTGCTGGCATGCCTTTTTAAAGGCATTAGAAAGAGGTTTCTTTCTCTTTTTCCTTTCCTGTTCACACCACCTTCATATGAACATGGAGAAGGGAGGTTTCTAAGTGGGCCCTTGATTGACTCCTATGTCAGTAGTCATGCCAGACCCTAAGGGGCAGAAAAGGCAGCCAGGGGATCCTGACTCAGAGGCTGTAGTTCCTCAGCCCTGCTAAAGGGCCAGGGGTTTGTCTGTCAGCGCCTGGCTGGGCATGCTTGACTGTTAACCCCTCAGCTGAAAAGATGGCAGGATTCCTCCATGGGGTCCTCCACAGGGTCCCTTCTTCCCTCCTGGCTTACAGCTTCCTCTGAAGACGGGCCAATTCCTTGCTCTCTGGCAAGAGGAAACAGAGCTGGGGTACACTTCACTGGGAATTGGGCAAGATGTCGGCAGTTTCCTGGTGCCCTTCAAGTCCTCCAAAAGTATCGAGCTAAAAGGTGACAAGTCTTCCTTCAGTAACCAAGAAGAGTTCCAGTTCAATGTCTGCTGAATCTAGAATCTTCTGACTTGTTTTTTGGCCCAGCACACAACCTTGGATGCAGGGTGCAGCAGTGTTTGCAAACCTCACACCCCATTTCCAGAATAGCAGGCAGAGGCTCTGGAGCTTTGATTACTCCAGGGCCCCCAACAAGCAAGATGGGGCCTGGGTAAGGAGTTGACAGTGACCTTAGTACAGGACAAACAGCTCATGTGGGGCTATGGTTGCCCAGGGGGGTCACCTTCATCGTAGCTGGTCTTCCCAACTCCACAGCGTTCTTTCGTTTTCAGCAGAGGGCTACTTCGGAGCTGATAATTAGGCCTTTCCTGCCTTGAATGTTGAGGTTGCCCGCCTGCTCTGTGTCTCAGCTGCTCACTCAGAATCCTTCAGAGTGAGAGAGAGAGAGAGAGAGAGAGAGAGAGAGAGAGAGAGAGAGAGAGAGAGAGAGAGAGAGAGTGTGTGTGTGTGTGTGTGTGTGTGTGTGTGTGTGTGTGTGTGTGTGTGTGTGTGTGTGTGTGTGTGTGTGTGAGAGAGATCTAAGACCTAACTGTATGGTTCAGGCCTGCTGGGCCCTGCGGGGAGACCGTGGTGGCCTTGTGCAGCACTAGGTCTGGTCTCCGTCACTTGAGTTGTATTGTGGGCAGAGGCCCTCAGTGCTTGCTGCCTTCCAGCCTGGGAGGCTGCTGGATCCTTTGGGAAGACACCGGGCACCGTCTCAGCCCTTCCTTCCACTGGCGGGTGACTTTCATGCAGGCTAAGGCTTTGGCTCCCTTAGCCTGGGTCCCCTATAGCCTTTTCACTGGCTTCTCTAATGGTTTTGACATAACCATCAGCTATAAATCTGGGTAGCAACAGCTGTTTTGGGAAGCTGAGGTGTCCTTTCCCCTGGGCCAGCCCACTCCCCATTTTTTTCCCCAGCTTTATTGAGGTGTGATTAACAAAGTAGTATGTATTTAAGGTATACCACTTTTTTTGTTTGTTTGTTTTAAAGACAGTGTCTTGTCCTGTCGCTCAGGCTGGAGTGCAGTGGTGCGATCTCAGCTCACTGCAACCTCTGCCTCCTGGGCTCAAGCCATCTTCTGCCTCAGCCTTCTGAGTAGCTGGGACCACAGGCACTTGCCACCACGCCCAGCTAACTTTTGTATTTTTGGTGGAGATGGGGTTTTGCCATGTTGGCCAGGCTGGTCTCAAACTCCTGAGCTCGAGTGATCCATCCACCTCGGCCTCCCAAAATGTTGGGATTACAGGAGTGAGCCACTGTGCCCAGCCAAGGTGTACATGTTTTGATAGACGTGTACATTGTGAAATTAAGCTAGTGAGCACATCCGTCACCTCACATAGTGACCCTTTTGGTGTGCGTGTGGTAAGAACATTCAAAAGCTGCTTTCTGGCTGGGTGTGGCAGCGCATGCCTGTAACCTCAGCTACTGGGGAGGCTGAGGCATGAGAATTGCTTGAACCCGGGAGGTAGAGGTTGCAGTGAGTCGAGATCTCACCAGTGCACTCCCACCTGGGTGACAGAGCAAGACTCCGTCTCAACTACTTTCTGAGCAATTTTTTTTTTTTTTTTTTTTTTTTGAGATGTGCTTGTGCTCTCTCACCCAAGTTGGAGTGCAGTGGTGTGATCTCGGCCTACTGCAGCCTCTGCTTCCCAGGCTCAAGCAATCCTCCCACCCCAGCTTCTCAAGTAGCTGGGATTACAGGTGTGTTCCACCACACCTGGCTAATTTTTATATTTTTAGAGATGGGGTTTTGCCATTTTGCCCAGGCTAGTCTTAAATTCTTGGGCTCAGGTGATCTGCCTGCCTTGGCCTTCCAAAGTACTGGGATCATGGGCATGAGCTACCATCACACCCGGCCCCATCTCTCTGAGGGATAGGACATGTGGGGTTCTTGCTCACCCCCGCTCTTGTGGGACACGGCCTCTGCCCTGACTCTCCTTCTTGCTTTGGTATCTGAATCTGCAGCATCGCCCTGAGCAACTGGTGGTTTGTGGCCCACCTGACAGACCTGCTGGACCACTGCAAGCTCCTCCAGTCACACAACCTCTAGTAAGTGGCCTGGACGCACCGATCCTCCTCCTCTTACCACCGAGCCCTCGAGGGGGGGGTGAACTGAATGCCTGGAAGGGAGGTTGGGCTGAGGAAGGGGGCCCTGAACAGGGCAGGCCCGGAGTCTTGGTCTTTTGGTATGTTTTATTCCAGTTTCGGTTCCAACATGAGAGAGTTCCTCCTGCTGGAGTACGCCTCTGGACTGTTCGCTCATCCCAGGTAGGAAGGCTCCCACGGGTGCAGGCTGTGCCGTGTGCTCTTCAGCATGCGGGTGCCACTGGAGCTTGGACTGTTCTCTCCCGGTTGGCTCCCTGCAGGCTACAGAAGGGTCAGTGAAAGGGAGCTGCAGGTGCCAGTCCCCAGAGCCACGAGGCAGCACCTCATGTCTGTCTTCCTCGAACCTTTGCAGCCTGTGGCAGCTGGGGGTGGATTACTTTGATTACTGCCCCAAGCTGGGCCGAGTCTCCCTGGAGCTGCACATTGAGCGGATACCTCTGAACACTGAGCAGAAAGCCCTCAAGGTGCTGCGGATCTGTGAGCAGCGGCAGATGACTGAACAAGGTGAGCTGGCCCTGCTCCCAGCCTTACCATCTGTGGGACGTGGGAGTCGGGACCCTGAGGTCACACTTTGTGCCTACCCCAGCCATTCTCCTCCTCACGAGCCACACTGGAGAGAGGTGGGGCTGTGGACGCCAAGAGGTAAACTAAGAGATGGGATAATTATTTGGGAGGGACAGGAAAGCTAGGGATCCTCTGGAACCGAGACAAAATCTACACACCACCTGGAAAGGCGTGAGCTGCCCCTTTTCTCACACACTTGATTCCACGAGGTCAGGGCTGGGGTCGGCGCTATTTCCCTGTCCAGGTGGGTTGCTATTGCTATCTCAGCCAGGCTCAATGGGGAAGCAGTGCTGGAGGTGGCTCCAGAAAAGCAGAGAGAGTGGAATGAAGATGACCAAGTCTGCCCCTTCCTTTCTCCCCTCACTGTTGAGTGATGTAAACATGAGTTACTACCCTGCAGAGAGACAGCTGGCATGTTCACGACCATTTCTGAAAGCATATGGTATTCATGATCCACAGGAAGATAGGATTTGAGGCATCTGGAGAGGTAATAGAAGAGCTGACACGTAGGGAGAAACAAAAATCTTTTGCTACCCTTGAAGCCACACACACTCACGGAGCCAGTCCTGCCGTGACGGGCACTTACACTCTTAGCAGAGCCCAGACACTGTTAATCAGCCTGAGTTTCCAGCTCTGCCAATCCAGCTGCGTTTAGAGCCCACAGAGTGGCTTTGGGGTGGAGTGAGGCTGTGAGGCCACTCTGGTCCCCACAGGGCTCAGGAATGGAGTGATTTGTGGAGTGAAAGCCGTTCATCTTTTCTTTTCCCTCACAAAGTTCGCAGCATTTGTAAGATCTTAGCCATGAAAGCCGTCCGCAACAATCGCCTGGGTTCTGCCCTCTCTTGGAGCATCCGTGCTAAGGATGCCGCCTTTGCCACGCTTGTGTCAGACAGGTGGGTACCGCTGGTGTTGGCTTCCCAGGGACTGGGTGGTTGAGGTGGGCCTGAGACTGCTGCTCTGATGTCTGGGCTGGGCCCTGCAGGTTCCTCAGGGATTACTGTGAGCGAGGCTGCTTTTCTGATTTGGATCTCATTGACAACCTGGGGCCAGCCATGATGCTCAGTGACCGACTGACATTCCTGGGTGAGTCCCTGGGTTTTGTGCCCTGTGCTTTAGACACAAGTGGGTAGTTGGGGAGGTTGGAGGGATCATATCAGACCTCCCAGCACTTCCTTCATATATTCCCATTGCATCAGTGGCCCCAGAAACATCCTCCGTCATGTCCAGGATCGTGAGTTTGGCTGTCACATCTCCTTAGTGCCTCCATGTTTCTGTCTTTTTTTTTTTTTTTGAGACAGAATCTTACTCGCTCTGTGGCCCAGGCTGCCAGGCTGGAGTGCAGTGGCATGATCTCAGCTCACTGCAACCTCCACCTCCTGACTTTAAGCAATTCTCATGCCTCAGCCTCCCAAGTAGCTGGGATTACAGGCATGCGGCACCACGCCTGGCTAATTTTTGTCTTTTATTTATTTAGCTTTTTGGGACAGTCTCACTCTGTCACCCAGGCTGGAGTGCAGTGGCGTGATCTCGGCTCACTGCAACGTCTGCCTCCCGGGTCCAAGCGATTCTCCTGCCTCAGCCTCCCAAGTAGCTGGGACTACAGGCATGCGCCACCATGCCTGGCTAATTTTTTGTATTTTTAGTGGAGATGGGGTTTCATCATGTTGGCCAAGCTTGTCTCGAACTCCTGACGTCAAGTGACCTGCCCACTTTGGCCTCCCAAAGTGCTGGGATTAGAGGCGTGAGCTACTGCGCCCGGCCAGTGCCTCCATGTTTCCTTTTTTTTTTTTTTTTTTTTTTTTTTTTTGAAAGATGGAGTCTCACTCTGTCTCCCAGGCTGGAGTGCAGTGATACGATCCCGGCTCACTGCAACTTCCACCTCCCAGGTTCAAGCGATTCTGCCTCTTCAGCCTCCAAGTAGCTGGGACTACAGGTGCATGCCACAATACCTGGCTAATTTTTGTATTTTTAGTAGAGATGGGGTTTCACTATGTTGGCCAGGCTGGTCTCAAACTCCGGACCTCAGGTGATCCACCCAGCTTGGCCTCCCAAAGTGCTGGGATTACAGGCATAGGCATGAGCCACTGCACCTGGCCTAGTAAATCTTTTAATCCATGACTATTGTTACGTATTTTGACTCTGATGTTTCCCCAGATTTGGCTCTTTGGAGTTCTTCCAAGTCTGCTTTGAACGCTCTTGGTCTGCATCTCATTGGGGCCTATGAGTTTGGAGACAGAAAAAATCTCCTGCTCTGTAGAGTGGCTGGTCTGTGGTTTTTCTTCTCTTGTTTAGGGCCAGGGTGACTTTTGTAGGTGTCACTTGGGCAATTTGGGGGAATATGCACGTTACCTAGTGCTCTTGTTTCGCCGTAGGAAAGTATCGCGAGTTCCACCATATGTACGGGGAGAAGCGTTTTGCTGACGCAGCTTCTCTCCTTCTGTCCTTGATGACGTCTCGGATTGCCCCTCGGTCTTTCTGGATGACTCTGCTGACAGATGCCCTGCCCCTTTTGGAACAAAAACAGGTGAAGGTTGCAGCAGGGTGGTTTTCTTTGCTTGTCGCTGCTGGAGCTTAGTTGTGTAGCTGTTGGCAACGTGTGTTTCCTCCCTTGTCGTTCTGCCTGCGCACGTGTGTTCCCCTTAGCACCCTCTCTGGAATTCCAGACTCACACAGGAAACACTGCTTAATTTGAAATGAGGTCTTCCTGTACAAAGCACACTGTTGCGAAAGGCATGAAAGGAAGAACGTCCGAACGTGGGCCCCTGCCCAACCAGTGCAGGCCTGGGCTGGGGGCAGCCAAGCAAGGCAGGCTCTCTTCCCTAGGTGATTTTCTCAGCAGAACAGACTTACGAGTTGATGCAGTGTCTGGAGGACTTGACGTCAAGAAGACCTGTGCGTGGAGAATCTGATATTCAGCAGCTCCAGGTCATTTTCACTTCTGGGCTGATGGTTCCACATGGAGGTGGGAAAAGGCTCCCTCTATCTCAGACTTCCCCTTCCCTCCAGAAACACTGGCTCCTATGGACACATGTGCCTCTGTTCCCCTTAACCTGTGTCATTCACACACCACCTTCTTTTAGGAGGAAATGAGCGATTCTAGTGTTCTGACCTCTACATTTTGCTCTTTCCTGTTCATCATTTCCAGTATGGCCCTTTGGTATTGCTTTCTTTTATATTGATAATTTTCTGGAAGCTACTATGAGTGTTAAGTGCCCTCTACCTTTGGATTAGCTAGAACCTTCGGGAGTGTGAAAGGGCTCCTTCCTACTCGTCTCATGCTGGTGCTCTCTGCTTTGCAGGATGAGGACATAGAAACCACCAAGGTGGAAATGCTGAGACTTGCTCTGGCACGAAATCTTGCTCGGGCAATTATAAGAGAAGGCTCACTGGAAGGTTCCTGAGAACTGCTTCATTGTGGTATCTTTGTATGGCAATGTATATAGATTTTTTAAAGGAATAAATGTGTTGCAAATGTAGGTTCTTAGAGTCCACCCAGGGAGTTTATCTGTCCAGTCTGAACCTGAGGTAGTAAGATTAAAAAATGCTTGTTTTATGTTTTTTTTTTTTTTTTGAGACACAGTCTTGCACTGTTGCCTGGGCTCGAGTGCAATGGTGCCATCTCAGCTCACTGCAACCTCCGCCTCCCAGGTTCATGTGATTCTCCTGCCTCAGCCTCCCAAGTAGCTAGAATTATAGGTGCACACCACATCCAGCTAAATTTTTTGTATTTTTAATAGAGATGGGGTTTCACTGTGTTGGCCAGACTGATCTCAAACTCCTGACCTTGTGATCTGCCCGCCTTGGCCTCTCACAGTGCTGGGATTACAGGCGTGAACCACCGCACCCAGCCTTCTCTTATGTTCTATTTGATGTGGAACTGTCTTCCTGTGCCTCCTTAGATAAGAAACCACTCCCAGGTCTGGCGCAGTGGCTCACGCCTGTAATCCCAGCACTTTGGGAGGATCCCTCAACCCCAGGAGTTTGAGACCAGCCTGGACAACATAGGGAGACCTCATCTCTGTTTAAAAAAAACAAAAAAGAGGCCGGGTGCGGTTGCTCAAGCCTGTAATCCCAGCACTTTGGGAGGCCAAGACGGGCGGATCAGGAGGTTAGGAGATCGAGACCATCCTGGCTAACATGGTGAAACCCTGTCTCTACTAAAAAATACAAAAAACTAGCCGGGCGAGGTGGCGGGCGCCTGTAGTCCCAGCTACTCGGGAGGCTGAGGCAGGAGAATGGCGTAAACCCGGGAGGCGGAGCTTGCAGTGAGCTGAGATCCGGCCACTGCACTCCAGCCTGGGCAACAGAGTGAGACTCCATCTCAAAAAAAAAGAAAAGAAACCCCCAAAGTTATGGTGCCTACAGTGTCTTGGAAATTTGAAGAGCCCTTGGTGGTATACTTGTGCTTCTGACATCTTGCCTCACCTCTTCTGCAACACTTAACATTTTGGTTATTTAGTTCCCTTAAAATAGAAGCATACAGGAACCTGCACTTTTTTTTTTTTTTTTTTTTTGAGATGGAGTCTCGCTCTGTCGCCCAGACTGGAGTGCAGTGGCCAGATCTCAGCTCACTGCAAGCTCCGCCTCCCGGGTTTATGCCATTCTCCTGCCTCAGCCTCCCGAGTAGCTGGGACTACAGGCGCCCGCCACCTCGCCCGGCTAGTTTTTTGTATTTTTAGTAGAGACGGGGTTTCACCATGTTAGCCAGGATGGTCTCGATCTCCTGACCTTGTGATCCGCCCGTCTCGGCCTCCCAAAGTGCTGGGATTACAGGCTTGAGCCACCGCGCCCGGCCAGGAACCTGCACTTTTAACAAAAACCTTGGGCAGTTCTATCACAGGCTATCCACTCATGTATACCTGGAATTCATAGGTGGTACCTTTTCCTCCATCAGGGTGAATGGCGTCTATATTAGGAAGATTCCAAGTACAGTGAAAATGGTTTTATTTAACATGCAGCAAAACAAGGGCAGCAGAGTTGGTATATCCAGTACAGCCATTTGCCACGAAGCATTGACCTCAATAGTAACGAGTAACACTCAAATAACTGTAATGTCTAGAGCGTAATAGAAAGTTCCATTTCCACAGAGTAATTCCAGACATTCCCAGGGCTGCAGCAGCCAGTCTCTGGAAAGCTCTTGGGTTTATTCTTTAGTGAAAAATGATTCACTTTTGACCTGTCCTGTTCTAATGAAGCAGTGAAACCTGCTTGCTAAAGACAGCGAGGGGCAGGGAAGGAGTATGACCTCTTGATCCATAGGAAGGAATAAGGAAGCCTGGCAAGGGGCAGGGAGGAACCAGGGAATGTGGTCTGTGCCACCTTCCTTTCCCCCAGAGATGTCCGATTGCTGAGCTTGTTCATCTGAGCTCTGCAAGCCTCCCCGTGTCTATGGCAGCTGGTGATTGTTTTTTCTTTTTTTTTTGTGAGGGAGGCTTGGAATCCCTGTCCCAGGATCACATCCAGCAGCCAGAGTGGCCAGGACAAGCTGGCTGGGGCCAAGCACTGTTGAAGCAATAGGGTCTGGTGACTCGGCTCAAGTGTGGCCCCTGATCTCATCACCTCCAGACCCAGCATTTCGCTGACAGTGCCCCTCAGGAGCTGGGGAACAGTCGAGGTTTCTGGGCAGCACATTAGGACATACGTCTAGTGTAACATCTGTGATCCTGAGGCCCCCTGTGTCCAGCCACAGGTGCCACACCACATGCCATCTGGTGAGAGGGGAGGGAGGCCAAAGCAGTAGGATGCAGAGTGGCGGGAGATTGTAAGGGGAGGATAGCAGTTTATTTCATGCCAAGCAAGAGGTAGTCAGTAGGATGGCCTGTCCCCACGGCTGGAGGCACGCTTTTCCCAGAAAGCTGAGTACCTGCTTCTGGAGAAGGGGAAACACTGGCTCTCTTCATTTTCCTTCCTATCCCTAGTTGGGCCTGTCATGAGGCCAAATTCCATGTCCTGCCAAGATGTCCATAGGACACAGCCTGCCACTGCCAGGGATAAGCACACAACTCATTACTCCATGGCCATTCCAGGATGATGCCGTCCACCAGAGGCAGGGCTGGGGACTTTGCAGTATGCCAGTTCCTTATTCTGGGCCAGGTATCTTCCTGGGCCACTGAGCTTGGCCCACCTCCCTGGGGATGGCAGCAGGAGCTGGCTGGTGGGGGAAGCATGGAATTGCAAAAGGGCTGCGGCCCCTTGGGCCGTGCATCTGTCAGGTGTGAGGATGTGGCTCTTGTGGGGAGTGAGCCGTGACAGCCTCCCTTTAGAGTCTCCCACCCCCACCCCGGTGGCTTCAGTGAATGCCAGTAGAAAGAAGAAAACACCTACGCCAAGCCTGGGGTCCATGTTCCCGGGACAGCAGTGAAGTCAGGGGCCACTCCCCACCCCTGACAGCATATGGCCACTTCAAGTCACACAGGTAGATAAAAACAGGTCCTTTTAGGGGCCAAAGGAGAGGTTACCACAGCAGCAGTTTGGTTCCCAGCAGAAATGCCCAGGGCCCCTGTTCCACATCAAAGCTACAAGCACTGTCGTCAGGGCATGGAGAGTGATGGGACCAGAGCCCTCCCGGTCTCAGGGCAGCCTGCCTGGCTTCAAGGTGGAGATCACAGCATCCTCTGGGGTCATAGGTTCCCCCATTGCTCCACAGGAGGGAACTGGTCCACCTCGCCCAGCTCTGTGCTCAGCTGCTCCCCCAGGGCGAAGGTCAGCTTATAGCGAAGCCGCACCTTCTCCTGTGACAGAGGGCAGCGAGTGAGATCCAGCCCAGGCGGCCCCTCAGCAGGACGCCCTCTACTCTGCTACCCTCTCTGTGCTACAGGAATGGTCCCTTTTCCCCACAACCCCCAACCATGCTCAGCTGCTTAACCTGAGGCAGCAAAGGGATGTGTCAATCCTACAGTCAAAACACTTCCGGCTGGGAGGTGGTGGTCCTGAGGTCCTAATCTGGGGCAGCTGGGGCCTCAGGCTGGGACCCCGGGTGCTTTGCTACTCACCTTCAGTGGATTGGCCAGCAACATGACCTGGGTGATGGCTGCCGGTGGCTGGATGGGGCTGAATGGAGAGAGTTCTGTCCCGGAGGGTGGCTGCAACTTCACTTTCATTGACTAAAGAGAGAAGCTCCTTTGAAGACAGCTGGCAGGTGCCCCAGATGGAACCCACAGTGCACATACACACTGCCACCTGCTGGCTGCAAAGGCCTCCACACAATAGGGTCAAGCTAAAGCCGTTTTGGCCCCAGGGAGACACTCGTACCTTGGGCACTGCAGCCTGCAGCACGATGCTCTTGACAGGCAAGGGTGCTGTGTTCAGCATGGACACCACCACCACCAGTACGTCAGGTCGTCCTGGGGGACACTCCTTGGCAAAGTGGAAGAGGATGCGGAAGCCGTTTTTATCATAGGCTGTGATGGGAAGGGCACTGCCTGCAAGAACGTGGCACGTGGGTGTGGGAGGAGCAGCACCAGAGACACCCAACAGAGCCCTGGCGGTGAGGGGACAAAGGCTACTCCGTGGCCGTGATGAATCCAATGCTTCCTTATGGAATCTGGGAGGGGCGCTCAGTGAGGAGCTTAAGGCCAAGAATGCAGGCAAGGAGGACTGCCTGGCTCTAAGGGACCCCCTGCAAACAGTGCCTGGATCCACCCGTCGCATGTCCTACAGCTCTGTGGCTGTAGGCCCCACTGCCCTGCCCACCTCAAGCCTCCAACACCTACTAGGCTTGATCGATTCCAGGGGCACGTGGATGCTGGCCAGGGAGAGCTCAGGCCCCTTCAGGGGGCTGCCCTGGGACTGGAAACTCAGCGGCTGGAAGAGTGGGCTGCCAGGTGCCGTGCAGAAGGGCAGGAGAGGCCTGGCTGGGGTGGTGGTGGAGATGAGAGGGGAGGTGGCAGGTTTCACCAAGCCTGAGGTCCTGGGAGGTGGGAAGGATGGAAGGCACATCAGAGAGCCAGCCAGAGCTGGACTGACCCTCACCCAAGGCCCCTGGCCATGCTCTTACCCAGGCCCACCCCTTGCCTTCCAGCCTGACTGATGGGACTACAAGGCACCCCCACCCCTTCAAAGTTAACTCTGGTTCTGACACATTCAGGCCCAACCCCACATCTCCTCCCACTCATTACACTTTGGCCTCTTCTAGAAGCTGATCGAGGGCATCCAGGTGGTGCAACACGCTGTCACCCAATGCCAAGCCATGGTGCCCAGGGACTGCAGGCTCAACTTTTGGGGCCAAAGCTGGGGCCACTCCAGTAGAAAATAAGAAGGAGCCCGCACTGGGGGCAGGAACACTGGCTGGGACCACAGGAGCTGGGAAGGGAGACGGCAGTGGAGCTTGCGAGCTGCTTGAGGAGGGGGCCGAAGGCTGGAGAAGAGGAGCGTCGGAGGCGCCACAGGCAGTGGTCCCCGGCCTGGGGCTGAAGAAGTCCAGGTCGGACTGTTCCCTCTATGAGCAATGGAAAAGGTGGTGAGCCGAGGGCTGGCGGGGAGGGGCTGCCGCTGGAGCGGGGCACAGCCCTCCAAGGACCGCACGGAAGACAGACCCGGAAACACTCATTGTTCCCCGCTGCAGCTGGCAGGCTCTGGAGGGAAAGGACAGCTAACTGTAGCCCAGGAGACATGACACTGGAAAGTGGAGGTCCTTGGCACAGTAGTGCTGTCACCGATCCTGTGCCCCTACCTGGAGTAGGTGCCACTGGCTGTTCCCAGCTGACTCTTTGGGAGGGACATTAGGGGCTGGGTCGGCGAGGCCTGACAACAGAGAAGAAAACTGGATGAGAAGAGACTGAGCTGGGCAGCCCTAGCCCCGCCTTGCCTGGTCAGGTGACAAGTGACATCAATGGGTGAAGGCACAGGGAGAAGCTGTTCTGCAGGCAGCCTCCAGAGGGGAATGGAGCCCTCCAGTCCATGATGCAGAAGTGGGGGGTTTGTGGAACGGGGTGCAGGGCAGGAGGCAGAGTCCACCGGGAGGATGGCTGTGGGGCCCTCAGGGTTGCTGAACTTCACTGACTACCTACAACTCAGGGCTCTTTGCCCACCTCAACAGTCACACTGGGGCCCCGCTCAGGACTCCTCCTAATTCCACACACCCTTCTTCCCCCCGAAGCCCTGTCAGGGGATGGACAGTCCCCTGCGGGTCGTACCCAAGCAGAGCAGCTCCTCATCCAGCAAGGAGAGGGCGCTGCTTGTGCTGTTGGGCCCCGGGGTGGCCTCGGCCTGGCTAGAGGAGCGGCTACGTGGAGGTCCTGAAGCCTGGGGTGGTGGAGGGAGGATCGGGATGCCCGAGGAGGGTGGAGTGGGTGCTGGGGCCAACACGGAGGACAAACTGTTTGTCGTGTCCAGCTCGGCAAGGTCGATGAGCGTGCCTTGGTTACTGCACTGACTGTTTCCTGGATGGGTCAACAGAGTGGAACAGGAATAATTAGCGGTCTTCTAGTGGCTGTGTGGCAGGAGGCAGCACCCTAGGCACAGTGGTTACTGCTCCAGCCTCTGGCCTAATCCAATGGCATCTCTGCCAGGGGATGCTGTAAAGCAAGCCTGAGAAAGCAGGCGGGGAAATTCCCACCCACATCTCCAGGCCTCCGGGAAGCTGAAGGACTGCTTGGAATGGCAGAGAACCCCCTCGGGCCTTGTGCAACACCACGCTGGTCAGCCTACACCCGCAGCTTCATGGTCGTGACCTGAGGCTGGTCTGGAGGAGTCTAGAGTTGGGGACCAGAGCATCTCACCTTCTGAGTCAGGCAGGGTTAAGGTGGCCACCTCGCCATTGATGACCTGCCCTTCAATAATTGTTTTGTAAGAGTTGATGACCCGGGAGAGGTTGTCACTGGCCTGCAGGATGTCCCCTGGAGCAGGAAAGAGAGACTTCTCACTCCTGTTGTGACAGTTCCCACCTACGTATCTAAACGCCTGGCTCATCCCTGACAGTTGCTCTTTCACTTACCCAAACTGTTATCATTGTCCTCAGTCTCACTGGCGAGTTTAAATAAAGTCCGCCTCTTGTTCTCACACCGATCAAACAGCTCCTGAAAGAGACTCAAGACATAAAAATCAAACCACACAGGCCCTTAGAGATCATCTGATTCATTCAGGGTTCACACCCAGAAAACGACGGGGATCTGCCAGTTGCCATGGTCAGTTACCAGCAGAGCTGGGACCACAGCGCACGTCTTCTTGCCACCAGCCACCACCACACCACGTCACCCAGGGTGTTGGTTTAGGTAGCAGTCACCAGGATGGATGAGGGGAAGTCAGTCCCCCTCCTGCCTTCCAGGCTGGCATGCTCCTCAGAACTCAAAATATCCACCCAACCATGGCCTGCACCACATGGGCATCAGGGTCACAAGGAAGCCTCTCTGTCTCAACGTCCCCAAAGCAGTAAGGAAAGGCAGAGAGCAGGGGTGAGCACCGAGGGCGTGGTCTCTGGAGTCAGACTCAGGTTTCCATTCAGCCCTTACACCCTGGGCAAATCAGCTGATCCCAGGCAGCAAATGGGGACGCCACTCTCTACTGACGTGGCTGCTGTGCAGATGAGTAAGGTCATGAATACGCTGCCAAGTGCACAGCCTGTGTCTCTGACAAGGCAGGTGCTCAGCAAATGCTGGCTGAGCTCCTGGAGGGCAGCGTAGCCCCGGGAGGCAGCGTTTGCCGTCGACGGTCCCACCTTCATCAGCTCTCTGTCCCCGTCCGAAGAGTCCTCCTGGCTGTAATGAAGCAGCATCTCATTGAGCAGTCTCACATTGTTGTTAACTTCCTCTAACGTGTGCAGACGCTTGGTCACCTTCTGGATCCGTGCCTCATCCTGCCCCAATTAAGAAGATCAGGAGAAAGAGAGCTTCACTTGACTGTCTTTCCACTTCCGCCAGGTCATACCTTACCCCACGACACAAGCGCAGAGGCATGGAAGCTCCTTCCAGTGTTGGGTGCCTGGGGCCCAGTCTACACTTCTGCTTTCACATCCCTGCTCCCGTCCCACTCCTCTCTTCCATGCTCCTGTGGAAGCTATTGTGCTCCTCCTCCCACTCTCAGCCTCCGGGGCACAGGTAGGGCAGCTGGCAGCAGGGGAGAACAAAACAGGCTGTGTCCAGGGGCAAAGAGGCTTCTGCTGTGTGGTCATGGGTTCCTCCACCCTGTGCCTGAAGGACCCACTCACTTCCTTCACCATGGACTTGATGAGCTTGTTGGCCTCTTGCAGGTCATCTGGGTTCTTGCTTTTCAGCAGCTTGGCTAAAAGCTGAGAGGAGAAAATCAGAGGTGAAGGGAAGAGGTAGCATCCCTACCCCGGGGAGACCCCAGAGAGCTCCCCGCAGCACAGTGCAAACCACATTCCCCTGGTGCTACCCTCTCTCATCTGAGAAAATCCCAGGCCCAGGGTGCTCTTTACCTTAGACTTCTCCTCATCATCAAAAACAGGGTTTTTGGGACGAGGTGGTGGAGAGGGGATCAGCGTCCTGTCCACAGGAATTGGTGGATCAGACTGCACTATGCCTGAAAGGGGACATGGCAGCATGTGCACTCAGGCTGTGGTCACCTTGTCACCCCTCCTCATACACCAAGGGCCACGTCCCTGTGATCAAGACCTGCAAAGGGTAGTGGGATGGAGGGCAGGCTGCTACACCTTATCCCATCCAACCCGACTCAGCCTTGCCTGGGGACAAATGCTGTTCGCTTCAGGAGGGACTCTGGGGATCCCAAACCTTCCCTTCTGTCCTTGCCTGGGCCAGCCTTTGAGGGCTGCCTGGAGGCTGTGGGCAGGCAGACACGTACCCTGTCTCTTCAGCATGTGGTAGGCGTCTTTGATCTTTGCTTCTTCTGGCAGGGCCATGGTCCAGCTGTATAGCAGCTCAATAACCTTGGTCTTCACTTTCTCAGACACCCTGTCCCCCAGGTACTACACGGCAAGAGAACAGGAGAGGACCTAGTAACTGCAGTGTTGAGGCAGAGAAAGTGTAAGGTTCCCTTCACAGCAATGGCATGGCTGCTCAGCAGCTATGGTCCTACTCAAAACCCACAGGTGTCCAAGTGTGTGTGAGACAGCGTGGGGAGGGGAAGGACCTCCCTGTGGTGTGCTTGTGTCCACTGGATACAGTCTGTGGATAGGCAGGGGGCCAGGAGGTCATCACTGCATTTTCACACACAAGTTGCCAGAAACAAACTGCATTTTATCTTGAGGGTGTTTATGAGAATGTCTTTAGCCTGAAAAAGTATTCCCTCTGCTTTAAGTGGGGGCCCAGAGCTGTGCCACACCAGCGTGCAACAGAACATGGCCAGCTGAGCATCGGAGCAATGACGGAGGCCAGCTCCCCTTATCCACGAGAGACAGGCCAAGAAAACCCACGAAACCCACAACTGCCGTGTGCCAGGAGCCTAGAGTCCCATACTACATGGGCTCTCACCTTGGACAAACACACAGCCACTGCCACATCACCTGTCAGATTTGGGTTGTGGGTGCTTCAGAAAAAGCTGCTAGTCCCTGTGGCCTGTTTGGTCATCCCGTTACCTCCAGGGCCTAGCTCTCTAAGGACAAGACACGAATAATCTCAGTTCCTTGGAGATGCTGGATGGGCAGTGAAAGCCAGTATGATGGGAGATGGAAATGAACACAAAAGAAGTCCCTAAGAGCGAGGAATCCGCCGCTGACTGACCTTTGGAGAGACGACTTTGATTAACTCATTCAAAAAGCGGAACTTCCCCACTTCGTTATGAAATCTCCTCCCACAGTTCTTCATGCACGCCTCCAGCACCTGTAGCCGCGCAGAGGAGAGGCGCTGAGTGAGGGTGCGCTCGGGGCTGGGACCTGGCACTGGCAAGACCCCTGGCACCCAGCGAGTGCTGAATAAACACGCCCACAGGAAGGAGCTCATCACAAAAAGCGGTGTGCACTGCCTGGGGACAGTGCAATTAAGCAATGGGATCGCCCACAGACCACGTCCCTCCAACTGCAAACCTCTGCTGGGAAAGCTGGGCAGGGACTAAAGCAAGAAACCCCGAGAACCCGACCCCAAGAAGGCCTGGATGCCAGTCCTGGAAGGTGCCTTCCTTAAAGATTCTGGCCTTGTGTTTTACAATGAGGGAGGTGAGGTCCAGGGACAAAGTTTCTCTGACTCGGTGTCCCGGGTGCTTTCCACAAGCTCACCAACAGTTGTGCAGGGGGTGGGAGGGATGTTTAAATCCTGTTATCTTTGAGAAAGATGACAGGGTATTTTACCTCCCTCCACTGATCTCCCTAACTTACGCTTCGGCTTTCCTGTGCTGCCTGTGGTCCCTGGCACTGTGGTTTCTAAGGCGGGGTGGGGTGCACTGTCCATGCTCCCTTTCTTGGCTTCTGCATTTTAAAGCAGGGTTTCTCAGATGAGGCCTGGATGATACTTTGGGCTGCTCATTCTTTGTCACGGGGGGCCACTCTGCACTTTATAGTGTGTTGAGCAGCATCCTTGGCCTCTGCCTACTTGATGCCGGGAGGACCCCTACCCCGACGTGTGACAACTAAAAATGTTTCCAGACATTGCTAAATGTTCCCTGGAGGGCCCTGTTGAGATTCACTGGTTTGTGTTTTGTTTTTTGTTTTTTTTTGAGACAGAGTCTCGCTATGTTAGGCTAGAGTGCAGTGGTATGATCACCACTGTACTTTAGCCTCAACTTCCCAGGCCCAAGCCATCCTCCAACCTCAGCCTCCCGAGAAGCTGGGACCTCCCGAGAAGCTGGGACCACAGGTGTGTGCCACCATGCTTGGCTAATTTTTTTATTTTTTGTAGAGACAGGGTCTCACTATGTTGCCTAGGCTGGTCTTGAATTCCCTTAAGCAATCCTCCCGGCCTAGGCCCCAAAAAGTGCTGGGACTATAGGTACAAGCCACCATGCCCTGCTGAGAATCACTGTTTTAAGAAATTCGTTCTACAGCAAACACGACTGAGGGGAGCATGTGAGCTAGATAATATTTCTTTTCTCTTTCCAGGACCCGAACGCAGTAGGGCTAAAGCCCCGGATTCCTCAGATCTCGGCTGCTCTTTGGTTTAGGAGCATGTGGAGGCACTGAGGGCCAGGCACCATTCCATGCCTTAAATTCCCTCAGTCTGAATAGACACCAAGATCTGCCCCAGGGGACTCAGCCATCAGTGCGACACCTTCGCTAGTGACCGGCATGATGTTTAACTACAGAATGAATGGACTCACCTCTCTTTTCTTCCCCCGGCCAACTCTGAACTATCAACACAGCCCTGTCAGCATCTCGTCACAAAGGCTTCTCCTGCCCCACAGGAGGCTCAGGGCCTTGACTCTGCGCTGATTTCCTTAGCCCTCTGCCTCACACACTAACCGTGTGGCTGTGCTGGCAGGGATGGCACTGCAGTCACCTAACTGCAGTTAAGGAGATCAGTGGAGGGAGGAGAAATACGCTGTCATCTTTCTCAAAGATAACAGGATGTAAACATCCCTCCCACCCCCTGCACAACTGTTGGTGAGCTTGTGGAAAGCACCTGGGACACCGAGTCACAGAAACTTTGTCCCTGGGCCTGGCACAACGCACACACATTTGTGGAACGGCTGGCTGAACAGATTCTAGATCTATCTAGTCTGTATCAAGGACTTTCTGTTGGCTTTTGGGATGAGCCCTGAGAACCACTATGGGGGCATGAGGAATGGCGGGGGCATGAGCAATGGCGGGGGCAGGTGAAGGGCTGCAGCTTCCATCTCTGGAGAGTGAAGAACCTACTGTCAGGGCCTGGAGTGCCTCCCATTCCTGCGGGGACTGGATCTTGTGGGCCAGCAGTCGGACGGCGATCTGTGGCCTGGGGGACAAGCAGAACACACTTCAGTGCACTAAGCCTGGGGCTACCTGGCTGGCCCTCCTTGGCCATGATTGTTCCCCTTCCCAGTCTGCTCCCTCAGCTGCCCCCACAGTGCTGAGACTCACCCTTCGAGCTCCTTGTTGATCTGATCGCAGAAGCCAATTATGTATTCCCAGTCCTCCTGGCGGTTGGAAGGATTGGTGGCTTTATCTTGGGACAGAACAAAGAAGAAGACAAGTGTTAGGAAGAGCAAGGAGGATGCAATGGAAGGTTTTCTTCGCAAGTTTTAGGCACTAAAGAGTTTGCTTTCAACTTTACTCTATAATACAGAAGCCTCAACAGTTGAGTCAGTAGCAAGGAGAAAGGAAAAAAAAAGGGTCAGTAGGAGAGCAAATACAAATACTGCTTTCTGATCAGTATTTTGAAAGCCACAAATAAAAGAGAAAACAAATTCTGTCCCGTGAAGCTTAGAGTGGATCAAGGTCAAAAGGACAAACACAAATAATTAAAATATTCCCAAATAAATGCCTACATAAAACATGTAAATATAATAATAAAGGGAATATAAATATAATAATAAAGGGAACTCCAGCTGTATACAAATGAGCTCAGTGTTAAGCAAGTGGAGATGGTCAGGAAGGGTTTGTGGGGAAACTGAAATCAAATTGAACTAGATAAAAAATATACATATTTATAACCATGAATTTTTTTTTTTTGACAGAGTCTCACTCTTGTCGCCCAGACTGGAGTACAGTGGCGCAATCTCAGCTCACTGCAACCTCTGCCTCCCGGGTTCAAGTGATTCTCCTGCCTTAGCCTCCCAAGTAGCTGGGACTACAGGTGCGTACCACCATGCCCGACTAATTTTGTGTTTTTAGTAGAGACGGGGTTTCTCCATGTTGGTCAGGCTGGACTCGAACTCCCGACCTCAGGTGATCTGCCCGCCTTGGCCTCCCAAAGTGCTGGGATTACAGGCATGAGCCACCGCGCCGGGCGAATATTTTCCACATACCTGTCAAAAGGTTTTTCCAGACCTAGCCTTCCATAATGCTTTAAGTACTTTTGAAATTGCACATAATGCTCATCACTGTCAAGTCAACAACATTTACTTAGCCCCTACTAAGCCCCGGTCACTGTGCAATCTCCCTGGGATTGCAGCTTGAGTATCTAGCACCCCCAGGCTCTAATGGCCTTCCATGGTCAAGCACAAACACAAGTACTAGAGTTCTCAGAGGGCCACTGGGATTTAAAATCTAGGCACTAAATGCAAAGTTCCAATATTTGGTATGGGCTCTCCTCCCTGTTACCTTCCCAAACCTGTGATTACACTGAAGAGCCCTGCTGACGGTGGCTACATGGGTTCCCATCTCTGATTCAGATCCAGAGGCTCCCTCTTCAGAAAGCACTCTCCAGCTGTTTGCTAAATTTAGGGCTTTGGGTTCCAAAGACAAATGGAAGGCTGAAGACACACACCCTTTGAAACACTCCTGCTCCCAGCTGGGTGCAGTGTCTCACGCCTATAGTCCCAGCACTCTGGGAGGCCGAGGCAGGCGGATCATGAGGTCAGGAGATCAAGACCATCCTGGCGAATACGGTGAAACCCCGTCTCTACTAAAAATACAAAAAAATTAGCCGGGTGTAGTGGTGGGCGCCTGCAGTCCCAGCTACTAGGGAGGCTGAGGCAGGAGAATGGCGTGAACCTGGGGGGCGGAGTCTGCTGTGAGCCGAGATCGCGCCATTGCACTCCAGCGTGAGTGATAGAGCGAGACTCTGTCTCAAAAAACAAACAAACAAACAAACCCAAAACACTCCTGCTCCCTCCCCAGATCTCCATGAAGGCCCAAGGCAGGGCGTCAGAGCCCCTCCCGACAAGCCCCTCTTTGTCAGAAGTTTCTAAATTCTCATTTCTCATAATTGTGTTTTGTTAACTTTAAAAATCACCAGCTGGGCTGGGTGCAGTGGCTCACGCCTGTAATCCCAACATTTTGGGAGAACGAGGCAGGCAGATCACCTGAGGTCAGGAGTTCAAGACCAGCCTGACCAACATGGAGAAACCCTGTCACTACTAAAAATACAAAATGAACTGGGCGTGGTGGCGCCTGCCTATAGTCCCAGCTACTCAGGAGGCAGAGGCAGGAGAATCACTTGAACCCAGGAGGCGGAGGTTGCCTTGAGCAGAGACTGCGCCACTGCACTCCAGCCTGGGCAACAAGAGTGAAAATTCCGTCTAAAAAAAAAAAAATCACCAGCTGGATGAGCAAATCCTAACAGAGACTCCAGCTCCTTCACTGGGAACAGGGCTGCAAGGATCTGAGTAGAGACAGCTGCCAAGCAGAGGGAAGGCCCATGGCAGCCAGTGTAGCACCCTGCTTCCCAGGTCCGGGCTCGGCCTCCCCGGCAGTGTTTCTGTTCTGGCTGCAATGGCTGCGAGGGGAAGATTCTGATGGTTTAGATTCATATTTATTTATTTATTTTTTGAGATTGAGTCTCACTGTATCACCCAGGCTGGAGTGCAGTGGCGCGATCTGGGCTCACTGCCACCTCCGCTTCCTGGGTTCGAGCTATTCTCCTGCCTCAGCCTCCTGAGTAGCTGGGATTATAGGCATGCGCCACTACGCCTGGCTACTTTTTGTATTTTTAGTAGAGATGGGTTTTCGCCATGTTGGCCAGGCTGGTCTAGACCTCCTGACCTCAGGTAAGGAGGTCAAGACCAGCCCCAGCCTCCCAAAGTGCTGGGATTACAGGCGTGAGCCACCGCACCCTGCCTAGGTTTCTATTTAGAAGAAAAGAAGGTGTCTGTCTTCAATCTTGAAAGAGAATCAGTAGGTCCTTCAAAATCTCGAGCTTGAAAGGAGGGGAGTTGAATGTAATCAAGGGTGGCCATCTGGAAAGAAATGTCTGGCAATCCTGCATTACTGTACGGTAGCCTACCAGCTCTCACATTCCAAATGCCGAGTCTCTCCCACCAATTGTCTGAAACCTTCTCAGGTGTTAGCATTAGTGTGGCTCTGTTACTAATTCCTATCGGGTGCTTAAAGTTCTCCATAACACCAAAAGGCTGCAGGGTACAAAAATTAAATGGTCTGAGGAGCCGTCCCCATCCCCCGGTGCTATTATTTTGGGAACCGTCATACACCTTGTGATAGAAGAAAAATTGGCCCACTCCCACTTTTTGCACGGGGAAAAGCATCTTCCAAGTACAGAGTAAAATGTGGATCCCCCCACTCCCGAAGCAATGGGTATTCACCACAAAATATCTTCTTCCCAAGCCTATTAGTGTTCCAACAGCATTTCTACTTCCAAGAACACTCCTGCCCACTTTTCACTCGTATTAATTTCTCTAGAATCTCACTTTCTTCCACCTTGATAGACCTTTTTACGGCAGATCCACAGGGAGCTCTTTGCCTACTCAGGGGCACAAAAAGCCCCGGTTTCTGCAACGGTCAGTTCCATATCTATCTCCTCCAGCTCTCTGGGCAGCTCAGAAAGCAGAGCTCACCCGCCCACAGGAATGGGAAGGAACCTCTGGGGATAATTCTGGGTGACTTGATCTCTCCATCTGCCTACTGCCTCCCCAGCAGATGCACACAGCCTTCCACCCACTCAACATTTCCTTCACCTGGCACAGAGGTGACACCCGAGCTTCCCCTACAGACCTTGCCTTCCCGAACCGCCCCTCTGGGCTCCGCTCTGACTCATGATTTCTGTCTATTTTCGGGCCTCTGTTGAAAGCCTCATCTGTTTCTGTGTCTCTGGATTTCCTGCTTTCATTTTTTCAGCTTCACTCCATTGCTAGCCTAGACTCTCGTGGGATTTAAAACGTTATGTGGCGATGGAAACAGCAGCATTGGGTACCCCATTCCAGCATGGCTCAGACATTCCAGAGAAAACAATATCTACATAGCAGGCTGGATGTGGTGGCTCATGCCTGTAATCCCTGCACTTTGGGAGACCAAGGCAGGTAGATCATTTGAGGTCAGGAGTTCGAGACCAGCCTATACAACATGGTGAAATCCTGTCTCTATTAAAAATACTAAAATTAGCCGGGCACGGTAGCACACACCTGTAATCTCAGCTACTTGAAGGCTGAGGCTGGAGAATTGCTTGAACCCAGGAGGCAGAGGTTGCAGTGAGCCATGATTGTGCCACTGCACTCCAGCCTGGGCAACAGAGTAAGACTCCATCTCCAAAAAATAGAAATAAAAATAAAAATATACATATACATATACATATACATATACATATATATATATATGGGCTGGGCATGGTGGCTCATGCCTGTAATCCCACCATTTTGGGAGGCCGAGGCAGGTGGATCACCTGAGTGAGGTTAGCAGTTCGGGACCAGTCTGACCAATATGGTGAAACGCCATTTCTACTAAAAAGACAAAATTAGCTGGGCATGGTTCCGTGCGCCTGTGATCCCAGCTACTTGGGAGGCTAAGGCAGGAGAACCGCTTGAACCCAGGAGGTGGAGGTGGCAGTGAGCTGAGATCAGGCCATTGCACTCCAGCCTGGGCCATAGAGTGAGGCTCCATCTCCAAAAAGAAAAATCAATGTAACAAATGACTTATAAACAAGCAGACACAAGAACATGGGCTGGAAAGGGAGTAAAGGTCAATCTTCAATGGTAGGGTCCTGAATGGAAACACAAACTTAGTCAATCACCAAGTCTTTGTTAAGCACCCACAGACAACGAAGTAAACAGCATGTCAGCATGCCAGACCCCGGAGGGACTGCAGAAACAGTTCGAGACACAGATTTTACCCTCGAGGAGGCTGTGCTCTCCGGGTTCAATACATGAAAAAAAAAAATCAGTTCAAAACACAAGACAGTACATAATTGGGCTAATGTGGTACAGAAATGAGTCTAAAAACAAATGTATGGCCCGGGCTCACACCTGCAATCCCAGCATTTTGAGAGGCTGAGGTGAGTGGATCACGAGGTCAGGAGTTCAAGACCAGCCTGGCTAAGACGGTGAAACCCTGTCTCTACTAAAACTACAAAAATTAGCCAGGCGAAGAGGCAGGCACCTGTAATCCAGCTACTTGGGAGGCTGAGGCAGGAGAATCACTTTAACCCAGGTGGCAGAGGTTGCAATGAGCTGAGATTGTGCCACTGCACTCCAGCCCGGGTGACTAGAGTGAGACTCCGTCTCAAAAAAAAAAAAAAAAAAAAAAAAAAAAAAGCATCACTTCTCTTTCCTGACTTCCCTATTTCTTTTTCTTTTTTCTTTTTTTTTGAGACAGGGTCTCACTCTGTCACTCAGGCAAGAGTGCAGTGGTGTGATCATGGCTCACTGTAGCCTCAACTTCCCAGGCTCAGATGATTCTCCTATCTCAGCCTAGCTGGGACCACAGGTACTCACATCATGCCCAGCTAATTTTGTGTACTTTCGGTAGAGACAGAATTTTGCCATGTTGCTCAGGCTGGTCTTGAACTCCTAGGCTCAGGCAATCCGCCTGCCTCGAACTCCCAAGGTGCTGGGATTACAGTTATGAGTCCCAGTGCCTGGCCTCTTTCGTTTTTTTTTTTGTTGTTTGAGATGGGGTCTCATTCTGTCACCCAGGTTGGAGTGCAGTGGCTCCATCACGGCTCACTGCAGTCTCTGCCTCCCAGGCTCAAATGATCCTCCCACCTCAACCTCCCAAGTAGCTGGGACCACCCACAGGAGTGTGCTCATTCTTTTTTTAGAGATAGGGGTCTCACTCTATTGCCCCAGGCTGCAGTAGGCAATCATGGCTCACTGCAGCCTCCAACTCCTGGGCTCAAGCAATCCTCCCACCTCAGCCTCCTGAGTAGCTGGGACCACAGGAATGAGCCACTGTATGTGGCCTATTAAGTCACTATTCCTATAAATAGTACCACCTTCCAAAAGTCCCCTAGGCCCCCATCTCTTTTTTGACTCCTTCTTCCCTCCCTCCTCATCCATTCCTCTCAGTCCTGTGGTCCTTTCCTTCTCAATGTCTTTTTAAATCCCTTCCTTCCTTATCCCTATCTTCCACTCCTTCTCACCTGCTTCTAGAACTTCCATTCTAATCCATCCTAATCCTATGTAAAGTCCTTATATGAAATCAAGCCTCTTAAGACACCAGGCCAGGTGCGGTGGCTCACGCCTGTAATCCCCCAGCACTTTGGGAGGCCGAGATGGGCGGATCACGAGGTCAGGAGATTGAGACCAGCCTGGCTAACACGGTGAAACCCCGTCTCTACTAAAAATACAAAAAAATTAGCCGGGCGTGGTGGCGGGTGCCTGTAGTCCCAGCTACTTGGGAGGCTGAGGCAGGAGAATGGCATGAACCCGAGGCGGAGCTTGCAGCGAGCCGAGATTGCGCCACTGAACTCCAGCCTGGGCGACAGAGCAAGACTCCGTCTCAAAAAAAAAAAAAAGACACCAAAACACCGATTTCATCTAGTACAGAAAGAATGAGGGCCTGATAACTGCAGAAATTTAAACTTCTTTGGCGGGGCCGGGCGCGGTGGCTCATGTCTATAATCCCAACACTTTGGAGGGCGCTGAGGCAGGTGGCTCACTTGAGGTCAGGAGTTCGACACCAGCCTGGCCAACATGGTGAAACCCGATGTCTACTAAAAATACAAAAATTAGCCAGTTGTAGCGGCACATACCAGTAGTCCCACTTGGCACCTCCCAAGTCCCACTACTTGGGAGGCTGAGGCTGGAGGATCGCTTGAACCCAAGCAACAGAAGTTGCAGTGAACTGAGACTGTGCCACTGCACTCCAGCCTGGGTGACAGAGCGACTCTGTCTCAAATAAATAAATAAATAAATAAATAAAATAAACTTCTTGGGCTGGAAATTGGAGACTTGGTAGAATTTGGTCTTCACTTCCCAGCCTTATCTTCCCTCATTTCCAAACCCCTCTGTTACTGTGTGCCCCAAACAGGTTTGCTCTCTCTACATCACCATCTAATGTGTTTGTTTGTTTGTTTTTTGTTTTTTGCGCCAAATTTTCCCATTCTTCAATGGCTAGCTCAAATGCAGTATCCTCACTGAATCATCTGTTCCCCCATCCCCAGTTCCCTAAAGAGAAAGCCTGCGTTTTAGCACTGCCTTGTATCTTTATCTTTTAAGAGTTCTTTATCCACTCCAGCATCAACCTCCATCCAACCACAGGCAAAATCTTTTTTTTTTTCTTTAAGACGGAATCTCGCTCTGTAACCCAGGCTGGAGTGCAGTGGCGTGATCTTGGCTCACTGCAAGCTCCACCTCCCGGGTTCATGCCATTATTCTGCCTCAGCCTCCCCAGTAGCTGGGACTACAGGCGCCCGCCACCACATCCGGCTAATTTTTTGTACATTTAATAGAGACGGGGTTTCACCGTGTTAGCCAGGATGGTCTCGATCTCCTGACCTCGTGATCCGCCCGCCTCGGCCTCCCAAAGTGCTAGGATTACAGGCATGAGCCACCGTGCCTGGCCGCAAAATCTTCTTAAACTTCCCAACTCCTATAACACCCCACATAGCAGGTACTCATTAAACATCGCTTGACTGATCGCGGTGGGACTTGAAAGAAGACTGAAGTCATCAAGAGATAGTTTGTGAGAAAAGAGAATCTGAGATGGTTTTTCAAGCATTTAGTTGAGGAAAGGGGAGCAGGGCTTCCACGTAAGGAGAGCAACGTGTATTGGTAAGCTAAGAACATCAGACTGAGCAGAGGAGAAAAACGTGGAAGCCACAGAGAAAAAGGCCTGGAACAACCAAGGCCAGATTACAAGCAACAGTGGAATGACTTGATTCAACACAAGCACGCTTCTGGGAGCAGAATGGACTGAGGAGAGGTGAGGACGGGAGAGACCTGAGTCTCTGGGCCAAGCAGAGGCTTCTGCAACCATTCAGGCAAACGTGGGGTGACAAGGACCCTGAGTGAGATGATGCTGAATCCCAAATGCTGGTTTGCTCAACTGGTACAGTTCACATCATTAAGTCCTAACAACCGTGAAGCTTGTGTCTCTACAGATAGCATGTGACTCCCCCCCCCCCCCGACCAAGTGTCCCTCTCACTTCATAATGTGACTCTAGGCTGGGTGCAGTGGCTCACGTGGCTCACGTGCGTAATCCCAGAACTTTGGAAGGGAAAGGTGGGAGGATCACTTGAACTCAGGAGTTTGAGACCAGCCTGGGCAACATAGCAAGACCTCATCTCTACTAAAAATCAAAAGAATTAGCCAAGCGTGGTGGTGTGTGCCTATAGCCCCAGCTACTTGGGAGGCTGAGGCAGGAGACTTATTTGAGCACAGGGGTTCAAGGCTACAGTGAGCTATGATCGCGCCCCTGCACTCCAGCCTAGACAACAGTGCGAGACTCTGTCTCAAAACCAAGTAACAAAAACAAAATGTAGCCTATTAAACTCAGCTTAGGTCATTTAAATTATTCAATACCCATATTAATATCTTCAAAGCAAACTAATTCCACTGTGGTTATAGCAAGTTAGGTATTTCTAGGCAAGTGGTTTGATTGGAGTCAGGATGTCCTCTTTTTGTGAAATTATGGCAGTAGTACCTGCTTTGCTAGGATACTTGATAAACGAACTTAATGAATATCTGTAAAGTACTTTGAGCTCCTTGGAGAACAGTTCCATATATAAAGAAGCCTTATGACCTGCCTGCAACTGTAGATTTGGCAAACGTAATCTTACTTTTTTTCTCTTTTGGGATATGCTCCCCTTTAAACTGAAGCTCAACCTCCTGAAGGGGGTTTCTTACTAGGAAAAATCAGACAATTTAAGGAAATAGCTATCACCTCCAAGATCCTGGAAGTACTAAATAAAAGACCTCAGAACGAGGCAGTACTAGGTATCTCGCCTATCCCATTACCAGTCCAATTTTTCTCTCCACTTCAAGGAGGCTTCCAGGTCTAGCCTATAGAAAAGTTCACTTATTAACCCTCAGGCCGAGTACTACCTGCTAACCAGATTAACACACATTTCCTTCGTAGCACTGTAATTCACAGTGCAATGACAGCAATACGCCTCTATAACTACAGCTTCAGACTGTGCTCCTCGGCCTTAGAATAGGCTGTCAACACTGACTCGTTAGGATGTTCAAAGGGGTATATGTATGTGTGCGGGGTGGGGGAGTCCTCGATACCGATTTCACCATGCTTCTGTGGTCACTGCAAGAAAAAGGTAGAGCTCTCTGCTCTCTATCGTCGCTCTCTTTGGAATATTATTCTCACTTCAAGCATTCTGCCTGAGCGAAGCCGTCACTTCTTCAACACATGGTCGCAATTCTGAAGCTGCTAGGCGACTGAACGCAGTCGGCAGCACCCACCACTACCGGAGATTCAGCCCCAATCCGAAGCTTTTCCCTTAGTCAGGGGGCGCTAGGTTCCTGGAGTCACCGCCGGGCGGCGACCCCACCACAATCTCCCCAAAGCGCCGAAGCATGTCAGCCCTAAGATCGTGGCTGTCGCTTTCCCCCGAGCCTGCGGTGCCCGACGGGACCCCGAGTTCACGCCGCCGCGCGCCAGAGCAAGAGGACGAGCCGCAGCTAGGGAAGCGGGGGCGGGGATGGGGCCCCGGCGCCCTGATAGGGAAGGGGCGTGATAGCATGCTGCTCGCGGCGAGGGCGAGCCCGGGCGTGGGCTCCTAAGAGGTGAAGCCGTGGAGCCCGAGGAGGGGACGTGGGGGTAAAGAGAGGGGCAGCCCAGAGGCTCGAGGGCAGCCAGAACCGGCCGCGGCTACTCACTCAGCCAGGACTCCAGGCTCTCCCCTTCCGCCTCCGCCATATTGCAGCCGCCCGGGCCGGCCCCGCCGCCTCAAAACTCGCGAGAGTCTGCACGAGCTGAGGCGGGGCGGGGCCTTCATGGGGGCCTGAGAGGAGTGAGTGCCGTCACCTAGGGCCGCGCCAGAGTGCGACAGATATTGGGAGGGCAAGTGTTTCCTTTTGGCTCTTCCCTTTGGTCCCCAGAGTGAGAAACTCTAACGTCCAGATCAGTGGAGAGAAACGCAGATTTAGGACCCTGAGGAGTCTTTGTCACCCGTTTCGCGTCATTCGCTCAGGCGCGCCGAGGGCAGTCCTTGTGGGGTCCTCGTGACCAGCCAAGATGGCTGCCCCCGCAGTGAAGGTTGCCCGAGGATGGTCGGGCCTGGCGTTGGGCGTGCGGCGGGCTGTCTTGCAGCTTCCAGGGTGAGAGGGCGGTGGGCAGCGGGGGGCGCCGCTTGGTTCTACACGAAGGGACCTGCGAGGAAGGAAGGGGGCCACAGGCAGGCCTCGTGGGGCCCTGGAGAGAGCATTGCCCTGGGGGCCGGAGTATCTGGATTCAAGCTTCTAAGTTAGCTGCGTGACCCTGGACCAATCTGAAGGTTTAGTGACTACCTCTCGCCTAAGGGGTCTGGCTGATCTAGGGTCTAACGCGGAGCTGAAAGTGCGGTTCAGCTAAAGAGCTCAGAGCTGGGATCGCCTGTGAATTGGGAAGGATGTGTAGGCGCCAAGCCCATCCTTACCGTTAGCACTTGACCAGGAGGAGACTTGACCCGCCTGCTTGAGGGATGTCCTACTTCTTGGGACAAGGGCCTGAATTGTTGTGGCTCAGCTTTAGCTCGCAGTCTCCGCGCCGCTCTCCTTAGTCGGCACGTTGGCAGCCATGCCTATTGTTAAGTCAAACCTACTCGCTTGTGGAGTCAGCTTTTGCCTGTCTCCTCCTCTTCCCCCTCCTAGGTTAACTCAGGTGAGGTGGAGCCGCTATAGTCCTGAATTCAAGGATCCCTTGATTGACAAGGAATATTATCGTAAGCCTGTGGAGGAGCTAACTGAGGAGGAGAAGTATGATCGGGAGCTCAAGAAGACTCAGCTCATCAAAGCTGCTCCAGCAGGGAAAACAAGTTCTGTGTTTGAAGACCCAGTCATCAGGTTAGATGGAAACAAACATTTGTTACATGGACTGGGACTATCCCAGGGAGGGTCTCTTGTGAGGATTCCGTGATACAGCCTTGGAGAGCTGAACATGTTGCTTTTCTCTTTGAAGTAAATTCACCAACATGATGATGAAAGGAGGAAACAAAGTACTGGCCAGATCCCTCGTGACTCAGGTAAACAGCACCTCCCTCCTCAGTCATCTTTCTTTTGCCCCCCACCCCGTAGCCTTGTACTTGGTACTTTCAGTGTAGCTTAAGAGGAAATGGATTCATATACCTATTATTAAGATTAATTTCTCTGCATGTGTACGGGCTTTAATGAAGCCCTGTAGGAGTCAACAACTGCCATTCCTTGGTGTTTCGGAAATAAACACACAATTACAAAAAAAGGTAAAATAAAACAACTGCCATTCCCCACCTCACTCACCCCCCCCTCCATGCCACAAATCTCAGTCCACTCTTTTTGTCCTAGTCTAGCAAAGGGGGAGGCACTTAAAAACTTTGTTTTGGATGTGCTGTGAGAGGAGCTGCATTGCCATAGCAGAACCGGAGGATGGGAGTAAAGGGCAAGGTACTAGCTTGGCTGGGTAAACCCTTTAGGGAGCCTGGGGCAGCCTCTTCCACTGTATTCTTTTGCAGACTCTGGAAGCTGTGAAAAGGAAGCAGTTTGAGAAGTACCATTCCGCTTCTGCAGAGGAACAGGCAACCATCGAACGCAACCCCTACACCATCTTCCACCAAGCACTGAAAAACTGTGAGCCTGTGATTGGGCTGGTACCCATCCTCAAGGGAGGCCGTTTCTACCAGGTGAATGAATGGCCAGGGCAAGAAAGCAGGATCCCTCACATGTGAAACAAGATAGGTGGTACTTGGGAGTTGGGTCAAGATAGCTTTCTAGCTGGTGCAGTGGGATTGCACCTGTAATATCAGCACTTTGGGAGCCTAATGCAGGATAGCTTGAGCTCAGGAGTTAGAGACCAGCAGGGCAACATAGGGAGACCCCAGCTCTACAAAAAAAAAAAAAATTAGCCAGCTGTGGTGGTGTGCACCTGTGCTCCCAACTACTCAGGAGGCTGAGGTAGGAGGATCACTTGAGTCCAGTAGGTTAAGGCTGCAGTGAGTTGTGATTGCGCCCTAAAGCTTGTCTCAGAAAAAAAAAAAAAAAAAGCAGCTGGGCATGGTGACTCATAGCTATAATCCCAGCACTTTGGGAGGTCAAGGCCGGTGGATTACCTGAGGTTGGGAGTTGGAGACCAACATGGAGAAACCCTGTTTCTACTAAAAATACAAAATTAGCCAGGTGTGGTGGCGCATGTCTGTAATCCCAGCTACTTGGGAGGCTGAAGCTAGAGAATCGCTTGAACCCAGGAGGTGGAGGTTGCGGTGAGCCGAGATCACGCCATTGCACTGCAGCCTGGTGACAGAGCAATACTCCGTCTCAAAAAAAAAAAGAAAAGATTGAGACTGTCATGGTCCACTCATCTGAGTCCTATAGCAGAAAAATTATAGGCAGAAGATGGAAGAGAGCAAAAAGTACCTAAATAACATCTGGGAGCCCACCTCCCTTTACCTTCTTCTGTCAAGCATCCTGTGTGTCCTAACCTGTAAAATTCTCATGGTGAGGGACTATTCATATCCTATCTTCGTATGCCAGTGTTTGCCATAGTGCTTGACCCATAACTGATGCTTCATCCGTGTTTGCTGAGCATTACTAGGTACCTCTTTCATAGCATTTAATTATATTGTATTGTCCTGAGTTTTCTTGTGTTCTCCTTTTTCAGTATCAACTCCATGGGGTAGGGACTTTTTCATTATTGTCTGCACTCTTGTGTCTGGCATGGTACTGACACATAGTGAAGGCCTAGCAAATTATTTTTGGACAGGGGGTTTTGTTTTTTTGTTTTTCTTTTAACTTTTTTTTTTTTTGAGATGGAGTTTCACTCTTGCCCAGACTGGAGTGCAGTGGCGTAATCTCGGCTCTTGGCTCACTGCAGCCTCCGCATGCCAGGTTCAGGAGATTCTCCTGTCTCAGCCCCTGCACCCCACCCTCCACCACCGACCCCGAGTAGCTGGGATTACAGGTGGCCGCCACCATGCCAAGCTAATTTTTTTGTACTTTTAGTAGAGTATGTTTGTATTTTAGTAGAGGGTTTTGCTGTGTCTGAAGACTGAAGGGGTCTTGTTTTTAGGTACCTATGGTCTGAGGCAGATAAGTCACCCCAGCTAATAGGGCTTTTCCTGTTTGGTTCTTATAACAACTTGGTAGGACTACCATTTAGGAGGGAAAATGGCCAATGCTTTTCTTCTTTTTCTTTTTTTTTTTTTCTTTGAGACGAAGTCTTGCTCTGTTACCCAGGCTGGAGTGCAGTGGTGCAATCTTGGCTCACTGCAACCTCTGTCTCCTGGGTTCAAGCAATTCTACCTCAGCCTCCCAAGTAGCTGGGATTACAGGCGCCTGCCACTGCGCCCAGCTAACTTTTGCATTTTTAGTAGAGACGAGGTTTCACCACGTTGGCCAGACTGGTCTCGAACTTCTGACCTCAGGTAATCCGCCTGCCTCGGCCTCCCAAAGTGCTGGAATTACAGGCGTGCACCACCACGCCTGGCCTTATTTTTCTTTTCGATATATGGAGACAAGGTCTTGTTAGACCAGCCTGGTCTTGAACTCCTGGGCTCAAGCAATCCTCCTGCCTCGGCCTCCCAAAGTGCTGGGATTACAGGTGTGAGCCACTGTGCCTGGAGAGGCCAGTGCTTAATGAGTGTTTGCTGAATGAACGCCTCTTATGTCTGCTGCACTGGGGTCACCTGAAGGTGAGGGAAGCTCAAAGAAGACAAGACAGGCCCTTCTCACCAGGCCTGACCAGGGCTGGTCCAGAGGGAACGTGTGGCTACTCCTTAGAATTAGGCAGGAGGCCCCAAACCCTGGCAGACTCTTGGACCAACTTGCCTATGTCCTGTCTCCCCAGGTCCCTGTACCCCTACCCGACCAGCGCCGCCGCTTCCTAGCCATGAAGTGGATGATCACGGAGTGCCGGGAGAACAAGCACCGGCGGACACTGATGCCGGAGAAGCTGTCACACGAGCTGCTGGAGGCTTTCCATAACCGGGGCCCTGTGATCAAGAGGAAGCATGAAATGCACAAGATGGCAGAGGCCAACCGTGCCCTGGCCCACTACCGCTGGTGGTAGAGTCTCCAGGAGGAGCCCAGGGCCCTCTGCCGCAGCAAACAGTGTGAGCCACTGCCAGGCTGAAAGCTCCCTGTGGGTTAGGGATGTGGTTCCTTTGTAAGGGTGGGCAGGCCTCATGAGAAAGAGGGAGCAGCATGTTCACTATCCACGAATCCTTCTTTCTTTGAGGCTGGAACTTGCTCTCTCTGCCCCCATTTCCTTATAAAGAGGGAGCACATTGACTTGGGAATTTCCTCCAGGAAACTCAGGGCCGTCTTCTCTTCCCTTAGCTTGGGGTGGACCATTGGATATAAAAGGAAGCAGTTTTAGTATTAGAAAAGATTTATTAGAAACTTCTCACGCTGAACTGGTGTAGCATGTGGTGCAGCATTCATTGAAACTGGCTGGAGGAAATAGGCTTGCTTCCAGAGTTGTCCTTGTACAAAATGTATAAAAAGCAGTTTCTGGTATGACTTGTGCTCTGCCTCCGCCCGTTGACATCCCAAAGCATCCCAATGGCTATGCTTACCCATTTTACAGATGGGTAAACTGAGGCACCAAGGTAGTAGTTGCACTAATGGTTACACAGTGCAGTGGCTCTTAGGAGTTGCTCTTCTCTGCCTGGCCCTGGTGGGAAGGTGGTGGGGAGAGGGGCTCAGGGCAGGACCATGGCATAAGTGGGAAACATCTCACCAGGAGATGGGAAAGTCTAGAAGGGAAGACACTCAAAGTCTGGAAGGGAAAAGTCTTTGGGTGAGGCAGAGACTCCACTGCCAGTTTCAGAGGTGTGTAGAAGAAAGGCCAGTGCTGGCAAGGAAGCCCTGATCTGGAGGCCTAGTCGGAGACTTCGCTGTAATAATACTTGTGAGCAGCTGGCGTCGTCTTCCAGCCAGCCGCCCGGAACTCAATGATCTCCAGCAGCAGCAGCTGGGCCAGGGAGCTGAGGCCAGTTGGGAGCAGGAAGCCATCCCGGATCAGCACAAAGAGCTCATCCATGCGCTGCCCATTCATTTTCTCCAGCTGCTCCCCGACCCGGTGCAGCTGTAGCACCAAACAGTCCACCTGCAGGGGACGGCGGGGGGCGGGGGGTAACACGAGTGAACTGGGGCAGGGTCAGCCTGTCACACAGCATTTGCCAAGTGCCAGGTGCTGTGCCTTGCCTTTACACTCATTCCCTTGCTCCCTCCTCACCATCCAGTGGGTACTTCTTCACCATTGAAGCAGAGCTATCACTAATGGTCTGAATTTGACTGGTTTTACAGCTCTGCAGTGTTAGTAGAGTTTTGCAGGAGCCAGCTGTGCTGTGCTGATGGTATCATTCTCTTACTCAAGCATTTTCAGTGGCTCCTAGCAGACTTCCACATCTTACACAGAAAGAAATGAGTTCCAGGACTTCCTGAGGTCCCTCGTCTGGCCAGGCTCCACTCAAGCCTGTCTCCAAACCACTCCTTCATCCCGCTCTCCTGCCTCCCTCACACTGCCTGACCCTGGTTTGGCTTTGGGGCCATCTGTACCCACAGCTAGCCATGGCTCGCACAGCTGCCATCAGAGGTTGGCCTTCTGACTGAGAAGGAAGCTGCTGAGCCAGTAGGTTTTGGCTGCTGTCTGTATTGGATAAATTCCAGACCTGGCAGCTTGTCCTGTAATTCTGACAGGCCTTAAACACCCCCACACTCCTGCCCCAGAAGTGACACCGTCCTAAAAGGCCTCCATGAGCAGTGAGCTGACACTCGGCTGAGCCAGACTGTCCATCCCGCAGCCTTCTGTGCTTGTACCGGGGCTGGGGCCACCCACCTCCTCCTCCTTGCTCAAACTGTCTGGCTGGGCCAGCCGGAAGAGGCAGTCATAGACAGGGTTCACCAGGGCCATCATGGGCATGTTGTTCACCTGTGAGGGAGAGGAGGGGTCAGAGCACCAGGCTTAGTGGCCGAGGGAAACAGTCCAACCTGGGCCTCGGGTGACAGGCCATGTCGCCTCCCAGGGTGGCTGCCGGGGCCTCACCCTCAGGTAGTCAAAGATGTTGCAGATAAAGGTGACATAGCAGACCCAGCCCTGCAGGGAGCGTGCTCGCAGCTGCTCCCGAGCCTGGTACTCCTGCTGCAGCCGGTTGAGGAGTCCACGCCGGAAGACACTCTGGCCTGCTTGTTTACTCTCTGCCTGTGAGCCAGGGAGAGGAAGGTGAAGGGTGGGGGGCGGTGCCCCTGCAACCCCACCCATCCTATGCCTCTTTATGTCTTTGAGCTAGACCCTGTGCATCTCTGTCCTGCAGGCCAGGCCTCTGCCCACTCCTGAAGCACTTTCCTCAAAGCAGCTTCCTTTACTCTCCCGACCCCCAACCTGAATGATGGCGTAGCACATGCGTCCTGCTTCCTTGCTGAACACACAGTCCTGCAGAGAATGGTCCACAATGACATTGGCCACTTTCTCCAAGTCCACAGCACCCGGATCTAGGGGTAGAGATATGAGGGGAGCCTAGAGCTGCTGCTTTATCACATTTGCCTCCACCTGCTTCTAAGAACTTGAGATATTTAGAGTAGAGCACTCTCATATGCTTGAAGTGAAAGAGATCAGAAATCATACAGAGGACAGTGACTCCAGTGGTGCAATCAGCGCATGGTACTTACAAGAAATCATGGCCAATGGGGGAGGGATTGCATTGGGAGTTATACCTGATGTAAATGACGAGTTGATGGGTGCTGACGAGTTGATGGGTGCAGCACACCAACATGGCACAAGTATACATATGTAACAAACCTGCACGTTATGCACATGTACCCTTGAACTTAAAGTATAATTAAAAAAAAAAAAAAGGCCGGGCACGGTGGTTCACGCCTGTAATCCCAGCACTTTGGGAGGCCGAGACGGGTGGATCACGAGGGCAGGAGATCAAGACCATCCTGGCTAACATGGTGAAACCCCATCTCTACTAAAAAATACAAAAAACTAGCTGGGCGAGGTGGCGGGCGCCTGTAGTCCCAGCTACTCGGGAGGCTGAGGCAGGAGAATGGCATGAACCCGGGAGGCGGAGCTTGCAGTGAGCTGAGATCCGGCCACTGCACTCCAGCCTGGGCGACAGAGCAAGACTCCGTCTCAAAAAAAAAAAAAAAAGAAAAAAAAAAAAGAAATCATGGCCGAGCTCAATGGCTCACGCCTGTAATCCCAACACTTTGGGAGACCAAGGTGGGTGGATCACCTGGGGTCAGGAGTTTGAGACCAGCCTGGCTAACATAGTGAAACCCCATCTCTACTAAAAATACAAAAATTAGCCACGTGTGGCAGCTTGTGCATCATCTCATGTCATCCCAGCTATTTGGGAGGCTGGGGCAAGAGAATCGCTTGAACTCGGGAGGCAGAGATTGTAGTGAGCCGAGATCATGCCATTGCACTCCAGCCTGGGCGACAAAGCAAGACTCCGTCTCAAAAAAAAGAAAAAGAAAAAGAAAAAAGAAATAATACAAAGGGCCCGGTGTGGTGGCTCACGCCTGTAATCCCAGCAGTTTGGGAGGCCGAGGTGGGTGGATCACCTGAGGTCAGGAGGTCAAGACCAGCCTGGCCAACATGGTGAAACCCCGTCTCTACAAAAATACAAAAAAATTAGCTGGGCATGGTGGTGGGCACCTGTAACCCCAGCTACTTGGGAGGCTGAGGCAGGAAAATTGCTTGAACCTAGGAGGCGAAGGTTGCAGTGAGCCGAGATTGTGCCATTGCACTCCAGCCTGGGCAACAAGAGAGAAACCGTCTCAAAAAAAAAAAAAAAAGAAAAGAAACCATACAGAGGACAGTAACCATACAAACAGCTTTAGCCTGTCTGTCTGCTGACTGTTGCCCAGTCAGAGAAAATGGGGAGGGGTTATGTGGCTGGTAGGAACCAATCAAAGTAAGAATGTAGTTTCTCAGGAAACACATCTTTTCCTGGCACTAGGTTGAGGAAGGAATACTAACCAGGACATGCCTCCAACAGCAGTTTCACAAGTTTTTTTTTTTTTTTTTTTTTTGAGACGGAGTCTCCCTCTGTTGCCCAGGCTGGAGCGCAGTGGCCGGATCTCGGCTCACTGCAAGTTCCGCCTCCTGGGTTTATGCCATTCTCCTGCCTCAGCCTCCCAGAGTGCTGGGATTACAGGCTTGAGCCACCGCGCCCGGCCAGAAATAGTGTTTTTATAAGACACAGGGCCTCCCAGCAGGCTCAGCTTGGCACATGATGGGTGCTGCTAATTATTAGTTGAAGACAAACTTCTGTCCTGCGTGTTACAGCGGGAAGGCATCAGGCGAGGGCAATTACTATAGCTCCTCTGGCAGACGGAATATTCTCCACCTGTCTCAAAGCACGCAGCTGTGCATTCAAGAGACGGGGCTATGGCAGCACAGAAACGAGCAATTCAAATGTAAGCGCTTCAAGGGCAGGAGCTGTGTTCTTTTTTTTATGATTAAACCTTTTGTTGTTGTTCTTGAGACAGGGTCTTGCTCTGTTAGCCAGGCTGGAATGTAGTGGCAGGATCATGGCTCATGGCACCCTCACCCCCCCAGGCTCAATCAATCCTCCCACCTCAGCATTTTAAGTAGCTGGGACCACAGGTGCGTGCCACCATGACCGGCTAATTTTTCAATTTTTTTTTATTTTTTTTATTTTTTATTTTTTATTTTTGAGACGGAGTCTCGCTCTGTCCCCCAGGCTGGAGCGCAGTGGCCGGATCTCAGCTCACTGCAAGCTCCGCCTCCCGGGTTTACGCCATTCTCCTGCCTCAGCCTCCCGAGCAGCTGGGACTACAGGCGCCCGCCACCTCGCCCGGCTAGTTTTTTTTTTTTTTTTTTTGAGACAGAGTCTCGCTCTGTCGCCCAGGCTGGAGTGCAGTGGCCGGATCTCAGCTCACTGCAAGCTCCGCCTCCCGTGTTTACGCCATTCTCCTGCCTCAGCCTCCCAAGTAGCTGGGACTACAGGCGCCCGCCACCTCGCCCGGCTAGTTTTTTGTATTTTTAGTAGAGACGGGGTTTCACCATGTTAGCCAGGATGGTCTCGATCTCCTGACCTTGTGATCCGCCCGTCTCGGCCTCCCAAAGTGCTGGGATTACAGGCTTGAGCCACCGCGCCCGGCCGCCCGGCTAGTTTTTTGTATTTTTTTTTTTAAGTAGAGACGGGGTTTCACAGTGTTAGCCAGGATGGTCTCGATCTCCTGACCTCGTGATCCGCCCATCTCGGCCTCCCAAAGTGCTGGGATTACAGGCTTGAGCCACCGCGCCCGGCCCAATTTTTTTTTATTTTGTAGAGATGGGGTTTACACCATGTTTCCCGGACTGGTCTTGAACTCCTGGACTCAAGCAATCTGCCCACCTTGGCTTTCCAAAGTGCTGGAACTACAGGCATGAGCCACTGCGCCTAGCCCTATGGTTAAACTTTTTAAAAAGTCTTTACAGTCTGAGAGGTGACTGATTCATACTCCAAAATAATGGCCTCAATGTAGCTTGTCTCCAGTTCAAGAATTACGTTGCCGATTCCTATCGTCAGAGAATGAGGGGAGGGGTGGAGGCATTCACCAGGCTCAGCCTCTGGTGCTGCCTACAGGAGCCCTTCTCTGTGGCTCCTGACCCCAGCTCAGGAAGGGGTCCCGTGCTCACCTTTGAGTGCTGTCTTCAGCAGCTGCTGGGTCTCTGCATCAAAGGACTGGATTTTATACTCCTCTCTACTGGGCTCCCCCATGACTAGCCAGCCCCAGTATCTCTTGACTGGGCTGGGACTAAGGACAGCACCTGGGGAAGAGAAGAGGCGAAGGGAGCGGCCTCAGGTGTGGAGCGCAGGGCGGGTTCCGTCCTGCAGACCCTGGGCGGGGCTGACGGCGCTCGGACAGGGGCTCCAGGGCGGTCCGTGGCGTGCGGTGGTTGGCTGACGGCCCACCAGGCTTGGCTTCTGGCGGGGACTGGGCATCAGCCAGGCACCTGCTGCTCAGTTTAGAAACCCCTTGCTTGTGGGATTACACAAGAGCGAGAAGCTGAAGCAGGAAAGCGCCCACCCTCCAGTCCCAGCGGGAGGGAGGAGTGGACTGGGGCAGGGTGTGTGCGGGCGGACGTTACGGTTGCTTAAATAAACCGGCCTGACGCTGCTGGCCCAGCAAGATGCCGGGTGAAAGCCAGGCTGGGAACTCCAAGCGGTGCGACTCTGTCCCCAGCAGGGCTCCAAGGCCCTCTCCCCAACCCTCCCTTTCTGGCTTTTGCCTAGTCCTTCGGTCTAAACACCCGCCGCTGCATCCCCCGGATGGGGCCGGCCTGCGTAGGTAGGAACGCAGGCGCCCTGTCCGCCCCCTAGACCCGGGCCAGCTTCTCCCCGGGACAGACTGGTGGGACCGGCTCCCGAGTGGCTGTAACCCGGCCTTACTCACTCGAGACTCCTAATTCCTAAGCTCCATTATGGAGCTTTCCTCTTACAGTGGGGGGCAGGATGATGCGCCCCCGAGAGGTGGCTCCCGCCGGAGGCTCCCCTCTGGCCATAGGAGGCGCCTTTAGGGTCTCCAGCCCTCGACCGCTCCCCCCGTGCCCAGAACGCCCCTTCCAGCAGCACAGGGCGGACTGCGTAGCCCACGGCGCAGGATCCCGCGGGCGGGAGAGGCGGCGTGGGCGCCGGGACCCACCTGTCGGGCCGGCGGCGCGCGCGCGCGTGCCCGGGGCCGCTCGGCCGCTGGGAGCGCGCAACCAGCGTCCGGCGCTGCGGGGGCCGCCGTGAGCTCATCTCCTCGCGCAGCGCTGGGGAAGGGCCGGCTCGCCGGCGCCACCTGCCGAGCCCCCGGGGCACTGCCCTGGCCTCCAGGCCGCCCCGGAAGCCACCTCGCCCGCGTGGCATCCTGCTACGCTGCCACTCAGCCGCAGGCGGAACTCGCTCGGCTCGTCACCTCTTCACCCGGTGCGCCTCGGCCCTGTCCGGGCCCACGCCGGACCTGCCGGATCCTCGATCTTGCGCGTGGCCCCGCACCCGGCCCTCCCCGGAGCTCAGGTGCACGGGGCCGGGAGACGCCGCTGGGCTGCGCGGCGTGGGAGGAGCCTGCAGAGGGCGTGGTGGGGACCCGGTGGGAGAAGGAACAGCATCTGCCCTGGTCGCACCACTTTCCCCGTTCCCCTCACCCAGGTAGAGAAGGCAGGGGCTGCAGGACCCGGGCCAGCCACAACCCTCTCCCGCTCCAAGGAGGACATGGTCGAAGCGAGTTTCAGGTCAGAGGGGCAGCCCTGAGAAAGGGGCCCCGTGGGCAACTCGCGGCCGTCGGTTGTTGCGAGTGCCCCTGAAGTGGCGCGGACCGGTCCACCGCCCGGCGTCTGCCCTGGGTGACAGGAGGGCACCTAGAAGAGGGGAAGAACTGCCGCCGCTCCTGCCGCGGGACCGGGAGGAGCGTTGCCGGCGCTGCCCGCGTTTTCGCCTCCTTTTAAAAGAACCGCCAAAGTGGTTACCGAAAACGGAGAATAAAGAGAACGCTCAGCTGCAGCAAAAGAAACCAGTGGGCAGGAGAGATGAAGAGAAGGAGCTTTAACGGAATTTCATAAAAAATACATTCAGGCAGCTGCATCCTCGCGGCCCCCGCCGCAGCCTGGACCTTGGGAACCAGCAGCCCTGAGCCAGGAAGCCCCAGCATTCAGGGCCCAGACAGACTCCAAAATCCCAGACCAGAGGCAGGGAAGGATGGTGCGAGGAGGAGCCCAGGACCCACACGCCAGGGCCAGCGCCGGCTCCCAGTGGGTGCCTCCTTCCAAGGCTGGAGAGGGAGGCAGAATGGAGGGCTTCCCAGGTCGGAGCAACTCTACAGGCCAGGCAGGTGGAGGGAAGGGTGCAGGTCATGTTCTGGAGACCTCCCCGCAGCCTGGAACTGGTTTCTCCTCTGCCTCTCTGCCTGTGGGTGTCCCTGTGCTCTGGTAACACCCCAGGCACCAGCTGTGCCCTCACCAGGCTGCCTGCCCGCCCCTTCTGCCATCCCCATCAGCGGGCTGCTTCAGAGCCACGGCCCTTCTGCGGCTACAGGGGCGGATGCACCCACAGCATGCTCTGCACTGAGGAGCAGGCAGTGGGCGCTGATGCCACCTGCCCTGCCGACAGCTCCTCACCCAGCAAGGCCGACCCAGCCCCGGGTGAAAGAGGAGCGAATGAGGTAGATTCGGGAGAGGCTGCACCTTCACCCATGCCTGCCCACAGCATGGCCCCTCCACTTCCTGCACGGGCGCTGGGAACTGCTTTCCATGGAGCCCCACGGCCATGACCAGCCCGGTGCTGGGAGAGGACGGCCTGGGTGGTGTGTGTCTGCAGACACGAAGATCTGGGCACGGGGCCCAGGAAGTGAATGGCTCAGCCTGGAGTTTCCCCCAGCACTAGAAGCAGAGCTGCCAAGGGCTGCAGCTGTGGAGAACATGGGATTTGAAGAAGGCGGGAGTCTTTTCCGTCATACTTTGTGAGCAGGCAGATGTGCCAGGGGAGACGGAAGATAAGGAATGTGCGTTTAGCTTTAATGTCTGTTAAATAGGTTGGGAAAAACAGGCCGAGTGTGGGGACCTGACTCCTGCAAAGGGCCTACTGCAGCCCTCTGCACTCAAGCAGCAGCCCCATCCGGACCAGGAGCGTTCTGTTCTCCGGGCAGACAGGGCTGACAGGTGTAGGACGGCATCTCTTTCCTTTGGAGTGTGGGCTGGGGTCAGAGGAGAAACAGCAACTTCCTGCTTCTTCTCGCTGTGTCGTTGGTTCACCGTAGACCACGTCCTGCATTCCCTCTGATCCTCTCATGGGGAGAGCCCTGGACCTTCTGGTGGTGTCCCAGCTGGGTGGGTTCAAGGCTGCCACCCTGCTGGGGGCAGCTGGCCCGCAGGGAAGGGCCAGACAGCACCTCTCAGTGGAGACTGAATCTTCCTTCAGGAGGCTGCCTCCAGGAAAGACCTGGGGTCCTCCCTGCGCTCAGCGCTGGCTGGCTGTCCTGTTCATGCAGTGGAAGACGTTACAGAAGAATTCATACCAGAAGAACATGAAGCCTGTGGAGAGGGCAGCCTTCAGCAAGCTGGGGGACAGGCCCTTGAAGAAGCCCAGGGCACCTTCCTTTTGCAGCACCTGCTTGGCACAGTCCATGAGGCCCTTGTATCTGCGCACCTGGGGAGAGGAAAGGGATGAAAACATGGATGTCCACTCTGCTCCCATCAACACAGCCCGTGGCACATCACAGCTCTTAAGAAGTACTTGCTGGACAAAGGAATGAATGCAAAATAGCAAACATTTTTATTTTCTTTTTTTTTTTTTTTTTTTTTTTTTTTTTGAGACGGAGTCTCGCTGTGTCTCCCAGGCTGGAGTGCAGTGGCGTGATCTCGGCTCACTGCAAGCTCCGCCTCCCGGGTTCACGCCATTCTCCCGCCTCAGCCTCCCAAGTAGCTGAGACTACAGGCGCCCGCCACCACGCCCGGCTAGTTTTTTGTATTTTTAGTAGAGACGGGGTTTCACCATGTTAGCCAGGATAGTCTCGATCTCTTGACCTCGTGATCCACCCGCCTCGGCCTCCCAAAGTGCTGGGATTACAGGCTTGAGCCACCGCGCCCGGCCTTTATTTTATTTTATTTTATTTTATTTTAATTTTTATTTTTTTTGAGACGGAGTCTCGCTGTGTCTCCCAGGCTGGAGTGCAGTGGCCTGATCTCGGCTCACTGCAAGCTCCGCCTCCCGGGTTCACGCCATTCTCCCGCCTCAGCCTCCCAAGTAGCTGAGACTACAGGTGCCCGCCACCACGCCCGGCTAGTTTTTTTTTTTTGTATTTTTAGTAGAGACGGGGTTTCACCATGTTAGCCAGGATAGTCTCGATCTCCTGACCTCGTGATCCACCCGCCTCGGCCTCCCGAAGTGCTGGGATTACAGGCTTGAGCCACCGCGCCCGGCCTATTTTATTTTTTTCATTGAGGCAGAATTTCTCTCTGTTGCCCAGGCTGGAATGCAGTGGCACAATCTTGGATCATTGCAGCCTCCGCCTCCCAGGTTCAAGCGATTCTCCTGCCTCAGCCTCCTGAGTAGCTGGGATTACAGACACACACCACCACCCCCGGCTAATTTTTTGTATTTTTAGTAGAGATGCAGTTTCGCCATGTTGGCCAGGCTGGTCTTGAACTCCTGACCTCAGGTGATCCACCTGCTTCAGCCTCCTAATGTGCTGGGATTACAGTCGTGGGCAACCATGCCCAGCTCAAAATAGCAAATAAATTAATCTCATTCTTTGTACTGCAATTAGGTTAAGACTGAATAGCTGACAGGCCTAGAAATCAGCAGCTGGACAGACCTCCTTCCTGCCCAGGAAGAACGGCTGCCTGTGGCTCCAAAGGATCCAGCAATGGCTCCGGAACCTCTTCCCAGAGGTGTCTCTGACCCTTCACCTCATCCCACCTGATCCCCCTTGGGCAGCAGATCTGAACCTGGCCCTCAGTAGCTCTCAGCCAGGCCTCCCTGCCTCCAGCTCACCCTCTCCAGCTGACCTCATGCACTGCTGCCAGACTTTCGTCCCCAGGCACAGCCCTCCTCAGGCCTGGCTTCCCTCCAAAAGCTGCAGTAACTCATAGTGACAACATCATGAGAAATCAAGTTCAAACCCCAAGATCTGCCATTCAAGGCACTGCACCATTTCGCCTTGATTTCCCTCCATGATCTGACCTCCACTGTCCTCCCACATGCCCTTCCCACCTCTGGCCAGACTGGATTACACTAGTCTTCGTTAGCAGCAAGGCCTCCCTCTGCCATCCTGGGCTCCCACCATCACTCCCTGTCCAAATTCAAACTGTCCCTTCATGCTGGGTGCAGTGGTGCATGCCTGCAGTTCCAGCTACTTGGGAGGCTGAGAGGGGAGGATCGCTTGAGCCCAGGAGTTCGAGACCAGCCTAGGCAACAGAGTGATGTCCCATTTAAAAAAAAAAAGAAAGAAAAGAAAACAAACTCTTCAGGACAAGTTGGTAAGTGGAAAAGGGAGGTTACAAACCTTGTATACAGTGTATCCCCATTTTTGTTAAAATGTACACTGTATTTATGAAAAGAAATAAAACTACATTGAACGTTTCTATGTGGTTATCTGTGGTAGTGAAATTACAAGGGATTTTGGTCTTTTTTTTTTTTTTTTTTTTTGAGACAGAGTCTCACTCTGTCGCCCAAGATGGTGCGCAGTGGTGTGATTATAGCTCACTGCAGCCTCGAACTCCTGGGCTCAAGCAATTCTCCTGCCTCAGACTGTCCAGTAGCTGGAACTACAGGCACACACCACCATGCCTGGCTAATTTTTAAATTTTTATTTTGTAGAGACGGGGTCTTGCTATATTGACCAGGCTGGTTTCAGACTCCTGGCCTCAAGTGATCTTCCCATTTTGGCCTCCCAAAGTGTTGGGATCACAGGTGTGATCGACTGCAGCTGGCTTGGTCTTTGTTTTTGTCTATCTAAATTCTCTAAAGTTTCCTACAAAGAAAATGCATTATAACTACAAACCCAACTCTTTCTCTTCCCCCAAGGAAGGAATGCTCTCTCCCTACCTTGCCTCCCATTCCATGCCATCCCTCTCCTCTGACATTGTCAGGCATATGTTTTCATGCCTCCACATCTCAGGTTCCAGGATACACAGGGGAGAGCCCTGGAACTGCCCATCCTTACCCTACCCCCAACCCTACCCATTGATGACCAAAAGAAAGGGAGTATGTAAAAATCTGAGCAACTGAGGAGTGACTACTAAGACTACAACATGACCTAGCATGGGGCTTCTCTGAATGGCCAACTCTCCTAGCGCGCATAAAATACAACTTCGGGCCGGGCGCGGTGGCTCAAGCCTGTAATCCCAGCACTTTGGGAGTCTGAGACGGGTGGATCACGAGGTCAGGAGATCAAGACCATCCTGGCTAACACGGTGAAACCCTGTCTCTACTAAAAAATACAAAAAACTAGCTGGGCGAGGTGGCAGGCGCCTATAGTCCCAGCTACTCGGGAGGCTGAGGCAGGAGAATGGCGTAAACCCGGAAAGCGGAGCTTGCAGTGAGCTGAGATCCGGCCACTGCACTCCAGCTGGGTGACAGAGCGAGACTCCGTCTCAAAAAATAAATAAATAAAAATACAACTTTGGCCCGGGTGCGGCAGCTCATGCCTGTAATCCCAGCACTTTGGGAGGTTGAGGCGGACAGATCAACTGAGGTCAGGAGTTCGAGACCACCTTGGCCAATGTGGTGAAACCCCATCTCACATGGTGAAACCCCATCTCTACTAAAAATACAAAAATTAGGACATGGTGGCGGGCGCCTATAATCCCAGCTACTCAGAGGCTAAGGCAGGAGAATTGCTTGAACCAGGGAGGCAGAGGCTGCAGTGAGCCGAGATCACGCCACTGCACTCCAGCTTGGACAAAAGAGTGAGACTCCGTCTCAAAAACTATATGGCCAGGCACAGTGGTTCATGCCCGTAATCCCAGCACTTTGGGAGGGCGAGGCAGATGGATCACCTGAGGTCAGGAATTCGAGACCAGCCTGGCTAACATGGTGAAACCCTGTCTCTACTAAAAATACAAAAAATTAGCTGGGTGTGGTGGCACGCGCCTGTAATCCCAGCTACTTTGGAGGCTGAGGCAGGAGAATTGCTTGAACCCAGGAGGCGGAGGTTGCAGTGAGCCAAGATCGCGCCATTGCACTCCAGGCTGGGCAACAAGAGCAAAACTCCATTTCAAAACAAAAACAAAAAAATACATATATATAACTTAGTTGCTCAAATTCACCCCATTCCAGAACAGCTACAGCAAAACCCCTTTTCTGTGTTCTTTAATATTTGGGGACCTTCCCTATGTGAATGTATTCTACGTCCACACTGCACTGGACATGTTTTGTTTTTTTGGTTTTTTTTGAGACGGAGTCTCGCTCTGTCACCCAGGCTGGAGTGCAGTGGTGTGATCGCGGTTCACTGTAACATCTGCCTCCCAGGTTCAAGCGATTCTCCTGTTTCACCTTCCCGAGTAGCTGGGACTTCAGGTGCCCACCACCATGCCCAGCTAATTTTTATATTTTTAGTAGAAACGGGGTTTTACCACGTTGATCAGGCTGGTCTCGAACTCCTGATGTCAGGTGATCCACTAGCCTTGGCCTCCCAAAATGTTGGGATTACAGGTGTGAGCCACAACGCCCACACCCAGCCTCTGGACATGTTTTTTTTTTGAGATGGAGTCTCACTCTGTTGCCCAGGCTGGAGTGCAGTGGCGCAATCTCAGCTCACTGCAAGCTCCACCTCCTGGGTTCATGCCATTCTCCTGCCTCAGCATCCTGAGTAGCTGGGACTACAGGTGCCCGCCACCACGCCCATTTAATTTTTTTTTTTTTTTTTTTTTTTTTAGTAGAGATGGGCTTTCACCATGTTAGCCAGGATGGTCTCACTCTCCTGACCTCGTGATCTGCCTGCTTTGGCCTCCCAAAGTGCTGGAATTACAGGCGTGAGCCACAGCGCCCGACCAGGACATGTTTTAAGAGCAGAAACTGGGCTAGGTGCAGTGGCTCACACGTGTAATCCCAGCACACTGGGAGGGGAAGTCAGGAGTGTTCAAGACCAGCTGGGGAAACAGAGTGAGACCCTGCCTCTATTTTAAAGAAAAAAAAAAAAAAAAGAGCAGACACTATATGTCCTTGGCCCAGATCCTTCCACAGTGCTCAGGACCCAGGGCTCGCATGCAGCTTTCCCACATGCTTGGGGATCTCCAGGGATAGACTGGAGGTGATAGGGCCCTGGCCAGGGGTAATGTTGCCCAGTGGGTAGCAGGTGACTACTGGTTCCCTCATGTGCCCAGTGATGGCAAGGGTCAGAGCTGTCTGCCCGGGAATGAATGGCTCACCTGGCCAAAGGCAGCTCTGGCGTGCTCGAACCCTCCAACCTGTAGCCGCTTCTTGAAGAGGTCCAGTGGATATGTCAGGGTCTTGCTGATGACACCAGCTCCACTACCACAAAGCAGGTTTTGGAGGTTCTCTGAACCAGAGAAGTGGGATTGGGAGAACGGATGAGAGAAACGCAGTCTATGGGTGACAACTTAAAAGGCATCAGGGCTAATCCTCCACCACAAATCAAACCCCACAAGCGCACTTCTTTTTTTTTTTTTTTTTTTTTGAGACGGAGTCTTGCTGTGCCCCAGGCTGGAGTGCAGTGGCGCGATCTCGGCTCACTGCAAGCTCTGCCCCGCCGGTTTCACGCCATTCTCCTGCCTCAGCCTCCCAAGTAGCTGGGACTACAGGCGCCCGCCACCTCACCCGGCTAATTTTCTTGTATTTTTAGTAGAGACGGGGTTTCACCGGGTTAGCCAGGATGGTCTCGATCTCCTGACCTCGTGATCTGCCCATCTCGGCCTCCCAAAGTGCTGGGATTACAGGCTTGAGCCACCGCGCCCGGCCCCACAAGCGCACTTCTATCTGACTCCACTGGTCCTCCCATTCCAAAGAGCCAGACATAGCCACTTCTGGCGGAGTGAGCCGGGCTGGAAGGGCTGGAGGCCGTAGTCCCTCAGCTGGAGGCAGTGTGGGCCTCAGGCTCCGCAGCATGACTCAGTTCAGGGCTGGAGAGGGACCAGGATGCCCCACCCCTCTCCAGCCTCTCCCTGCCCACACCTCCCGCTCCCCCTGCCTGGAAAAAGCAACGGAAGAACCTCAACCAAAAAACAAGCAATTTGCAATTTGGACTTCTGACAAAAATGAAAACCATGACCAATCACGGGACGTAAATGTCAGTAATGCCAGTGATGGGTGTGGCATGAGCTGGGAGGAATCAAGTTCTCTCCAAGCAGCTGCAGTTGCTTTGTTTGCCACATTACAGAGCCGGGTACAGAGACCCACAGTCTTCGATTTGGACAGAACTTTAGCTCCCTCGTGATTTGGAAGAGGGCATTCTGGCGGCTGGGGTGGGAGGGTTCCCTCTCGCGTGAGGGCTGCCTCACCATTTTTCTTTCCTTCGGCTGGCATGGCCCACTTGTACAGGTGCTTCAGGGAGCTGTAGCAGGAGAACTGCAGCCCGGCGTAGGGGAAGATGGCGATCAAGGTGGGGGCCAACCCTTTGTAGAAAACCCGCGGGCCCTCGCTCCTATACATGGTCCCCACGGCGTGGCGCAGCGTATTATAGACCTGGACACACATACGCACTTTGAATGGTCTCAGTGAGGTGATTTTAGCCCTGGAACAGCCCATCATAGCTCTGTCCCCTCGCCTAAAAACCCAGTTACCAGGAGTGAAACTCCTCCTGCCAGGAAGACAGTCAAGGAAAACGCTGGACAGAGATTCAAAGAATGGCATTTTCCAGAAACTCCCCCTTCCACACATGTATACCACTGTTCTATCCACAGGTGTGCACAAAGGTACATGTCCAAGAGTCACTGCAGTGTTCTGGGGAAGAGCTAAAGATGCGATGTCCATCTGTGGGTGATGGTTACATGAATTACGGGACACCAGCTCACAAGAACATAGTGCAGCTGTTAAAACAGGAAGGTGCGGCCCGGCGCGGTGGCTCACGCCTATAATACCAGCACTTTGGGGGAGGCAGAGGCAGGCAGATCACTTGAGGCCAGGAGTTTGAGACCAGCCTGGCCAACATGGTGAAAGCCCATCTCTACTAAAAATACAAACATTAGCCAGGTGTGGTGGCTCACGCCTGTAATCCCAGCTTCTTGGGAGGCTGAGGCACAAGAATTGCTTAAACCTGTGAGGCAGAGGTTGCAGTGTGCTGAGATTGTACCATGGCACTCCAACCTGGGTGAAAGGCGGAGACTCTATCTCAAAAACAAAAATAAATAAATAACAAAAATAAAGTAGAGGCCGGGTGCGGTGGCTCACGCCTGTAATCCCAGCACTTTGGGAGGTCGAGGCGGGTGGATCACAAGGTCAGGAGATCGAGACCATGGTGAAACCCCGTCTCTACTAAAAATAGAAAAAATTAGCCGGGCGCAGGGGCGGGCGCCTGTAGTCCCAGCTACTCGGGAGGCTGAGGCAGGAGAATGGCGTGAACCCGGGAGGCGGAGCTTGCAGTGAGCCGAGATTGTGCCACTGCACTCCAGCCTGGGCGACAGAGCGAGACTCCGTCTCAAAAAAAAAATTAAATTAAAAAAAAAAAATTGGCCGGGCGCGGTGGCTCAAGCCTGTAATCCCAGCACTTTGGGAGGCCGAGGCGGGCGGATCACGAGGTCAGGAGATCGAGACCATCCTGGCTAACACGGTGAAACCCCGTCTCTACTAAAAATACAAAAAACTAGCCGGGCGCGGTGGCAGGCGCCTGTAGTCCCAGCTACTCGGGAGGCTGAGGCAGGAGAATGGCGTAAACCCGGGAGGCGGAGCTTGCAGTGAGCTGAGATCCGGCCACTGCACTCCAGCCTGGGTGACAGAGCAAGACTCCGTCTCAAAAAAAAAAAAAAAAAAAAAAAAAAAAAATAAAGTAGAGAGGAGGTCTTGCTATGTTGCCTAAACTGGTCTCGAACTCCTGACCTCAAATGATCCTTCCTCCTTGGCCTCCCAAAGTGCTGGGATTACAGGCATGAGCCACTGCACCTGGCCAAGCATGTTACTTAGAATTATGGAAGGAAATAATCAAAGAAACAATTGTAAGTATTAAAAGTAGTCACCTCTGGGGATTGGAATCCGGGAGCAGCTGGTATTTTTTTTTTTTTTTTGAGACCGAGTCTGGCTCTGTGGCCCAGGCTGGAGTGCAGTGGTGAGATCTCAGCTCACTGCAAGCTCCAGCTCCCGGGTTCACGCCATTCTCCTGCCTCAGCCTCCCGAGTAGCTGGGACTACAGGCGCCTGCCACCACGCCCGGCTAATTTTTTGTATTTTTAGTAGAGACGGGGTTTCACCGTGTTAGCCAGGATGGTCTCGATCTCCTGACCTCATGATCCGCCCGTCTCGGCCTCCCAAAGTGCTGGGATTACAGGCTTGAGCCACCGCGCCCGGCCTGCTGGTATTTTTTAAAATTGTAATTCATGAAGAACTGTCTTTGTAACCTTGATACACTTCATATGTTGTAAAATTTTTTATCACGCAAGGTCAGGTTTACAATATGGTTGTGACTAGTCTAAAGCAGGTGGAGGGTCTGGTAGGTTTTACCCAGGTCTCTTCCCCTCACTTTCATGACCAGATATTCTCTGATCATTCTAGAATCTAAAATCCAACATGTCCATAGTTTAAGCTAGAGGTAATATGCTATTATCTTTTTTTTTTTTTTTTTTTTTTTTTTTGAGACGGAGTCTTGCTATGTTGCCTAGGCTGGAGTGTAGTGGCACAATCTTGCCTCATTGCAGCCCCCACCTCCCAGGTTCAAGCGATTGTCATGCCTCAGCCCCCCTCCCCCAGTAGCTGTGATTATAGGCACCTGACACCACGCCCAACTAATTTTTGTATTTTTAATAGAGACGGGGGTTTCATCATGTTGGCCAGGCTGGTTTCAAATTCTTGACCTTAGGTGATCTGCCTGCCTCAGCCTCCCAAAGTGTTGGGATTACAGATGTGAGCCACCGTACCTGGCCTAAAAAAAATTATTTATTTGTTATTATTATTTGTTTGAGATGGAGTTTTGCTCTGTCACCTAGGCTGGAGTGCAGTGGCACGATCTCAGCTCACTGCAAGCTCCACTTCCCGGGTTCACGCCATTTTCCTGCCTCAGCCTTCCGAGTAGCTGGGACTACAGGCATCCACCACCACGCCCGGCTAGTGTTTTGTATTTTTAGTAGAGATGGGGTTTCACCGTGTTAGCCAGGATGGTCTCCATCTCCTGACCTCGTGATCCACCCGCCTCAGCCTCCCAAAGTGCTGGGATTACAGGCATGAGCCACTGTGCCCTGGCCAAAAAACAAATTTTTTTTAAATTTTTAAATAATAAAGAGATGGGGTCTCGCTACATTATTCAGGCTATAGTGTGCAGTGGCCATTTACAGGCACAGTCATGGCACACTGCAGCCTTGAACTCATGGGCTCCAGCAATCCTCCTGCCTCAGCCTCCCAAATAGCTAAGATAATAGCTATTAGCTCATTCTCTTTTCTTAATATTTTCTTCACTTCTTCCTCCTCACAGATTTTTACTGAAGGTTGGAAAGAAATACAGAAGGATTATGGTAGACCCAGAACAGGAAAGCTGGACTGATAGGAGCCATCTCTGCCTCAGCTCTGCGGCTACCACGCTGCAGAGGTTGGTCTGTGCTCTCTATCTGCAAACACCTTCCCCTCCATTTCTGCTTTCAGTTCCTAGGGTCCCTCATCCCATTTCCCTGCAACGACTGTCATCCCAAACTTCCAGTTTTCTACTGAGTTATCATACAGAGCAATTGACCTCTTATGCCCCAATTGTTTTCTTTTTTTCTTTTACATGGAGTTTTGCTCTGTCACCCAGGCTAGAGTGCAGTGGTACGATCTCAGCTCACCACACCTCCACCTCCTGGATTCAAGCAATTCTCCTGCCTCAGCCTCCTGAGTAGCTGGGATTACAGGCGTGTTACCACGCTCAGCTAATTTTTGTATTTTTAGTAGAGACGGGGTTTCACCATGTTGGCAAGGCTGGTCTCAAACTCCTGACCTCAAGTGATCCACGCGCCTCGCCCTCCCAAAGTTCTGGGATTACAGGTGTGAACCACTGCGCCTGGCCTACAATTGTTTTCTTTTTCTTTTTTTTTGGCAGGTGAGTTGTGACATACTCCTTAGTGGATTTCAACTTCCACAGCCGCCATCCTGCCCCAATCCTTTTCCTTCGGATTGTTCCCAGGGGACTTTGCCCTTCTCGACCAAAAAAGTCATGAGGCTGTCTCCTAAACAAAAGGGCTTCCCCACCCAGGACCTGCACGCCAACCAATACAAAGAACTGGCAGAATTGAATCCACAATTATTCTGCACTAGTCCAGATCAAATTCTATTTTTTTTTTTTTTTTTTTTGAGACGGGATATCTCACTTTGTCGCCTGGGCTGGAGTGCAATGGTGCAATCATGGCTCACTCCCCAGGCTCAAGCAATCCTCCCAACTTAGTCTCCCAAGCAGCTGGGACTACAGGTGCATACCACCATGCCTGGCTAATTTTTTTGTATCTTGTAGAGAGCCATGTTGCCCAGATCAAACTCTTAAACAAAGTATCCTTCCTTTCCACTAACAGTATCCTAAAGCAGAGTTGAGACAGTGGAAAAATTGTTTCTCAGCCACGTGTGGCAGCTCAGCCCTATAACTGCAGCACTTTGGGAGGCCAAGGCAGGAGGATCGCTTGAGCCTAGGAGTTCGAGAACAGCCTGTGCAACATGGTGAAACCCCATCTCTACAAAAAATACAAAAATTAGCCAGGTGTGGCACTGAGCACCTATGGTCCCAGCTACTTGGGAGGCTGAGGTGGGAGGATTGCTTGACCCCAGGAGGTGGAGGCTGCAGTGAGCTGTAATTATACCCCTATACTTCAGCCTGGATGACAGAGTGAGACTCTGTACTAAAAATAAAGAAAAAAAGACCAGGCATGGTGACACATGCCTGTAATGCCAGCATTTTGGGAGGTTTAGGCGGGCAGATCACTTGAGGCCAGAAGTTCCAGACCAGCCTGGCCAACATGGCAAAAATCTGTCTCTACTAAAAATATAAAAATTAGCCAGGCATGGCCAGGCACGGTGGCTCACACCTGTAATCTCAGCACTTTGGGAGGCAGAGGCGGGTGGATCACAAGGTCAGGAGTTCAAGACCAGCCTGGTCAACAAGGCAAAACCCCGTCTCTACTAAAAATATAAAAATTAGCCGGTGGCAGGCACCTATAATCCCAGCTACTCAGGAGGTTGAGGCAGGAGAATCACGTGAAACTGGAGGGCAGAGGTTGCAGTGAGTCGAGATCACGCCACTGCACTCCAGCCTGGGTGACAGAGTAAGACTTTGTCTCAAAAAAAAAAAAAAAAATTAGCCGGGCAGGGTGGCAGACCTGTAGTCCCAGCTGCTTGGAAGCCTGAAGCATGAGAATTGCTTGAATCTGGGAGGCGGTCGCAGTGAGCTGAGATTGTGCCATTGCACTCCAGCCTGGGTGACAGAGCGAGACTCCATCTCAGAAACAAACAAATAAACAAAAACAACCAGGAGTTCAAGACCAGCCTAAGCCTGACCAACTGAGCAACATGAGACCCTGTCCCTACAAAAAGTAAAAAAATAAAAAATTAGGTGTGGTGGCACACACCTGTGGTCTTAGCTACTTGAGAGGTTGAGGCAGGATGATTGCTTGAGCCCAGGAGTTCGAAGCTGCAGCAAGCTATTGCAGCCATTGTACTCCCGCCTGGGTGAAAGATCAAGACCCTGTCTCAAAAAATATATACAAATAATAACAATAAAATGATTCTTTCTTGGTTGAGAACACACAGACACACACACATATGATGCTATTCTTAAATATGTCTAGGAAACAATATGGTGGGGAGGTCTATTTCAGGATTTAATCCCTTGTTTTCTTTTTTTTTTCTTTTTTTTTTTCTTTTTTTTTTTTTGAGACGGAGTCTCGCTCTGCCGCCCAGGCTGGAGTGCAGTGGCCGGATCTCAGCTCACTGCAAGCTCCGACTCCCGGGTTCACGCCATTCTCCTGCCTCAGCCTCCTGAGTAGCTGGGACTACAGGCGCCCGCCACCGCGCCCGGCTAGTTTTTTGTATTTTTTAGTAGAGACGGGGTTTCACCGTGTTAGCCAGGATGGTCTCGATCTCCTGACCTCGTGATCCGCCCGTCTCGGCCTCCCAAAGTGCTGGGATTACAGGCTTGAGCCACCGCGCCCGGCCCCCTTGTTTTCACTCAGTAAATTCTTCCTCGAGTCTATCCTATTTCCACCACCCCATTCTTTGTGGAAACCAAAGACACTTGGAATTGGCCGGGTGCGGCAGCTCACGCCTGGAATCCTAGCATTTTGGGAGACCGAGGCCGGGGATCACCTGAGGTCAAAAGTTCAAGACCAGCCTGGCCAACACGGTGAAACCCTGTCTCTATAAAAAATATAAAAATTAGCCGGACATGGTGGCATGTGCCTATAATCCCAGCTACTCAGGAGGCTGAGACAGGAGAATCGCTTGAAGCCGGGAGGCAGAGGTTATGGTGAGCTGAGATCACGCCACTGCACTCCAGCCTGCGCAACAAAGTGAGACTGTCTCAAAAAACCAACCAAACAAACAAACAAAAAAACAAAGACACTCTCATAATAATCCAGCAATAAGTTCTCAAGTCCCACTTTCCCAGATGCAGTCCTTGATCCAGCCCACTGCTGGGTATTTATTTGTTCTGTTTCATACCGGTAGGCTGTGAGCTCCTTTGAGGGAGGGACATAGAGCACCCTGCACCATGCTGCCCACAGTCATGGGTTTTACAAACTGACTGCCAGACAAACTGAAAACCCGAACCTCTCCCAGCTTTACTTTCTGCAAGGACAAGAACTCAACCTCTGCCGAGTGCGGTGGCTCATGCCTGTAATCCCAGCATTTTGGGAGGCCGAGGCTGGCAGATGGCTTGAGCTCAAGAGTTCGAGACCAGGCCGGGCGTGGTGGCTCACGCCTGTTATTCTAGCACTTTGGGAGACCGAGGTGGGCAGATCACGAGGTCAGGAGATCGAGACCATCTTGGCGAACACGGTGAAACCCCGTCTCTACTAAAAAATACAAAAAATTAGCCAGGCGTGGTGGCGGGCGGGCGCCTGTCAGCCCAGCTTCTCGGGAGGCTGAGGCAGGAGAATGGTGTGAACACGGGAGGCGGAGCTTGCAGTGAGCTGAGATTGCGCCACTGCACTCCAGCCTGGGCGACAGAGCGAGACTCCGTCTCAAAAAAAAAAAAAAAAAAAAAAAAAAAAAGAGTTCGAGACCAGCCTGGGCAACATGACGGAACCCCATCTCTAAAAAAATACAAAACTTAGCCAGGTGTAGTCTCAGCTACTGGGGAGGCTGAGGCAGAAAGATCACTTGATCCCAGGAGGTCGGGGCTGCAGTGAGCAGTGATCGTGCCACTACACTGCAGCCTGGGCAATAAAATAAGACGTTGTCTCAAAAAATATATATATAGCCGGGTGCGGCGGCTCACGCCTGTAATCCTGGCACTTTGGGAGGCCGAGGCGGGCGGATCGCTTGAGCCAGGAATTCGAGACCAGCCTGGCCAACATGGTGAAACCTCGTCTCTACTAAAAAATACAAAAATTAGCTGGGCATGATGGCAGATGCCTGTAATCCCAGCTACTCAGGAGGCTGAAGCAGAAAAATTGCTTGAACCTGGAAGGTGGAGGCTGCAGTGAGCGGAGATCGCACCACTGCACCTCAGCCTGGCGACAGAGTGAGACTCCGTCTCAAGAAAAAAAATAAAAATAAATAAAATAAATAAAAATAAAAATGAAAATTATATATATGTGTATATACATACACACACACACATATAAATGTATATTATATATATTTTAAAAAACAGGCTTATCAAATAAAATAAAAAAATAAGTTGGGAGCAGTGGCTCATGCCTGTAATCCCAGCACTTTGGGAGGCCGAGGCGAGCAGATCATGAGGTCAGGAGATTGAGACCATCCTGGCCAACATGGTGAAACCCTATCTCTACTAAAAATACAAAAATTAGCTGGGCGTGGTGACATGTGCCTATAATCCCAGCTACTCGGGAGGCTGAGGCAGGAGAATCGCTTGAACCAGGGAGTTGGAGGTTGCAGTCAGCCGAGATTGCACCACTTCACTCCAGCCTGGCAACAGAGCGAGACTCCGTCTCTAAATAAATAAATAAATAAATAAATTCATTCTAGGCCAGGCGCGGTGGCTCACACCTGTAATCCCAGCACTCTGGGAGGCCGAGGCAGGCAGATCACGAGGTCAGGAGTTCAAGACCATCCTGGCTAACACAGTGAAACCCCGTATCTACTAAAAATACAAAAAAATTAGCCAGGCGTGGTTGCAAGTGCCTGTAGTCCCAGCTACTCAGGAGGCTGAGGCAGGAGAATCGCTTGAACTCGGGAGGTGGAGCTTGCAGTGAGCACAAAACAAAACAAAAACAAATAAATAAAAAATAAAGAATGCAACCCTTGTGACAACACCTTTTTTTTTTTTTTTTTTTTTTGAGACGGAGTCTCGCTCTGCCGCCCAGGCTGGAGTGCAGTGGCCGGATCTCAGCTCACTGCAAGCTCCGCCTCCCGGGTTCACGCCATTCTCCTGCCTCAGCCTCCCGAGTAGCTGGGACTACAGGCGCCGCCACCTCGCCCGGCTAGTTTTTTGTATTTTTTAAAGTAGAGATGGGGTTTCACCGTGTCAGCCAGGATGGTCTCGATCTCCTGACCTCGTGATCCGCCCGTCTCGGCCTCCCAAAGTGCTGGGATTACAGGCTTGAGCCACCGCACCCGGCCTACAACACCTTCTTTATTTGGGCTACCTCATCTGGCCCCTGGTCACTCACCTTGGGCTCACCCTGAGCTGCAAAGCGGGTGCGCAGAACATCCACGGGGTGCACAGTGAGGGTGGCCGTACAGGCAGCCAGGCCACCGCACACAAAGTGCACTGAGAATTCCCGGGCGTCGTACACGCTGCCTCTATGGACCAGCTCCGTCAGCATTTCAAACGATAAGAACTGGAAGAGTAAGTGAAGAAGTCACTGACAGCCCAAAGGATGAGGGCGAGGACCAAATACTCCCCAAACACATCACCTGTGACTTGGCTGGGGCCCAGGTGGAGCAGGGAGGAAAAGGTCAGGAAATGTTCTTCTTGAGCAGTGACAGCATATGATAAATATAAAATTCTATGTAAAACTCAGATGCCATTTGATACTTGAGTAGAGTCAGACACTCAAAGGTTTAAGAAGATATATGGGGGCCAGGGGCAGTGGCTCATGCCTGTAATCCCAGCACTTTGGGAGGCCGAGGCGGGCAGATCACGAGGACAGAAGTTCGAGGCCAGCCTGGTTAACATAGTGAAACCCTGTTTCTAATAGAAATACAAAAATTAGCCGGGCATGGTGGCGGGCGCCTGTAGTCCCAGGTACTCGGGGGACTGAGGCAGGAGAATCACTTGAACCCGGGAGGCAGAGGTTGCACTGAGCCGAGATCATGCCACTGCACTCCAGCCAGGGCGATAGAACAAGGCTCGGTCTCAAAGAAAAGACTGGGTGTAGTGGCTCACGTCTGTAATCCCAGCATTTTGGGAGGCCGAGGCAGGCAGATCATGAGGTCAGGAGTTGGAGACCAGACTGGCCAATATGGTGGAACCCCGTCTCTACTAAAAATACAAAAATTAGCCAGGCATGGTGGCGTGTGCCTGTAACCCCAGCTACTTGGGGGGCTGAGGCAGAAGAATCGCTTGAACCTGGGAGGTGGAGGTTGCAGTGAGCCGAGATCACGCCACTGCACTCCAGCCTGGGAGACAGAGTGAGACTCCGTCTCAAGAAAAAAAAAATAAATAAAAGATACATGAGAAAAATGTGTATCAGAAAATGTCACTGGCTAACTTAGTTTTCTGAGAACTGGGAAAGATGGCCATGCTCTGATTCCCGCAGGGATCCCTTCCGTGCAGCTGGCGGCGGCCCTGTTGGAGAATCATTCTTTTCTGGGGCAGATTCTTTCAGGAACGTGTTCAACAGGGTGACCCCCTTACATTCAGATCTTTGTTTTCTTTTTTTGTTTTTGTTTTTTAGAGATGAGAGTGTCGCTCTGTCACCCAGGCTGGAGTACAGTGGCACAAACACGGCTCACTGCAGCCTCCACCTCCTGGACTCCAGTGATCCTCCCACATCAGCCCCTCAAGTAGCTGGGACTACAGGTGCATGCCACCACGTCCAGCTAATTTTGGTATTTTTTGTAGAACCAGGGTTCCACTATGTTGCCAAGGCTGGTCTCAAACTCCTGAGTTCAAGCGATCTGCCTGCCTTGGGCTCCCAAAGTGCTGGGATTACACACATGAGCCACCGAGCTTGGCCCTGTTTTGCTTTTTGAGACAAGGTCGCGTTCAGTTGCCCAGGCTGAAGTGCAGCGGCTCGATCATAGTTCACAGCAGCCTTGACTTCTCTAGCTCAAATTATTCTCCTGCATCTGGAATAACTGGGGCTAGAGGTGTGTACCATCATACCTGGCTAATGTTTTTTTTTTAGTAGAGAGGAGGTCTTGCTATGTTGCCCAGGCTGGTCTCAAACTCCTGAGCTCAAGCCATCCTCCCACCTCAGCCTCCCAAAGTGATGGGATTACAGGTGTGAGCCACTATACCAGGGCTACGCTCAGATCTTCCTTCAGCCAAATGAAGATGGCCTGGCTTCTTTTCTTTTTTTTTGAGACGGGGTCTGGCTGTGTCGCCCAGGCTGAAGTGCAATGGCATGATCGTGGTTCACTGCAACCTCCACCTCACCTCCTGGGCTCAGGTGCTGGGATTACAGGTGTGAGTCACCGAGTCCGGCCTAGGCCTGGCTTCTTGAGACTATCCTGTTGCTGTATTTATTTGTCATGTTGCAGTATCTGTTTGCAGACAAGTGCAGAGACAGGATCACAGGACATGCCCAGCCAGTAAACACATGACTTGGGCGGTCACTGTGATGTCACAGGAGGAGTAGGCAGGGCACTACTCCTCTGGCACTAGCTGCCTAGGTGGGGGTCGTGGCTCTGCCATTTTCTAGCTAGTGACTTTGGTTGGGTTAATTATGTAAGCTCTGTCCACCTCAGTCTTCTCATGCGTGACATGGGAGGGACAACAGCCCCTACCTTAAGGACTGCTGTGACTGTATGTGAAGTGCTTCCAACAGGGGCCTGGCCCATTGTTTGCACTGTACAGGGCTGGTTCTTACCATGTCCACTGCATAAAATCACACGCTGTGCACTATGACTATACTGGTGCTCCACTGAACGAAGCGTGAGCTCTAACCCTAGCCCTACCATGTGCAGGCTGTGTGGCCTCAGACAGCTGACTTCACCTCCCTGAGATCTACATGACACCTACCCTGCCCTCCTCATGATGGTGTGGTGAAGTTCAGATGAACCACGTATGTGAAGGTGTATTTCAAAAATTGAAATGCATTAGTGCTGTCCTTCGCCAAGCCCCACAGAAGGCATGACATCAAATCAGTCTCCAAGATGCAACATCTAAGTTACACAGGATAGATGCGGGGACATAGGGGAGGGGAATGCCTACAGTACAGCTGGTCAGGAAGGCTCCCGGGTGAGGCAGGTGGGAAGCGTGGGGCCTGCCTCTCCCGTCCTGCCCTACAGGGCATTCCTGCTTGCCTCACCCTCCCTCTGCTCCTCCATTGAGCAACGTGACCACAGAGGCCTGGCCAGGTCCCCTGCCACCTACTTGGACAGCTCCATAGCCTATGGAGAGAATCTGAGCTGGGATGTGTCCCTTCCAGAAAGCTGTCAGCCCCTCCTCCTGCAGAATCTGCCTAGAGGCCTGGAAGATGCCATGGTACTTTGCGTTGGGGTCCCTTCGAGACAGGCGCTCATGCTGAAGCTGGGAATCAAAATAAAAAAGGTCAGGACAGCGGGGTGGGCTGGAATGTGAAGGGGAACTTTCAGAAAAGGCAAGCCCTTCATCTGGATAGAATTCCAAGTTTTAGGAACTGCTTTTGCAAGAAAGACTAAACTTGTCCTCCAGTCCATTGCATGGAAAAAGGGGAAGAGTACCTGGAAACGGATCTTGATGACGTCGAAGGGACTGATCAGCGCCCGAGTGACAAGTCCAGACACAGACCCAGCCACTGCCACCTGGAGCTTGGTGTTATTCCTGCCATCTGGTTTGGGGTCATAGCCAACCATCCCTGCCTCTGGCCCACACAATGTCCATCAGTATCAAGCTAAATGCAAGAGATACGGAATAAACACCAGGCAAGTTTCTTATGGTCTCTGCTCAAATACCACCTCCTGAGAGCAGCCCTCCCTGACTAGACTGGAGTTCAAGTCAGGAACTCCAGGAGTTCAAGAGCTCAGGAGTTCAAGACCAGCCTGGGCAACACTGCAAAACCCCAACTCTACAAAAAATACAAAAATTTAAAAATAAAATAAAATAGCACTTGTTTTATTGTTCTTTACAGTACTTATTACTATGGCATATTCGTTTACTTTTTTAGAGACAGGGTCTCACTCTGTCACCCAGGTTGGAATGCAGTGGTGCCATAACTCACTGCAGCCTTGAACTCCCGGGCTCAAGTGATTCTCTTGCCTCAGCCTCCCAATTAGCTGGGACTTACAGCTGCAGGCCTGGCTAAGTTTTTTTATTTTTGTAGAGATCAGGTCTCAATATGTTGCCCTGGCTGGTCTCGAATTCCTGGCCTCAAGTGATCCTCCTGCCTCAGCCTCCTGAATTGTTGAGATTACATGCATGAGCCACAGCGCCCAGCGCACCATGGGTTATTTATACAGTACATTTGTTTCTTGTCTCTCTCCCTAACTAGAATGTAAGCCCATGGAAACATGGCCTTGCTCTCATTTGTTCACTCATAAATTTCCAGTTCCGGGTATAGAACTCATCATGGTAAGTACTTAATAATATTTGAGAATTGAATGAACAGGCTTGATAGGCAACTGTTGGTCCCAGAGAGCAACTGGCTTTCCAAGACATCTGGCAACTTTATAACAAACTCCTGCTCACTGAGTGAGCCTACTCAAGTGTAATGCTGAGGGACTGAAGGACATGCAGGGCTTAGAACAGGGATTGGGATTCTTTAACAATCCCCCACTGTCCAAAGGAAGAGCCCTGAGGCCCTGAGCCCCTTAACCTTTCCCTTTCCCCTTCTGCACACACCTCAGGCCTCCCCGGCACAGTGGGGCCATGCTATGCTAGCAAATGATGCTTCTGGCCAGGCGCGGTGGCTCATGCCTATAATCCCAGCACGTTCGGAGGCCAAAGCAGGCAGATCAGCTGAGGTCAGGAGTTCAAGACCAGCCTGGCCAATATGGTGAAACCCTGTCTCTACTAAAAATACAAAATTAGGCCGGGCGCGGTGGCTCAAGCCTGTAATCCCAGCACTTTGGGAGGCCGAGATGGGCGGATCACGAGGTCAGGAGATCGAGACCATCCTGGCTAACACGGTGAAACCCCGTCTCTACTAAAAAATACAAAAAAATAGCCAGGCGAGGTGGCGGGCGCCTGTAGTCCCAGCTACACGGGAGGCTGAGGCCGGAGAATGGCGTGAACCCGGGAGGCGGAGCTTGCAGTGAGCTGAGATCTGGCCACTGCACTCCAGCCTGGGCTACAGAGCGAGACTCCGTCTCAAAAAAAAAAAAAAAAAAAAAAAAAAAACAAAATTAGCTGGGTGTGGTGGTGGGCGCCTGCAATCCCAGTTACTCAGGAAGCTGAGGAAGGAGAATCACGTGAGCCTGGGAGGCCGAGGTTGTCCTGAGCCGAAATCACGCCATTGCACTCCAGCCTGGGCGACACAGTGAGACTGCATCTCAGAAACAAACAAAACAAAACAAAACAAAAAAGTACCGAGCGCGTGGCTCAGGCCTGAAATCCCAGCACTTTGGGAGGCCAAGGCGGGCGGATCATGAGGTCAGGAGATCGAGACCATCCTAGCTAACACGGTGAAACCCCGTTTCTACTAAAAAATACAAAAAATTAGCCGGGCGTGGTGGTGGGCGCCTGTAGTCCCAGCTACTCGGGAGGCTGAGGCAGGAGAATGGCGTGAACCCGGGAGGCGGAGCTTGCGTGAGCCAAGATCACGCCACTGCACTCCAGCCTGGGCGGCAGAGCGAGACTCCGTCTCAAAAAAAAAAAAAGAAAATTACGCTCCTGGGCTCCCCTGACTCACACCTACTGACCTCTTTAGCCTCACTCTGGACCATTCTTTTCTTCCCTCACTTAACCAGAGTGGTCTGACTGCTTCTGCCCAGTTCCTGGAAAACTCGGCGAGCGCTCCTATCTACTGCCTTGCCTGTACTCCTCCAGTTCCCTACGTCTGAAATGCAGCCCCATCTCAGCCCCTACTCACTTTTTCAAGGCTAGCTCCTCTCCTCCACCAGAGCCCAGCTAAAAAGCATCCTTTCCAGGAGATGTACTTTTTTCCTTTTTTTGTAAAAACAGAAAACAAAAACAAAAAAACAGTAATACCTATATATGCTCTGTAGAGTTGTACAAAGCATAAAAAGAAGTCTGTAACCAGACACACATCAACAGATAATTGATCACTGGGAGAAGGGCTGGGAAGGGAAGAAGGAAGGTAGATCTGTCGATGTAATTCTATATTGTTTGAATTTGTTATGGAAAAAAAAAAAAAAATCCCTAAAACTAGCTTTCAAAATTACTTTAGTTCTTGAATACTTGTATTAGCGGGGGTGGGGGTGGGGGAGGAGGGGGGATACTGCCTACAGGATGACAGCCTCCACCCCAGACATCAATTCCTTGTCTCCTCTCACCCACCCTGGAACTCCTCCCCAGGCGCCCATGAGGAAGTTTAAACATGCGGCAAGCGACTGAGAGGCAAAACCTCTCCAGGAGTTACCCAGGGACCGCTCAGGTCACACAGAGCAGTGTCAGTTTCCCGCCCATCTGGGCAGGAAGGAGGAGCAAGCCCGAGTGGCAGGTGTCCTGGATCGGTGTCAAGAGGAGACCGGAGCATAGCAGGCTCTTCCCGGTGTTCGGGTGCCCATGTGCCCAAGGGTTCAGCTGAGCAGCTCTGCAGAGGTCTCCGCGTGGGTACTTAGGTGTCCACGTGTGCCTCGGGGTGTGTTTTTTCTCCCCGAGTCCGAGGGGACGCCCTGGAGCTCAGGTGCTCAAGGGCGAGAGCGGGGCTCTGCCGCCGGTGTCCCTGGAGATGCTTCTCGGGTCAGGTGTGACACGTGTGTACACAGTCCCCGCCCCTCGTAAGCGCCCGGGTGCGTGTGCTCCCTCCCTACCGCCCTGCGGAGCGAGGGTGCAGGTCCCCGAGAGGACGGCGAGAAGGACGGAGGTAGAGGTTACTCACACGGCTCGGCGGGTGCGGCCCGGCTACGCGCGCTCTGCTCTCTCCAGCACCTCGCGCAGTCTTAACAGCAAAACTCTACTGAGCTCGGGCGAAAGTGGCGGTCTCCTGGGCCAATCACCGTGCAGCTCCCCGCCAGACGCTGGACCAATGGTTTTGCGCTTGAGGTCTGGCAACCGCCTCCCGCAAGGTATCACTGGGTAATGTAGTCCTTTGCGACCAAGGGCAGGTCCGCTGGACGGCGCACAGCCTCCTGGGAGATGTAGTCCGGCTGCTCGCGGGCGCGCGAGGGCGACCGACGCGTTAGAAGGAGGTGGCTTGCGAAGCCGGGCTGCGACCTTAGGGGTCGCGGTGCTCTGGCGTGTGGCTCGAAAGTCAGCCTGCAGGCGGGGTCCAGGGTTAGGGCGCGGTGAACTTGACGCGCTTTCCTTAAACTCTGTTAATGACACAACACGGATAATCTCAACTTGGTAAAGATGGCAGGAAGCCTAGCAAAAACCTGGAGGACGTGGGGAAGAGAATAGATGAGAACAGTCTCCTCGGGGACAGGGAGGGCAAAAACACTAGTGTCTCCCCGTCTCACCCCGAGTTTTGGTATTTCTCATTATAAAAGTAATATTAAAAGTATATAGACAAAAAATGTAGAAACGAAGGAGGAAATGATTCATCCTGCCGCCCTCATACAGCTAGCGTCACGGTTTTGCACGACAGGATTGCCTCCTGACTTTTAAATTGCATTTTTTTATATTCGTGTTATTTTGACGCACAATTTTAAGACATTTTTATTGTAGAAAATTTCAAGATATACAGAAGATTTCAAGATATACCTGATGAAGCCGCGTAGAGTCGCTATCCGACCTAAGCAGTTACACGACCCACGGGGCAGTCTGTTTCCTGTGTTTCTGCACCTACCTCGAACCCGCTGCCCAGCGTTATTTTGAAGTAAATACCAGACATCATGTGTCCTCACCAGTAAATATTTCAGTATATGTCTTTAAAGGACAAATATTCCCTTTTTAATACGTATACATTATGTTTCATACACACACAAAACTGTCACTTCGACCCCAAAAAAATACTTTCTTAATATCAAGTATGAATTACTGTTTACACTCCTCTAAATGAAAAAAAGTCCTTCTTTTTTTTTTTTTTTTTTTTTTTTTTTGAGACAGAGTTTTGCTCTTGTCGCCCAGGCTGAGTGCAATGGCGCTATCTCAGCTCACTGTAACCTTTGCCTCTGAGGTTCACACGATTCTCCTGCCTCAGCCTCCCGAGTAACTGGGATTACACGCGGGCACCACTATGCCCAGCTAATGTTTTGTATTTTTAGTAGAGACGGGGTTTTGCCATGTTGGTCAGTCTGGTCTCAAACTTTTTTTTTTTTTTTTTTTTTTTTTTGAGGCAAGAGTCTCATTCTGCCACCCAGGCTGGAGTGCAGTGGCACGACCTCGACTCACCACAACCTCCACCTCCCGGGTTCAAGTGATTCTCCTGCTTCAGCCTCCTGAGTAGCTGGGACTACAGGCGTGCACCACCACATCCAGCTAATTTTCGTAGTTTTAGTAGAGACGGGGTTTCACCATGTTGGCCAGGCTAGTTTGGAACTACTGATCTCAAGTGATCCACCCGCCTCGGCCTCCCAAAGTTCTGGGATTACAAGCGTGAGCCGCCACACCTGGCCAAAATGTCCCTCTTTTTTTTTTTTTTTTTTTTTTTTTTTTTTTGAGATGGAGTCTCACTCAGTCGCCCAGGCTGGAGTGCAGTGGCACGATCTTAGCTCACTGCAAGCTCTGCCTCCCGGGTTCACGCCTTCTCCTGCCTTAGCCTCCCGAGTAGCTGGGACTACAGGCGCCCGCCACCGCGCCCTGCTAACTTTTTGTATTTTTAGTAGAGACGGGGTTTCACCGTGGTCTCGATCTCGGGACCTCATGATCCGCCCGCCTCGGCCTCCCAAAGTGCTGGGATTACAGGTGTGAGCCACCGCGCCCAGCCAATGTCCTTCTTAAAACAAGTTTGCTTTTCTAAGTGACAGAGCTCAGAAAACAAACAAACAAAAATGTTTGTCTGAATTGAGATCTTGGTTGGGTGCAGTGGCTCACACCTATAATCCCAGCACTGGGAGGCTGAGGTAGGTGGATCACTTGAGGTCAGGAGTTCAAGACCAGCCTGACCAACATGGTGAAACCACGTCTCTACTAAAAATACAAAAATTAGCCAGGCGTGGTGGTAGGCGCTTGTAATTCCAGCTACTTGGGAGGCTGAGGCAGGAGGATCATTTGAACCTGGGAGGGAGAGGTTACAGTGAGTTGAGATCGTGCCACTGCATTCCAGCCTGGGCAACAGAGTGAGACTCCATCTCCAAGGAAAAAAAAAACATTTGAGATCTCAACTGAACATTGCAACTGGAAGTCCTTTTAAAAATCTATCGTTTTTCTCAAGTTTACTTTTTTTTTTACTTGAAATTTATTTTCTTTCATTTCCTTTCATTTTCCTTTCTTTCTCTCTGTTTTATTTTATTTGTTTTTTAAGAAACTAGATAGAGCCAGGCTGGGGGTGCACACCTGTAACCCCACTATTAGGGAGACTGAGGCAGGAGGATCCCTTGAGCCCAGAAGTTCAAAGCTATAGTGCGCAATAATGGTGCCTGTGAATAGCCACTGTGCTCCAGCCTGGGCAACGTAGCAAGACTCCATCGCTACAAAAACTAAATAATACATTTTTAGGCCGGGTGCGGTGGCTCAAGCCTGTAATCCCAGCACTTTGGGAGGCCGAGGCGGGTGGATCACGAGGTCAGGAGATCGAGACTGTCCTGGCTAACATGGTGAAACCCCGTCTCTACTAAAAATACAAAAAACTAGCTGGGCGTGGTGGTGGGCGCCTGTAGTCTCAGCTACTTGGGAGGCTGAGGCGGGAGAATGGCGTGAACCCGGGAGGCGGAGCTTGCAGTGAGCCGAGATCACACCACTGCACTCCAGCCTGGGAGACACAGCGAGACTCCATCTCAAAAAAAAAAAAACAAAAAAAACAAAAAACTAAATAATACATTTTTAAAAAGAAAGAAATTAAGTGGTTCATGCTGTGGCATTTTCCCTAGTCTGGATTTTGCTGATAGCATCCCTATGGAGTTGTTTCCACATCTTCCCGTGTCCCTTGTGTTTTTTGTTTGTTTGTTGTTGTTGTTGTTGTTTTTGAGACGAAGTCTCACTCAGTTGTCCAGGCTAGAGTGCAATGGTGCAATCTCAGCTCACTGCAACCTCTGCCTCCTGAGTTCAAGGGATTCTCCAGCCTCAGCCTCCCAAGTAGCTGGGATTACAGGCACCCACCATCATGTCCGGCTAATTTTTGTATTTTTAGTAGAGACGAGGTTTCACCATGTTGGCCAGGCTGGTCTCGAACTCCTGACCTCAGCTGATCTGCCTGCTTTGGCCTCCCGAAGTGCTGGGATTATAGGCGTGAGCCACCACACCTGGCCCCTGTGCCCCTTGTCTTCTCTGCTAATTGGTAGTTAGATCTAAAAGGTTTGATTAGACTGGGTTTGACTTTTTTTTTTTTTTTTTAAGATAAGGTCTCACTTTGTCTCCCAGGCTAGAGTGCAGTGACACGATCTCAGCTCACTGCAGCCTCTACCTCTTGGGTTCAAGCTATCTTCCTGCCTTAGCCCCTAGTAGCTGGGACTACAGGCGCACGCCACCACACCCAGCTAATTTTTTGTATTTTTTGTAGAGATGGGGTTTTGCCCATGGTGGTCTTGAACTCCTGAGCTCAGGCATTCCACCTGCCTCAGCCTCCCAAAGTGCTAGGATTACAGGTGTCAGCCACTGCACTTGGCCTGATTTTTAAAATGTATTTATTTTTTGCGATGGAGTCTCACTCTGTCCCCCAGGTTGGAGGCAGTGGCGTGATCACAGCTCACTGCAACCTCCAACCTCACCAGCTGTATGACAGTTCTAGTTCCTCCACATTTCTACCAGTACTTGGTAAGGTCAGTCTTTATAATTTTACCTGTTTTTTTAGGTACTCAGTGGTATCACATTATGTGATAGGGAAATTACATTGTGCCTGGCCTGATTTTCTTTGTTTGTTGGTTGGTTTTTTGTAGAGATAGAGTCTTGCTGTCTTGCCCAGGCTGGAGTGCAGTGGCACAATCTTGGCTCACTGCAACCTCCGCCTCCCCAGTTCAAGCAATTCTCTTGCCTTAGCCTCCTGAGTAGCTGGGATTACAGGCGCCCTCCACCATGCCTGGCTAATTTTTGTATTTTTAGTAGAGATGGGATTTCACCGTGTTGGTCAGGCTGGTCTCGAACTCCTGACCTCAGGAGATCCACCTGCCTCAGCCTCCCAAAGTGCTAGGATTATAGGCGTGAGCCACGGTGCCCAGCCAATTTTTTTTTTTTTTTTTTTTTTATGAGACTACTTACATGGTGTTGTGTATTTCCATGAGGAACATCGTAATGCCTGCTTGTCTCTCATTTTGTGATGTTTGTAGGCATTGTGCCTCAAAAAAGAATTGGTTCCTGGCCAGACGCAGTGGCCCATACCTGTAGTCCCAGCACTTTGGGAGACCAAGGTGGGTGGGTCACCTGAGGTCAGGAGTTCGAGACCAGCCTGGGCAACATTGTGAAACCCCATCTCTACTAAAAATACAAAAATAAATAAATAAATAAATAAATAAATCCAAAATTAGTGGGGCATGGTGGCACACGCCTATAGTCCCAACTATTTGGGAGGCTGAGGCAGGAGAATGGCTTGACCGGGAGGTGGAGATTCCAGTGAGCCGAGATGGCTCCACTGCACTCCAGCCTGGGCGATAGAGAAAGACTCCATCTCAAAAAAAAAAAAAGGCTGCCCCATTTTATTTTCTCACCAGCTGTATGACAGTTCTAGTTCCTCCACATTTCTACCAGCACTTGGTAAGGTCAGTCTTTATAATTTTACCTGTTTTTTTAGGTACGCAGTGGGTTATCACATTATGTGATAGGGAAGTTAATTTGCATTTCCCTGATCACTGATGTTGAATATCTTTTCAGGTCTCTTTCTTCCTTCCTCTGCCTCTCTCTGTTTCTCTTTCTTTCCATAGGGTCTCACGATGTTGCCCAGGCTGACCACAAATCTTTTCATATCTTCTTGTGAAGTATCTATTCAAATCTTTTTGTTTGTTTTGTTTTGTTTTGTTTTGAGACAGTGTCTCCCTCCGTCACCCAGGCTGGAGCCACACCACTGATCTTTGATCAAGATATCTTCCTGGCCCTGCACAGTGGCTCAGGCCTGTAATCCCAGCACTTTGGGAGGCCAAGGTGGGTGGATCATCTGAGGTCAGGAGTTCGAGACCAGCCTGACCAATATGATGAAATCCCATCTCTACTAAAAATACAAAAATTAGCTGGGTGTGGTGGCAGGTGACTGTAATCCCAGCTACTTGGGAGGCCAAGACAGAAGGATTGCTTGAAGTCAGGAGGTGGAGGTTGCTGTTAGCCAAGACCACACCACTGCACTCCAGCACTCCAGCCTGGGTGACAAAGCGAGACTGTGTCTCAAAAAAAAAAAAAAAAATCCTCCCATCTCAGCCTCCCGAGCCGAGTAACTGGGACCACAGGTGCACACCACCATGCCCAGTTACTTTTTAAAAATTATTATTATTATTTTTGAGACAGAGTCTCACCCTGTTGCCCAGGATGGAGTGCAGTGGTGTGGTCCCAGATCACTGCAACCTCTGCCTCCCAGGTTCAAGTAATTCTCCTGCCTTAGCCTCCTGAGTAGCTGGGATTACAAGCGTGGGCCACCATACTTGGCTAATGTTTTTTTTTTTTTTTGAGACAGAGTCTCACTCTGTTACCCAGGCTGCAGTGCAGTGGCACAGTCTTGGCTCACTGCAACCTCCTCCTCCCAGATTCAAGCAATTCTCCTGTCTCAGCCTCCCAAAGAGCTGGGACTAAAGGCACACACCACCATGCCCGACTACTTTTTGTATTTTTAGTGGAGACGGGGTTTCACCGTACTGGTCAGGCTGGTCTCAAACTCCTGACTTCAGGTGATCCGCGTGCCTTGGCCTCCCAAAATGTTGGGATTACAGGTGTGAGCCAGTGTGCCCAGCCTAATTTTTGTATTTTTAGTAGAGATGGGGTTTCACCATGTTGGCCAGACTGGTCTCAAACCCCTGACCTCAAGTGATCTGCCCACTTGAGCCTCCCAAAGTGCTAGGATTACAAGAATGAGCCACCGTGCCTGGCCTTAATTTTTGTTAGAGACAGGATCTCCCTATGTTGCTCTGGCTGGTCTTAAACTCCTGGGCTCGGGTGATCCATCCACCTCAGCTTCCCAAAGTCCTGGGATTACAGGTGTAAGCCACCATGCCTGGCCTGTACCAAAGAAATCTTTGCCTAGTCAAAGGTCATAAATATTTTCTCCTATGTTTTCTGTTTTTTTTGTTTTTTTTTTTTTGAGACGGAGTCTCGCTCTGTCGCCCAGGCTGGAGTGCAGTGGCCGGATCTCAGCTCACTGCAAGCTCCGCCTCCTGGGTTCACGCCATTCTCCTGCCTCAGCCTCCCCAGTAGCTGGGACTACAGGCGCCCGCCACCTCGCCTGGCTAGTTTTTTGTATTTTTTTTTAGTAGAGACGGGGTTTCACCGTGTTAGCCAGGATGGTCTCGATCTCCTGACCTCGTGATCCACCCGTCTCGGCCTCCCAAAGTGCTGGGATTACAGGCTTGAGCCACCGCGCCCGGCCTCTCCTATGTTTTCTAATAGAAATTTTACAGTTTTAGGTTTTACGTCTAGGTCTCTGATCCATTTTTAGTTAATTTTTGTTTGGTATGAGATATTGAAGGTTTTTTTTTTTTTCTTGTATTTGGATATTTAATCATTCTAGTACATGGAACCCTGTTTTTGTTGAAAAGTCTATTCTTTCTCTACTAAATTGCTTTGTTCATGTTTGTTGAAAATCAGTTCATATGTACACAAAATGATGACCTTTTTTCTTTTTTCACTCAATGCAAGTCATGATAAGCATTGTCCACATAGGAAAAAGAGAGTTAAACATGTTGCCGGGCACGGTGGCTCATGCCTGTAATACCAGCACTTTGGGAGGCCGAGGTGAGTGGGTCACCTGAAGTCAGAAGTTCAAGACCAACCTGGTCAACATGGCGAAACCCCATCTCTACTGAACGTACAAAAATTAGCTGGGCGTGGTGGCAGGTGTCTGTAATCCCAGTTACTCAGGAAGCTGAAGCAGGAGAATCGCTTGAACCCAGGAGGCAGAGGTTGCAGTGAGCTGAGATCATGCCACTGCACTCCAGCCTGGGTAACAAGAGTGAGACTCCATCTCAAAAAAAAAAAAAAAAAGGTGTTAAGGTGGGCTTGGTGTAGTGACTCATGCCTGTAATCCCAGCACTTTGGGAGGCCAAGGCAGGTGGATCACTTGAAGTAAGGAGTTTGAGACTAAGGGAGGAGACCACCCTTCACATCATCTTATGCCCAATTTCTGCCTCCAAAGAAAGAAGAAGTAAAAACTGAAAGGGAGAAATGAAATCCACAGGCAGACAGCCCAGCACCGCACCCTGGGCCTGGTAGTTAAAGAGTGACCCCTGACCTAATTGGTTATGTTATCTATAGATTACAGACAATGCATAGAAATGCACTGTGAAAAATCTCTATCTTGTTTTGTTCTGATCTAATTACCAGTGCATGCAGCCCCCAGTCACATACCCTCTGCTTGCTGAATCAATCACAACCCCCTCACATGCACCCCCTTAGAGTTGTGAGCCCTTAAAAGGGACAGGAATTGCTCACTCCGGGGGCTCGGTTCTTGAGACAGAAGTCTTGCCAATGCTCCCGGCCAAATAAACCGCTTCCTTCTTTAACTCGGTATCTGAGGAGTTTTGCCTGCGGCTCATCCTGCTACAAGACCAGGCTGGCCAACATGGTGAAGCCCTGTCTCTACTAAAAATACAAAAATTATCTGGGCGTGGTGGAAGGCGCCTGTAATCCCAGCTACTCAGGAGGCTGAGGCAGAAGAATCACTTGAACCTGGGAGAAGGAGGTTGCAGTGAGCCGAGATCACTCCACTCCAGCCTGGGCAACAGCAAGACTCTATCTCAAAAATAAACAAAAATAAATAAATAAATAAAGATGTTAAGGTGGCCCATAATGAGCAGAACCTAAAAAACAAATTTGACTTCCTGTTCTAGTCGGAAGCATTTCTCACTGTGGCCTTCAGGCTGCACTGTCCTCCCTCACTCCGTTTGTCTCCTTGCTTAGGGATTGCCTTATTTCCCCATGCAAGTGCAGCCTTCATGTTTTATCTCTGTTGTCCAGGTCAGTTTGTGAACTGATGGCTAACCTCTTTCCAGATCATCTCTTTGGCTAAGGAGATCTTTGGCCCTACTTTGTCTTCCTGAACTACAGCAAACCTACATTTTAGAATGGACCTCTTCAAAGGCCAATCAGCAGATAAGCCAGGAAGGACCTTTGACTACGGCTAATTATAGGGTGACTTGATGCAGGGCACCACAGATGGTCAGAACTGGAAAGATTCATGGACATCATTTCATCTGGCCGGGGCCCAGAAGGACTAGGAGATGTGCCTGTGGTCGCTCAAGGTCAGGTGGCAAATTGGTGACTGGGATGAGATGAGACTGGAGGTAGATGCTAGTTTTCCTGGGCTTACCCGGATTGTAGTTTTTATATATTTGAAATTTGGCCATTTCATTTTAAGTTAAATATGTTAATTCGTAAATATGAAAAGAGAAACCAGAAAGTAACGGTTCCTGTCAGCTTGGGGAAGTGAATCCTTTTGTGACCTCACCAACACTTACCCTAAAGAGGCCTATAAAAAGCTCCTTTGGACTTCCCCCGCCTCCTCAGAAGGAGTAAATATCTCCTTGGCCTTGACCAAATAGAGGTGGTATTTAGCAGCTGCTTGAGTTGATGCTTCTGAGGCAAATGAGTCTCTTAACATCTAAATGAGTTGGTCAGCTCTCTGTAAGAAGCCTGAAAGTCAGAAGGCAGCTTGCTGTGTGTCTCTGGCAAGTAACTTTCCCTCTCTGGGCTGCAGTTCCTTCATCTGTACAGATGGAGTTGGACTACAGGGTAGGTCAAGCCTTGCTGCTTCTGCACCTCCACAGTTTTTTTTTTTTTTTTTTTTTTTTTGAGACGGAGTCTCACGCTGTTGCCCAGGCTGGAGTGCAGTGGCGCGATCTCGGCTCACTGCAAGCTCCGCCTCCTGGGTTCACGCCATTCTCCTGCCTCAGCCTCCTGAGTAGCTAGGACTACAGGTGCCCGCCACCGCGCCCGGCTAATTTTTTGTATTTTTAGTAGAGATGGGGTTTCACTGTGGTCTCGATCTCCTGACCTTGTGATCCGCCCGCCTCGGCCTCCCAAAGTGCTGGGATTACAAGCTTGAGCCACCGCGCCCGGCCTACCTCCACAGTTCTAAAATATAATCTGCATTTTTTTTTTTTTTTTTTTTTTTTTTTTTTGAGACGGAGTCTCACGCTGTTGCCCAGGCTGGAGTGCAGTGGCGCGATCTCGGCTCACTGCAAGCTCCGCCTCCCGGGTTCCCGCCATTCTCCTGCCTCAGCCTCCTGAGTAGCTGGGACTACAGGCGCCCGCGCCACCGCGCCCGGCTAATTTTTTGTATTTTTTAGTAGAGACGGGGTTTCACTGTGGTCTTGATCTCCTGACCTTGTGATCCGCCCGCCTCGGCCTCCCAAAGTGCTGGGATTACAGGCTTGAGCCACCGCGCCCGGCCTTTTTTTTTTTTTGTTTTTTTGAGACGGAGTTTCGCTCTGTTGCCTGGAGTGCAATGGTGCAATCTTGGCTCGCTGCAACCTCCGCCTCCCAGGTTCAAACAATTCTCCTGCCTCAGCCTCCCGAGTAGCTGGGATTACAGGTGCACATCACTATGCCTGGCTAATTTTTGTATTTTTAGTAGACACGGGGTTTCACCATGTTGGTGAAACATGGCTGGTCTGGAACTCCTGACCTCAGGTGATCTGCCCATCTTGGCCTCCCAAAGTGCTAGGATTACAGGTGTGAACCACCGCACCCAGCCATAATCTGCCTTTTTAGTAAACATCCTAAGTGGTTCTCAGTTTCAGCTGATACAAGAATCACTGTACGCTTGTTTTATTTTTTTGTTTGTTTTTTATTTTTTGTTTGAGATGGGGTTCCACTCTGTTGCTCAGACTGCAATGCAGTGGCTCGATCTCGGCTCACTGCAAGCTCTACCTCCCAGGCTCAAGCAGTTCTCCCACCTCAGCCTCCTGAGTAGCTGGGACCACAGGTGTGTGCCACAATACCCAGCTAATTTTCTGTATTTTTGTAGAGATGGAGTTTTGCCATGTCCCCTGGGCTGATCTTAAACTCCTGGGCTCAAGCAATCTGTTTGGGTCAGCTTCCCAAAGTGTTGAGATTACAGGAGTGAGCCACTGTGCCTGGCCAGATGTTTATTTTAAAATGTGGATTACCTCCTACCTAGGGACACTTATCCTGATCAAGCAGGTCTGGGTGGGGCCTGGGAATAAGCATTTTGGTTGGTGGCCCACACTTTCAGGGACCAGACTGAACTGGAGATATCTCAGCTGATGATCCCAGGATGCCCTTGCTTCTTTCTACCTTCTTTTCACTCAGGATAAGATGAAGAGCCTCTTTTTTCTTTTCTTCTTCTTCTTCTTCTTTTTTTTTTTTTTTTTTTTTTTTTAATGGAGATGGAGTCTCATTATGTTGTCCAGGCTGGTCTCGAGCTCCTGGCTTTAAGCAATCACCTCGCTTCAGCCTCCCAAAGTGCTGGGATCAAGCATTTGAGTCACCATATGACTGGACTTTAAAAAGAAAAAAAAAACTCATCAAATATTGAGGGGCTGTTTTGACCAGACACTGTTTCAGATGCTGGAGATTAAGCAGTGAACCAATCAGAATTCTTGCCCTCTTGGATCTGACTTTCTTTCACTCAGCAATATGCAGCTAAGGTTTTTCCACAATTTCTCCTGGCCTGATAGTGTGTTGCTTTTTGGTGCTGAATAACGTCTCATTGTGTGGATCCAGCACACAGTTTGCTTATCCATTCATCTATTAAAGGATATCTTGGCCGGGCGCGGTGGCTCAAGCCTGTAATCCCAGCACTTTGGGAGGCCGAGACGGGCGGATCACGAGGTCAGGAGATCGAGACCATCCTGGCTAACACAATGAAACCCCGTCTCCACTAAAAATACAAAAAAATTAGCCGGGCGTGGTGGCAGCGCCTGTAGTCCCAGCTACTCGGGAGGCTGAGGCAGGAGAATGGCGGGAACCCGGGAGGCGGAGCTTGCAGGGAGCCGAGATCGCGCCACTGCACTCCAGCCTGGGCGACAGAGCGAGACTCCGCCTCAAAAAAATAAATAAATAAAATAAAAAAATAAAGGATATCTTTTTTTTTTTCTTCTTTTTTGAGATGGAGTCTCTCCGTGTCCCCCAGGCTAGAGTGCAGTGGCATGATCTCAGCTCACTGCAACCTCTGCCTCCCGGGTGCAAGCCATTCTCCTGCCTCAGCCTCCCAAGTAGCTGGGACTACAGGCATGTGCCACCATGCCCGGCTAATTTTTTGTATTTTTAGTAGAGACGGGATTTCACCTTGTTAGCCAGGATGGTCTCGATCTGCTGACCTTGTGATCCTCCCGCCTCGGCCTCCCAAAGTGCTGGGATTACAGGTGTGAACCACCCCACCTGGCCTTAAAGGATATCTTAGCTGGGCGCGGTGGCTCATGCCTGTAATTCCAGCATTTTGGGAGCTGAGGCGGGCAGATCACGAGGTCAGGAGTTCGACATCAGCCTGGCCAACATAGTAAAACCCCTGTCTCTACTAAAAATACAAAAAATTAGCTGGGCATGGTGGTGGGCACCTGTAATCCCAACTACTCAGGAAGCTAAGGCAGGAGAATTGCTTGAAGCTAGGAGACAGAGGTGGCAGTGAGTCGAGATCGTGCCATTGCACTCCAGCACAGGTGACAGTGCGAGACTCCGTCTTAAAACAAAAAAACAAAAAAAAAGAACATCTTAGTTGCTTCCGAGCTTTAGCATTTATGAATAAAGTTGCTATAAGCCTTCATGTGCAGGTTTTGGTATGAATATAAGTCTCTGTCATTTTATTTTATTTATTTTTAAATGAGATGGGGTGTGCCCAGGCTGGTCTCCAACTCCTGACCTCAAGCAATCCACCCACCTTGGCCTTCCAAAGTACTGAGATTACAGGCGTGAGCCACCATGCCTGGCCTCCATTTTATTTTTTAAAACTTAAGAGAGCTACAGGGCTGAGGAAATAATGAGAAGCCAACCACTGCTGGAGTATTCTGGAGGAAGTCCTGATAGGCTGCAGGCCCCAAAGATAGGGGCACCTCGGCAACAGTTCCTTTTTTTTTTGTTCTTTCAGATTTACTCAGCAAATGACTCAAACACCAGGAAACTAAAATTAAAAGAAAAAAAAGAAAGAAAGAAAGGATTCACTGTCCAGTAACTTTCAATAGCTGATTTCTTATGCATTTCGACTTTCTTCTGTCGCTCTTCTGAGGGGAGTCAAACATCAAGAGGCTACAGGGGGCCAGGTGCAGTGGTTCACGCCTGTAATCCCAGCTCTTCAGGAGGCGGAGGTGGGCGGATCATCTGACGTCAGGGGTTTGAGACCTGGCCAACGTGGTGAAACCCTGTCTCTACTACTAATAAAAATTAGCTGGGTGCAGTGGCTCACGCCTCTAATCCCAGCACTTTGGGAGGCCGAGGCAGGCGGATCACCTGAGGTCAGGAGTTTGAAACCAGCCTTGCCAACATGGTGAAACCCTGCCTCTACTAAAACTATAAAAATTAGCTGGGGCCGGGCACGGTGGCTCAAGCCTGTAATCCCAGCACTTTGGGAGGCCGAGACGGGCGGATCACAAGGTCAAGGAGATCGAGACCATCCTGGCTAACACGGTGAAACCCCGTCTCTACTAAAAATACAAAAACCTAGCCGGGCGAGGTGGCGGGCGTCTGTAGTCCCAGCTACTCGGGAGGCTGAGGCAGGAGAATGGCGTGAACCCGGGAGGCGGAGCTTGCAGTGAGCTGAGATCCGGCCACTGCACTCCAGTCTGGGCCACAAAGCGAGACTCTGTCTCAACAACAACAACAACAACAAAAATTAGCTGGGCTGCCTGTAATCCCAGCTACTCAGGAGACTGGGGCACAAGAATTGCTTGAACCCGGGAGGTGGAGGTTGCAGTGAGCCGAGATCATGCCACTGCACTCCAGCCTGGGTGACACGGTGAGACTCTGTCTCGAAAAAAAAAAAAAAGGCCAGGCACGGTGGCTCATGCCTGTAATCCCAGCACTTTGGGAGGCCGAGGCGGGTGGATCACGAGGTCAGGAGATCGAGACCATCTGGCTAACACAGTGAAACCCCGTCTCTACTAAAAATACAAAAAATTAGCCGGGTGTGGTGGCAGGCGCCTGTAGTCCCAGCTACTTGGGAGGCTGAGGCAGGAGAATTGCGTGAACCCGGGAGGTGCATCTTGCAGTGAGCCGAGATCGCGCCACTGCACTCCAGTCTGGGCGACAGAATGAGACTGTGTCTCAAACAAACAAACAAAAAAAGCCAGGCGCGGTGGCTCACGCCTGTAATCCCAACACTTTGGGAGGCCAAGGCGGGAGGATCACCTGAGGTCCCGAGTTCAAGACCAGCCTGACCAACATGGAGAAACCCTGTCTCTACTAAAAATACAAAATTAGCTGGGCCTGATGGCACATGCCTGTAAGCCCAGCTACTTTGGTTCTCTGACTTTGGTTCTCTGACCAGATCATCAGCTGTTGTGGGTGACCGTGCCTCCTCACTCATCACCTGTTTCTGAGCTTCTGTGAGAAAGAATTTTCTGGCCGGGCGCGGTGGCTCCTGCACGTAATCATAATACTTTGGGAGGCTGAGGCGGGTGGATCACCTGAGGTCAGGAGTTCAAGACCAGCCTGGCCAACACGGTGAAACCCCGTCTCTACTAAAAACACAACAAAAATTAGCCAGGCGTGGTGGAGGGCGCCTGTAATCCCAGCTACTCGGGAGGGTGAGGCAGGAGAATCGCTTGAACCTGGGAGGCGGAGGTTGCAGTGAGCCGAGATCACGCCACTGCACTCCAGCCTGGGCAGCAAGAGCGAAACTCCATCTCAAAAAAAAAAAAAAAAGAACTTCTGCTGTGTCTGTGGGAAGCGCATCTTCACCCTGCCTGCCATCAAATGCACACAGGGAACAAAGTGCAGCCCCGTCACGAAGGTAGAGGTGTCTGTGTGTGGAAGGGTTGCCATGTCCCACATCAACCACGAACCATTTCTTCTTTCATTTATTTATTTATTTATTTATTTATTTATTTATTTAGAGACAGAGTCTCACTCTGTAGCCCAGGCTGGAGTGCAGTGGCAGCGATTTTGGCCCACTGCAACCTCTGTCTCCGACGTTTCAGCAGTTCTCCTGCCTCAGCCTCCTGAGTAGCTGGGATTACAGGCACGTGCCACCACGCCCAGCTAATTTTTTATTACTAGTAGAGATGGGGTGTCACCATGTTGGCCAGGCTGGTCTCGAACTCCTAACCTCAGGTGATCTGGCTTCCTCGGCCTCCCAAAGTGCTGGGATTCCAGGCATGAACCACCGCGCCCAGCCGCAGACCATGTCTTCTTCCCCGACAACTTAAAATTCCTGACTCAAGGATGACTATCTCTCTCAGCACTTTGGAAGGCCGAAGCAGGAGGTTTACTTGAGCCCAGGAGTTCAAGACCAGCCTGGGCAATGTAGTGAGACTTTGTTTCTACTAAAAAAAAAAAAAAAAGCTAGATGTGTAGCACACGCCTGTAGTCCCAGTTCCTTGGGAGGCTGAGGTGGAAGGTTCTCTTGAGCCGGGGAGGTCAAGGCTACAGTGAGCCAAAATCATGCCACTGCACTCCAGCCTGGGAGTGCAGGACCCCGTCTCAAAAACAAAAAATGGGCCGGGTTTGGTGGCTCAAGTCTGTAATCCCAGCGCTTTGGGAGGCCAAGGCAGGCGGATCACAAGGTTGGGAGATCGAGACCATCCTGGCTAACACAGTGAAACCCTGGTCTCTACTAAAAACACAACAAATTAGCTGGGCATGGTGGTGGGTGCCTGTAGTCCCAGCTACTCGGGAGGCTGAGGCAGGAGAATGGCGTGAACCCGGGAGGTGGAGCTTGCAGTGAGCCAAGATCGTGCCACTGCACTCCAGCCTGGGTGACAGAGTGAGACTCCGTCTCAAAAAAAAAAAAAAAAAAAATTGGCCGGGCGCGGTGGCTCAAGCCTGTAATCCCAGCACTTTGGGAGGCCGAGACGGGCGGATCACAAGGTCAGGAGATCGAGACCATCCTGGCTAACACGGTGAAACCCCGTCTCTACTAAAAATACAAAAAACTAGCCGGGCGAGGTGGCGGGCGCCTGTAGTCCCAGCTACTCCGGAGGCTGAGGCAGGAGAATGGCGTGAACCGGGGAGGCGGAGCTTGCAGTGAGCTGAGACCCGGCCACTGCACTCCAGCCTGGGCGACAGAGCGAGACTCCGTCTCAAAAAAAAAAAAAAAAAAAAAAAAAAAAAAAAAAAAAAAAAAGATGATGACTACTTTTGGGAGCTCCAAATCTAAGAAGCAGGCTATGAGGAAATGGGTCTAAAGCCTCCTCAAATCCATAGCAAATCAGGCAGGGTGGCCATGTCAGTACTCCCAAGACAGAAACAGATTTTTCCTGTCCCAGTATTGATACATTTCCTTCCACTGTGCTTTTGCTGTATTTAAGTAATGTGTTTTTTTTGTTTTGTTTTGTTTTTTGAGACGGAGTCTTGCTCTGTCGCCCAAACTGGAGTGCAGTGGCCGGATCTCAGCTCACTGCAAGCTCCATCTCCCAGGTTCACGCCATTCTCCTGCCTCAGCCTCCCGAGTAGCTGGGACTACAGGCGCCCGCCACCTCGCCTGGCTAGTTTTTTTTTGTATTTTTAGTAGAGACGGGGTTTCACCGGGTTAGCCAGGATGGTCTTGATCTTCTGACCTTGTGATCTGCCCATCTCGGCCTCCCAAAGTGCTGGGATTACAGGCGTGAGCCACCGCGTCTGGCGTGATGTGTTTTTGTTTTTAACACAATTATAATCCTACTGTACATGTAAGATTATGTACTTTTACTTAACATTGTACTATGATGATGTTTTCCATGTTTTTTAAGTTTTTCATAAACTATAATTTTTGTTGGTTGTATCATGATCTTTTTCTTCTTTTATGAGATGGGGTCTTGCTCTGTTGCCCAGTGGCACGGTCATGATTCATCGCAGCCTTGACCGCCCAGACTCATGAATTTTTCTCCCACTTCAGCTTCCTGAGTAACTGGGACCTCAGGTGTGTACCACCATGCCAGGCTAATTTTTATTTTATTATTTGTAGAGATGAAGTTTTCCTGTGTTGTCCAGGCTGGTCTCCAACTCCTGGGATCAAGCAGTCCTCCCGTCTTAGCCTTCCAAACTGCTTGGATTACAGGCGTGAGCCACTGCACCTGGCTCAGAATGATTTTTAAAGTGTATTTATATTAAGATATAATTCACGTAACATAAAAAACATCACAAAACTGTATGTTTACAAATATACAGCTCCATGGGGTTTGTTTAGTGTATTGTGCAATCATCACCACTATCCAATTCCAGAACTTTTTTTTTTTTTTTTGAGACGGAGTTTTGCTCTTGTCGCCCAGGCTGGAGTGCAGTAACACAATCTTGGCTCACTGCAACCTCTGCCTCCCAGGTTCAAGTGATTCTCCTGCCCCAGCCTCCCGAGGGTGGGGAGGGATTACAGGCGCCCGCTACCATGTGAAGCTAATTTTCGGATTTTTGGTAAAGACAGGGTTTCACCCTGTTGGCCAGCTGGTCTCGAATTCCTGACCTCAAGTGATCCACCCACCTCGGCCTCCCCAAGTGCTGGGATTACAGGCGTGAGCCACCGCGCCTGGCCAGCACCATCTTGTTAATACATTCCCACCAGCAAGGTCTGCGGTTCCAGTTCCTCGCCATCCCCGCTAACGCTCGGTGTTTTCTCTTTGGTGGACACTCATGTGCTTCTGCATGAGCATTTTTCCCTCCTTTCCCCACGCCTCAGCTCTAGAGTCACCGTCTCTCTGAAGTCTCTCCTGACCCCATCCAAGTCTGTGTCCCTTCTGCTCCCCATCCCCTGCTGGCTTGTGGGATGGATTACTGCTCAGTATCTGCCACAGTATCTCCGGCTCCCTGAGGGCTGGTGTTTGGTAACTTTCTTATGCATCTCTGTCTCCAGCATCTGCGCCTGTGTTCGAAGCCTGGGTAGACACTAGAGTGCAGGGATGAGGGAAGTGATTTCCCCCTTCCACATCCTCATCTGCCTCCACCCCAAGAAAGTATTTATAGACAGGGAATCATGCGAGTGGAGAACTACGTATATAGCAGGGTTGAGTAGAGGAAGATGGGAGATGTCCACAGACGTCTTTTCTTTTTTTTTTTTTTTTTTTTTTGCAAGCTTCGCCGCCCAGGCTGGGTTCACGATCCAGCTCACTGCAAGCTTCGCCTGCCTCAGCCCTCCTGCCTCAGCCTCCCGAGTAGTTGGGACTACAGGCGCCCGCCACCGCGCCCGGCTAGTTTTTTGTATTTTTTAGTAGAGACGGGGTTTCACTGTGTTAGCCAGGATGGTCTCGATCTCCTGACCTCGTGATCCGCCCGACACAGACGTCTTTTCTTTGCTCCCCTTTGTGGTGGGGGTTCTGAAGATGTCAGGGACTGTGGGGATTGGCTGCTTGGTAGACAGGCATGAATGATGGGGTATCAGGACTAGATTCAGCTGTCCTGAAAGTGACAGAGCCCTACAACAATAGTGGCTTGAATTTATCAAAGTCCAGAGTAAGCTGACCAGGGCTGGTTCAGCCACTGTCTCCATCAACTTCCCAGGAGCACCTCTCCCTTCCAGCCCCCCATGCCACAACCCCTAGGGCACAAGTACCCAACCCAGTATGGGTCCGTGGCCTGTAAGGAGCTGGGCCCCACAGCAGGAGATGATGGTGGGCGAGCAAGCTTTACCGCCTCCTATCAGATCAGCGGTGGCATTAGATTCTCATAGGAGCATGAATGCTACGTGAACTGCGTATACGAGGGATCTAGGTTGCATGCTCCTTATGAGAATCTAATACCTGATGATCTGAGGTGGAACAGTTTCATCCCCAAACCATTCCCCCTCCACCGTGGGAAATTGTTTTCCATGAAACCGGAAACTAGTGGTGCCAAAAAGGTTGGGGACCGCTGCCCTAGGGTGTGGCCCTCAGTGTCAGCAGCCAGAGCTCCAGACATCACATGGGTAGTGAAGCAACAGGATGGAGACAGGATTGCAAGAGAAAGGGGTTCCAGGAAGGTTATCTGGGGCTGCCATGTGAAAATTCTGCTTGGATCCTATTGGCCAGAGCTGAGTCACATGACTGTACCTAAATGTCAGCAGCTGGGACAGGTGGCCTTTACTCTGGGTAGTCATAGGCAAGCTAAAAATTGGGTATTCTCTGGCTGGGCATGGTGGCTCACGCCTGTAATCCCAGCACTTTGGGAGGCCGAGGTGGGCGGATCACTTGAGGTCAGGAGTTCGAGACTACCTTGGCCAATACGGTGAAACCCCATCTCTACTAAAAATACAAAAATTGGCCGGGCGTGGCAGTGGGTGCCTGTAATCCCAGCTACCTGGGAGGTTGAGGCAAGAGAATTGCTTGAACCTGGGAGGCAGAGGTTGCAGTGAGCCAACGTTGTGCCACTGCACTCCAGCCTGGGTGAAAGAGTGAGACCTTGTCAAAAATAATAATAACAATTGGGCATTTTCCTATTATGGAAGAGGAGAGGGGAAGGTGGCAGATAGCATGTCCGCCCAGATGGATAGATGAAGAGAAACATCTACTGAGGAAGTATACGATTCCTCTGGCATTAGGCTGGATATTTTATTTTATTTTATTTTGTTTTTCGAGACGGAGTTTCGCTCTTGTCGCCCAGGCTGGATTGCAATGATGCGATTCAGGTCACTGCAACCTCCACCTCCTGGATTCAAGTGATTCTCCTGCCTCAGCCTCCTGAGTAGCTGGGATTACAAGCAAGGGACACCAGGCCTGGCTAATTTTTTGTATTTTTAGTAGAGATGGGGTTTCACCATGTTGGTCAGGCTGGTCTCAAACTCCTGACCTCAAGTGATCAACCTGCCTCAGCCTCCCAAAGTCCTGGGATTACAGGCTTGAGCCACTGTGCCCGTCCAGGCTGGGTATTATATACATTAGTCACGTCTCCCAAAAACCCTAGGAGGCCAACATCATATTCTGTCATACTGCTGAGGAGACAAGCTCAGGGGCATCAGGCACCTTGCCCAAGGTCACATAACTAGCGGGATCTGGAGCTGGGACCAAGAACCCGGGTCTGTGGGATTTCATTATGCACCGCCCCAAATTCATACTTTGAGGCCCTAACCCCACAATGCAGTGGTGTTATCAGTTTGCTCTCATACTGCTGTGAAATACCTGAGACTTGGTAGTTTATAAGGGAAAGAGGTTTAATTGGCTCGTGGTTCCGCAGGCTGTACAGGGAGCATGGCTGGGGAGGCCTCAGAAAACTTCCAGTCATGGCGGAAGGTGACGGGGAAGGGACATCTCACATGGCTGGAGCAGGAGAAAGAGAGCAAAGGGAAAGGTGCAATATGCTTTTTTTTTTTTTTTTTTTTTTTTTTTGACAGGGTCTCTGTTGCTCAGGCTGGAGTGCGGTGGCATGATGTTGGATCACTGCAACCTCTGCCTCCCAAGCTCAAGCAATACTCCGACCTCAGCCTCCCCAGTAGCTGGGATTACGGGCGCCTGCCATCACGCCTGGCTAATTTTTGTATTTTTAGCAGAGATGGGGTTTCACCATGTTGGCCAGGCTGGTCTCAAACTCCTGACCTCAAGTCATCTCCCCACCCAGCCTCCCAAGGTGCTGGCCCAGCTGCCCTGTGTTTTCGTTTGAGATCATGCTCCTCACCCATCTGTACTTTGAGTTCTACAGCTGAGGGGGAGAGGCCTTCTCCCCATGGATTACTTTTCTAAGACTGCAAAAGTGTTTGGAAGAGCGTCCTCATGGTCAGAAGGCATTTGAAAAACAACTTATATTCCTTACTCAGAACGAAATAGTTTTTGTTTAGTTTTTTTGAGACGGAGTCTCATGGTGTCACCCAGGCTGGAGTGCAGTGGTGCGATCTCAGCTCACTGCAACCTTTGCCTCCCGGGTTCAAGCAATTCTCCAGTCTCAGCCTCCTGAGAAGCTGGGACTACAGGTGCCTGCCACCACGCCCAGCTAAATTTTCATATTTCTAGTAGAGATGAAGTTTCTACATGTTGGCCAGGCTGGTCTTGAACTCCAGACCTTAAGTGATACACCCACCTCGGCCTCCCAAATTGCTGGGATTACCGATGTGAGCCACTGCGCCCGGCCCATTTGCTCCTTTAATGAACTTTCATCTTCACTAGTGGTCTCAGGACAAGCAGAGCAGGCAGTGGAAGAGCCTTGGAGCTCACCTGGCCATGGGCTTAAATGTGTCATTTAGACATGACTTTGAGGCTAGGCATGGTGGCTTTCACCTGTAGTCCTAGCACTTTGGGAGGCTGAGGCAGGAGAATTGCTTGAGGCCAAGAGTTGAAGACTAACCTGGCCTGTAACATAGCAAGACCCTGTCTCTAAAAAAATAAAAAATAAAAAAAAAGACAGAATTTTGTCTGGATGAGATCAAATGCCAAACCACTGCACACAGACAGGTAATTCAGTAGGGAAGTGAGATCAACATTTGTACAGAGAAATCAATACCTTCCCATAGAAAAATGACAGCTAGTTAGAAAATGGGAGGCCGGGCATACTGGCTCCCGCCTATAATCCCAGCACTTTGGGAGGCTGAGGTGGGCAGATCACTTGAGCTCAGGAATTAAAGCCCAGCCTGAGCAACATGGCGAAACCCCATCTCTACAAAAAGTACAAAAATTCTGTGGGCATGGTGGTACTTGCCTATAGTCCCAGCTACTCAGGAGGCTGAGGCAGGAGGACTGCTTGAACCCAAAGGGTTGAGGCTGGGATGAGCTGCGTTCACACCACTGTACTCCAGTCTGGGTAACAAAAAGAGACCATGTCTCGATAAATAAATAGATAGACATAAATTTAAAAATAAAAATAAATAAATTAGCTGGGCACAATGGCACATGTCTGCAGTCCTAGCTACATGGGAGGCTGAGGTGGGAGAATCACTTGAGCCCAGGAGGTCGAGGTTTCAGTGAGCCATGATCGCACCACTGCACCCCAGCCTGGGTGACAGAGCAAGACCTTATTAAAAAAAAAAAAAAAGGCTGGGCGCAGTGGCTCAAGCCTGTAATCCCAGCACTTTGGGAGGCCGAGACGGGCGGATCACGAGGCCAGGAGATCGAGACCATCCTGGCTAACACAGTGAAACCCCGTCTCTACTAAAAAAATACAAAAAACTAGCCGGGCGAGGTGGCGGGCGCCTGTAGTCCCAGCTACTCGGGAGGCTGAGGCAGGAGAATGACGTAAACCCGGGAGGCGGAGCTTGCAGTGAGCTGAGATCCGGCCACTGTACTCCAGCCCGGGCGACAGAGTGAGACTCTGTCTCAAAAAAAAAAAAAAAAAAAAAAAAAAAAAAAAAAAAAAAAAAAAAAAAAAGATGGAAGAAGATAAGGGTCTGCTTTAAAATATCAACAAAGATGATAAAATATCTGGGAACAAATGTCACAAGAAACACGCAAAATCTCCATAAGGAAAAAGTTCCCAAAGGACATGAAACTGGAAAGACATGCCAAGTCCTCGGATAGGGAGACTCAACAACATAAAACGCCAGTTCTTCTTAGTTTACAAATTTAACATGATCCAAATAAAAACACCAAGAGCCTTTTTTCTGGAAGGAAACAAGCTGATGCTAAAGTTTACATTGAAAATATAAATAAGGCCAGGTGTGGTGGCTCATGCCTGTAATCCCAGTACTTTGGGAGGCCGAGGTAAGCGGATCACGACGTGGTCAGGAGTTCAAGACCAGCTTGGCCAACATGGTGAAACCCCATCTGCCTCTCTCTCTCTCTTCTTCTTTTTTTTTTTTTTTTGTGACAGAGTCTTGCTCTGTCGCCCAGGCTGGAGTGCAGTGGCGCGATCTCAGCTGACTGCAAGCTCTGCCTCCTGGGTTCACGCCATTCTCCTGCCTCAGCCTCCCAAGTAGCTGGGACTACAGGCGCCCACCACCACGCCTGGCTAATTTTTTGTATTTTTGGTAGAGACGGGGTTTCACTGTGTTAACCAGGATGGCCTCGATCTCCTGACTTTGTGATCCACGCACTTCAGCCTCCCAAAGTGCTGGGATTACAGGGGTGAGCCAACGCGCCTGGCCTTTTTTTTTTTTTTTTTTTTTTTTTTTTTGAGATAGGGTCTTGCTTTGTTGCCCAGACCAGAGTGCAATGGCGTAATCTCAGCTCACTGCACTCTCTGCCTCCTGGGTTCAAGCGATTCTCCTCCCTCAGCCTCCTGAGTAGCTGGGACTACAGGTGTGTGCCATCACATCCAGCTAATTTTTGTATTTTTAGTAGAGACAGAGTTTTACCATGCTGGCCACGCTGGAACTCCTGACCTCAAGTGATCTGCCCGACTTGGCCTCCCAAAGTGCTGAGATTACAGGTGTGAGCCACCATGCTGGCTGGGGAAACTCCATCTGTATGAAAATACAAAAATTAGCCAGGTGTGGTAGCCAGTGCCTGTAATCCCAGCTACTCGGGAGGCTGAGGCAGGAGAATTGCTTGAATTCGGGAGGCAGAGGTTGCAGTGAGCTGAGATCACGCCATTGCACCCCAGCCTGGGCGACAGCGAGTTTCCGTCTCCAAAAAATAAAAATAAAAAAGGAAAAGAAAAGAAAAGAAAATATAAACAAGAAGAGCCAGGATATTCTGAGAACAGCAATGGAAAAAGAATGGCCCGATCTGACATCAGAATCTTAGTGTGTGGCACTAGCCCACAGACAGACTGCAGAGTAACAGAGGCCCAGAAACAGGAGCCCAGTGTACAGAACACACGGACACTCAGAATACAGAACGTACCCTCTCGCAGGGGGCTGCCAACGGACCTGTGAGTAAATACTATCCAGACAAGCATGTAGCCATCTGGAAAAACGGAGAGCTGAATCCATCTCTCACACCAATATCAGGATACCTTTAAACAAATCAAAGATTTACACAGGCCAGGCGCAGCGGCTCACGCCTGTAATCCCAGCACTTTGGAGGGCCAAGGGGAGATCGCTTGAGCTCAGGAGTTGGAGACCAGTCTGGGCAACATGGTGAAACCTCATTGCTATTAAAAATACAAAAACTTAGCCGGACATGGTGGTGCGCGTCTGTGGTCCCAGCTACTTGGGAGGCTGAGGTGGTAGGACTGGTTGAGCCCAGGAGGTGGAGGTTGCAGTGAGCCGAGGTCATGCCACTGCACTCCAGTCTGGGTGACAGAGTGAGACTCCATCTCAAAACAAAAAAAGGCCAGGCACAGTGGCTCACACCTGTAATCCCAGCACTTTGGGAGGCCTAGGTGGGTGGATCACCAGAGGTCAGGAGTTCAAGACCAGCCTGGCCAACATGAGGAAACCATCTCTACTAAAAAATACAAAAATCAGCCAGGCGTGGTGGCACATGAATGCAGTCCCAGCTACTTGGGAGGGTGAGGCAGGAGAATCACTTGAACCCGGGAGGCGGAGGTTGCAGTGAGCCAAGATTGTGCCATTGCCCTTCCAGCCTGAGCAACAGAGCGAGACCCGTCTCAAAAAAAAAAAAAAAGAAAGAAAGAAAATACAGCTGGGTGCGGTTGTAATCCCAACACTTTGGGAGGCTGAGGTGAGAGATCACTTGGAGCCTAGGAGTTTGAGACCAGCCTGAGTAACATAGTGAGACCTCATCTCTACAAAAATATAAAAATTACCTGGGTGTGGTGGTGTGTTCCTGGAGTCAGCTACTTGGGAGGCTGAGGTGGGAGGATGGCTTGAGCCTGGGAGGTTGAGGTTACAGGAGCTGCAGCTGTGTCACTACACTCCAGCCTGGGTGACAGAGTGAGAGCCTGTCTCAAAAAACCCGCAAAACCAAAAAACAAAAACGTATGAATTCTTTTGCCCTCAGTAAGAACAGAATAAGAATCATGGATGGGCCCAGGGCTGACCAGAAGCTGCCTAAACTCAAAATGATTTACCAGGTGTGGGCACTAGCATAGATTAACCCACCTTGCGCTAGTTACTTAATACACCTTTTCCTGTGTAATCTTATAACCTACACTCAGCCTAAATTCTTTTTCTTTTTTTTGAGATGGAGTCTTGCTCTGTCATCCAGGCTAGAGTGCAGTGGTGCAACGTCAGCTCACTGCAACCTCTGCCTTCTGGGTTCAAGTGATTCTCCTGCCTCAGCCTCCCAGATAGCTGGGATTACTACACGTTACACCACACCCGGCTAATCGGGGTGTGTGTGTGTGTGTGTGTGTGTGTGTGTGTGTGTGTGTGTTTTAACAGGGAGTTTCTGTCACCCAGACTAGAGTGCAATGGCGCAATCTCGGATTACTACACATTACACCACACCCGGCTAATCGGGGTGTGTGTGTGTGTGTGTGTGTGTGTGTGTGTGTGTGTGTGTGTGTGTGTGTGTGTGTGTTTTAACAGGGAGTTTCTGTCACCCAGACTAGAGTGCAATGGCGCAATCTCGGCTCACTGCAACCTCCGCCTCCCAGGTTCAAGCAATTCTCCTGCCTTAGCCTCCCAAATAGCTGGGATTACAGGCACCTGCCACCACGCCTGGCTAATTTTTGTATTTTTAGTAGAGACGGGGTTTCACCACGTTGGCCAGGCTGGTCTTGAACTCCTGATCTCAAGTGATCCGCCCGCCTTGGCCTCCCAAAGTGCTGGGATTACAGGTATGAACCACCGCTCCCGGACAATTTTTGTGTTTTTAGTAGAGTTGGGGTTTTACCATGTTGAACAGGCTGGTCTTGAACTCCTGACCTCAAGTGATCCACCCACCTAGGGCTCCCAAAGTGCTGGGATTACAGAATTGAGCCACTGTGCCCATAGGAAGATGGAGGAAGGGAGGATGGAGGAAGGAGGGATGGAGGAAGGGAGGATGGAGAAAGGGGGGATGGAGAAAGGGGGGATGGAGGAAGAGGGGATGGAGGAAGAGGGGATGGAGGAAGAGGGGATGGAGGAAGGGAGGATGGAGGAAGGGGGGATGGAGGAAGGGAGGATGGAGGAAGGGGGGATGGAGGAAGGGGGGGGATGGAGGAAGAGGGGATGGAGGAAGGCGGGATGGAGGAAGGGAGGATGGAGGAAGGGGGGGATGGAGGAAGGGGGGATGGAGGAAGGGGGGATGGAGGAAGGGGGGATGGAGGAAGGCGGGATGGAGGAAGGGGGGATGGAGGAAGGGGGGATGGAGGAAGCGGGGATGGAGGAAGGGGGGATGGAGGAAGGGGGGGGGATGGAGGAAGGGGGGATGGAGGAAGGGAGGATGGAGGAAGGGAGGATGGAGGAAGGGGGGATGGAGGAAGGGGGTATGGAAGAAGGGGGCAGGCAGTTGGGATTTCGAGACTGCAGGGGAGTAAAAGCCCCCTGGGAGCTGGTCAGGAAGGGGTTCTCAGCAGATGTGGGGTCTGTAGAGCCAGTTCTCATGACAGTCTGGGGATAAGCAGAGAGCAGAGAGGAGGGGCTGAAGGTTAGAAAGGAGAGGACAGTGGCCGGGGCAGAGGTGGCCTGTGAGTAAATACTATCCAGACAATCATGTAGCCATCTGGAGAAAAGGAGAGCTGAATCCATCTCTCACACCGATATCAGGATACCTTTAAACGAATCAAAGATTTACACAGGCCAGGCGCAGTGGCTCACGCCTGTAATCCCAGCACTTCGGAGGGCCAAGGCCAGGGGATCCCTTTAAGGGAGGAGACCACCCCTCATATCACTTTATGCCCAATTTCTGCCTCCAAAGAAAGAAGTAAAAACTAAAAGGGAGAAATGAAATCTACAGGCAGACAGCCTGGCGCCACACCCTGGGCCTGGTAGTTAAAGATCGACCCCTGACCTGATTGGTAATGTTATCAATAGATTACAGACATTGTATAGCAATGCACTGTGAAAATCCCTATCCTGTTTTGTTCCAATCTAATTACCGGTGCGTGCAGCCCCCAGTCACATACCCCCTGCTTGCTCAATCAATCACGGACCCCCTCACACGCACCCCCTTAGAGTTGTGAGCCCTTAAAAGGGACAGGAATTGCTCACTCGGGGAGCTCGGCTCTTGAGACAGGAGTCTTGCTGATGTCCTCGGCCGAATAAACGCCTTCCTTCTGTAACTCGGTGTCTGAGAAGTTTTATCTGCTGCTCGTCCTGCTACAACTTGAGTTGAGGAGTTGGAGTCCAGCCTGGGCAACATGGTGAAACCCCAGTGCTACTAAAAGTACAAAAATTTAGCTGGACATGGTGGTGCGTGTCTGTGGTCCCAGCTACTTGGGAGGCTGGGGTGGTAGGATTGGTTGAGCCCAGGTCTCGCCTGCAATCTGGGAGAAAGGTAGATGCTGACCGAAGGCAAAGACTCACAAGGGATTTGGTTGGCCAAAGGCTTGAAGAATTGGACCAGGTGCAGACTGTATGAGCTCTTAATGCCAAGATCCTAATCAGCAACTGTCACGATGCACTTAATCATTTCAGTTGCAAAATACCTGTGTACATAATCATGTTGGATCCTCAGAGCAAACCTAGTGACATTTTCGTTGGTTTGATTTTTAAACAGATGAAGGAAGGGGGTGAGAGGTTAAGGGCCCTGGTCATGGCCAGGCGCCATGGCTCACACCAGTAATCTCAGCACTTTGGGAGGCCGAGGCGGGTGGATCATTTGAGGCCAAGAGTTCAAGACTAGCCTGGGCAACATAGCAAAACCCCATTTCTATTAAAAATACAAACAACTAGCCAGACATGGTGGAACGTGCCTGTAATCCACTTGGGAAGCCGAGGTGGGAGAATCGCTTGAACTCGAGAGGTGGAGGTTGCAGTGAGCCGGGATTGCATCACTGTACTCCAGCTTGGGCTATAGAGTCTTGCTCTGTTTCTTTTTTCTCTTTTCTTTTTTTTTTCTTTCTTTTGAGACGGGGTCTTGCTCTGTCCCCCAGGCTGGAGTGCAGTGGCGTGATCTTAGCTCACTGCAAGCTCTGCCTCCTGGGTTCACACCATTCTCCTGCCTCAGCCTCCCGAGTAGCTGGGACCACAGGCGCCCGCCACCATGCTCAGCGAATTTTTTGTATTATTAGTAGAGACGGGGTTTCACTGTGTTAGCTAGGATGGTCTTGATCTCCTGACTTTGTGATCTGCCCACCTCGGCCTCCCAAAGTGCTGGGATTACAGGAGTGAGCCACTGTGCCCAGGCGAGTCTTGCTCTGTTTCGGAAAGAAAGAAAAAAGGGGGCCCTGGTCACACAGCGAGGAATAAAGGCCCTGGCCTCAGGCCTGCAATCTCATGCTCTGTCTTACATCACACTGCTCCTGAGGGGCAGGAGCCTGGACTTTGCCCTCTTTGGACAGGCTGGGGAAAGAGGCAGGGTGGAGAGACAGGAGGAGGTTTTGTGGCCGTGGGGAGAGGGGGACAAGGGGCTGGGACCAGGATGGTACCAGGGAGCGTTTTCCCGAAGCCTGTCCCTGGAGCCCCGCGGCGTCCCTGGTCCTGTGGGCTCTTGGCTCACCTCCTGCCGCTCTGCTCTGGCCTCTCTCCTCTGTGCTTCCTGCCTTCCCCTCACCTGGCCCTCAGGGCTGTGCTTCCTTATGGGGACTGGAGTATGTGAGGCCTCACCTGTGGCCATGGTTTCAGGGCCACCTCCACGCTGACAATCCCTGGATCTGGATCCCCTGTCAGATCTGTCTCCTGAGCTCCAGGTGAACACACTCTGCTTTCTAGATGTTTGTCCTCAGGCACCTCAAATCCAACCCTCCAGCCTTTCTCCCCGCCTCACCCCACCCTGCCCATCTTCCCCTAGTTCCCCATCTCAACAAACAAAAGCCACAGATCCCCCCACTGCCCTGCAGCCATCTGGACCTGCCTTTCCCTCCACCCCAGGTCTTCCCAGCTCCTCCTCCTAAATACAGCTCAACGCCACTGGCTTATATGGCCCTCTGCCACTCCCTTCACTGGGACAACCGCAGCAGATTCTTTTCTTTTTTTTTTTTTTTTGAGACGGAGTCCGCTCTGTCGCCCAGGCTGGAGTGCAGTGGTGTGATCTCCGCCCACTGCAACCTCCGCCTCCCAGGTTCAAGCGATTCTCCTGTCTCAGCCTCCCGAGTAGCTGGGATTACAGGCACCCGCCACCATGCTCGGCTAATTTTTGTATTTTTAGTAGAGACGGGGTTTCACCATATTGGCCCGGCTGGTCTCAAACCCCTGACTTCCGGTGACCCACCCACTTTGGCCTCCCAAAGTGCTGGGATTACAGGCGTGAGCCACTTCACCTGGCCAACAGCAGCAGTTTCTTACAATCCAACACAATCGTGTCTGCTCCTCTGCTTAAAACCCCTCCAGGATATGGCTGCATAAAGCCTTGTACATCAGCCGGGCGCTGTGGCTCACGCCTGTAATCCCAGCACTTTGGGAGGCGGAGGCGGATGGATCACGAGGTCAGGAGATTGAGACCATCCTGGCTAACATGGTGAAACCTAGTCTCCACCAAAAACACAAAAAAATTAGCTGGGCGTGGTGGCGGGCGCCTGTAGTCCCAGCTACTTGGGAGGCTGAGGCAGGAGAATGATGTGAACCCGGGAGGCGGGGCTTGCAGTGAGCTGAGATCTGACCACTGCACTCCAGCCTGAGGGACAGAGCGAGACTCCGTCTCAAAAAAAACAAAAAACAACCTTGTACCTCAATGTTCATAGTCGTGTTATTCACAACAGCCAAACAGAAACATCCCCAATACCTGTCAATTGGTGAATGGATCAACAAAATGTGGTATATCAGGGCAATGGAAAATTATGATTCCATCATAAAAAGGAGTGAAGTACCAGCTGATCCATGCTGCCATGTGGATGAGCCTTGAAGACATTATACTAAATAAAAGAAGCCACATCCATAAGCCACATATTGGGATTCTGTTGAAATGAAATGTCCCGAATAGGAAAATCCATAGAGACAGAAAGTAAACGGTGGTTGCTGGGATCTGGGAGAGGTTGGGGGATAGATAATAGGGCATGATTGCTAAAGGGTATATGATTTCTTTTCCTTTTTTTTTTTTTTGAGATAGGGTCTCACTTGTCATCCAAGCTTGAGTGCAGTGGTGCAACTGGGGCTTACTGCAGCCTCCACCTCCCAGGCAAAGTTGATTCTCCCACCTCAGCCTCCCAAAGTGCTGGGATTACACGCCTGGCTAATTTTTGTATTTCTTGTAGGGGTGAGGTTTTGTCATGTTGCCCAGGCTGGGGTATATGGTGTCTTTTGGGGTATGACAGTGTTCTAAAATGGATTGTGGTGGCTGGCACAGTAGATCATGTCTGTAAATCCCAGCACTTTGGGAGGCCGAGATGGGAGGATCGCTTGAGGACAGGAGTTTGAGACCAGCCTCAGCGACATAGTGAGACCCCATCTCTACTAAAAAACATAAAATAAAATGGATTGTGGTGATGATTGCATAACTGTGAATACTAAAACACATTGAATAATATACTTCAGATGGGTCACTTACATGTTACATTGATTATGTCTCCACAAAACTTTTTTTTTTTTTTTTTTTGAGACAAAGTCTTGCTTTGTCACCCAGGCTGGAGTGCAGTGATGCCATCTCGGCTTGCTGCAACCTCTGCCTCCTGGGTTCAAGTGATTCTCCTGTTTCAGCCTCCTGTGTAGCTGGAATCATAGGCATGGGCCACCATGCCCGGATAATTTTTGTATTTTTAGTAGAGACTGGGTTTTACCAGGTTGGCCAGGCTGGTCGTGAACTCCTGACCTCAAGTGATCTGCCCCCATCGGCCTCCAAAAGTGCTGGGATTACAGGCATGAGTCACCATGCCCAGCCTCTTAAAAAAAAAAAAAAAAAAAAAAAAGGCTGGGCGCGGTGGCTCATGCCTGTAATCCCAGCACTTTGGGAGGCCGAGGTGAGTGGATCACCTGAGGTCAGGAGTTCAAGACCAGCCTGACCAACATGGAGAAACCCCGTCTCTACTAAAAATACAAAATTAGCCGAGTGTGGTGGTGCATGCCTGTAATCCCAGTTACTTGGGAGCCTGAGGCAGAAGAATCGCTTGAACCCCAGGAAGCGGAGGTTGCAGCGAGCCGAGATCGCGCCACTGTACTCTAGCCCGGGCAACAAGAGTGAAACTCTATCTCAAAAAAAAAAAAAAAAAAAGGCTGGGCACGGTAGCTCATGCCTATAATCCCAACACTTTGGGAGGCCGAGGCGGGCAGATCACTAGAGGTCAGGAGTTCAAGAACAGCCTGGCCAAATTGGTGAAACCCTGTCTCTACTAAAAACACAAAAATTAGGCCGGGCACGGTGGCTCACTCCTGTAATCCCAGCACTTTGGGAGGCTGAGGCAGGTGGATCATGAGGTCAAGAGTTCAAGACCAGCCTGGCCAGCATGGTGAAACCCCATCTCTACTAAAAATACAAAAAAAATTAGCTGGGCATGGTGGTGCACCTGTTGTCCCAGCTACTCGGGAGGTTGAGGCAGAGAATTGCTTGAACCCAGCAGGCGGAAGTTACAGTGAGCCAAGATTGTGCCACTGCACTCCAGCTTGGGCGACAGAGGGAGATTCCATCTCAAAAAAAAAAAAAAAGGCCGGGCGCGGTGGCTCAAGCCTGTAATCCCAGCACTTTGGGAGGCCGAGACGGGTGGATCACGAGGTCAGGAGATCGAGACCATCCTGGCTAACACGGTGAAACCCCGTCTCTACTAAAAAAAATACAAAAAACTAGCCGGGCAAGGTGGCGGGCGCCTGTAGTCCCAGCTACTCGGGAGGCTGAGGCAGGAGAATGGCGTGAACCCGGGAGGCGGAGCTTGCAGTGAGCTGAGATCCGGCCACTGCACTCCAGCCTGGGCGACAGAGCGAGACTCCGTCTCAAAAAAAAAAAAAAAAAAAAAAATTAGTCATGGTGGCGGGTGCCTGTAGTCCCATTTACTCAAGAGGCTGAGGCAGGAGAATTGCTTGAACCCAGGAGGCGGAGGTTGGAGTGAGCGGAGATTGTGCCACTGCACTCCAGAGTGAGACTCAGTCTCAGGAAAAAAAAAAAAAAAAAAAAAAGGCCAAGCGTGGTGGCTCATGCGTTTAATCCCAACACTTTGGGAGGCTGAGGTGGGAGGATCCCTTGAGTGCAGGAATTCAAGACTAGCCTGGGCAATATAGTGAGACCCCATCTCTATGAAATTTTTTAAAAAAATTAGCTGGGCATGGTGGTGTGCACGTGCCAGCTACTCAGGAGGTTGAGGTGGGAGGATCACTTGAGCCCAGGAGTTCAAGGCAGCAGTGAGCTATGATCATGCCACTGCACTCCAGCCTGGGACAGCGAGACCTCGTCTCAAAAAAAAAAAAAAAAAAAAAAAAAAAAAAAAGGGGGCATAAGAGAGAAATTGGCTTATCCTATGCAGCTAGGTCTGGAGAGTGGGGTTCGTGCAGAAGAGCCAGCACCGCCTGTGAGGAGATGGTGCGGGTGCTGGTCTTATGAGAGCTGCCACTGCTGCTTCCTTCTATTTTAGATGACAAGCAATTCTACTTCCTTTTCCAAAACCTCATATTTTTCTTTCTTTCTTTCTCTTTTTTTTTTTTTGAGACGGAGATTCGCTCTTGTTGCCCAAGCTGGAGTGCAATGGTGCAATCTTGGCTCACCGCAACCTCCGCCTCCTGGGTTCAAGCAGTTCTCCTGCCTTAGCCTCCTGAGTAGCTGGGACTACAGGCATTTGCCACCATTCCTAGCTAATTTTTTTTTTTTTTTTTTTTTTTTTTTTTTTTGAGACAGAGTCTCACTCTGTCGCCCAGGCTGGAGTGCAGTGGCGGGATCTCAACTCACTCAAGCTCCGCCTCCCGGGTTCATGCCATTCTCCTGCCTCAGCCTCCTGAGTAGCTGGGACTACAGGCAACCGCCACCACACCCAGCTAATTTTTTTTGTATTTTTAGTAGAGACGGGGTTTCATCATGTTAGCCAGGATGGTCTCGATCTCCTGACCTTGTGATCCACCCACCTCGGCCTCCCAAAGTGCTAGGATTACAGGCATGAGCCATCACGCCTGGCCAAAACCTCATATATTTCACTGGGCCTCTCAAGTTTCTCCCCAGGTCCTATCCCCAGTGTCGTCCCTGGATAGGCAGTGTGGCTGCTGTAACAGACACCTCTCCTCCCCCCACATCAGCGGTGCAACACAGCTGATTTTTGTTTTGTTTTTCTGAGACAAAGTCTTGGTCTCTCTGCTGCCCAGGCTGGAGTGCAGTGGCAGAATCACGGCTCACTGTAGCCTCGACCTTCCAGACTCAAGCAATCCTCCTGCCTCAGCCTCCTGGGTAGCTGGGACTACAGGAGCACACCACTGTGTCAGTCTAATTTTTTGTAGAGACAGGGTCTCACTATATTGCCAGGCTGTTCTCAATCTCCTAGGCTAAAGTGATCCTCCTGCCTCGGCCTCCCGAAGCGCTGGGATTATAGGAGCCACCGTGCCCCACCCTAGACATGTTCCAAATCTAACAGGTGCTCTGGGTCTTCTGCCGGCTCTCCTGCATCCACCCATAGGCAAGAGAAACAACAAAGTGGGGAGGCCACAAGGCCCAAACACACCACACACGTCAGGACTGGAGCGCATGGCTGCTTGGAACAGAAATGAGGTTGGGCACATGGTCCAGACAACTGGGAGAGAGCCGGGTGAGGTCACTGGGCAGGCTCCACCACAGAGCCTGACTTCACTCAGCTAACATGACCCCAGCCTCTTCCAGGCTATCTGGATTCTGGTCTCCGCACCGCTGCAAGTTAGGTGTTCCTAAAACTCATCTTTCATCATACCGCTCATCTATAAGAGCTACAGAAGCAGCCAGGCGCGTGGCTCACGCCTGTAATCCCAGCACTTTGGGAGGCCGAGGCGGGTGGATCACCTGAGGTCGGGAGTTTGAGACCAGCCTGGCCAACATGGTGAAGCCCCGTCTCTACTAAAAATACAAAAATTAGCTGGGCGTGGTGGCACACACCTGTAATCCCAGCTTCTGGGGAGGCTGAGGAAGGAGAATTGCTTGAGCCCAGGAGGCAGAGGTTTCAGTGAGCTGAGATTGTGTCACAGCAATCCAGGCTGGGTGAGAGTGAGACTGTTTTTTTTTTTTTTTTTTTTGAGACGGAGTCTCGCTCTGTAGCCCAGGCTGGAGTGCAGTGGCCGGATCTCAGCTCACTGCAAGCTCCGCCTCCCGGGTTCACGCCATTCTCCGGCCTCAGCCTCCCGAGTAGCTGGGACTACAGGCGTCCGCCACCTCGCCCGGCTATTTTTTTTTTTGTATTTCTTAGTAGAGACGGGGTTTCACCGTGTTAGCCAGGATGGTCTCGATCTCCTGACCTCGTGATCCGCCCATCTCAGCCTCCCAAAGTGCTGGGATTACAGGCTTGAGCCACCGCGCCCGGCCGAGACTGTTTTTTTAAAAAAAAAAAAAAAAAAAAAAAAAAAGCTACCAAAGGCTCCTGTGTCAACAGGCAGAATGGGCATCACTCAGCCTGCATTCAAGGCCCCCACAAACCCCACTTGGGCTCTTTCTTCCTCGCTGCAGGAGGCCACTCAGGCTCCCTCGAGCCATCTCCAGGCAGGTGCTTGCTCCCACCACCAGGCCTCTACCAGACCACCTGCCCTGGTGTCTATTAGTCCTATTAGTCACTGTCCAAACTCATTTCACCCAATCCCCAGGGCAAGTCCCATCTGCCTCCAAGCCTCCCTTTGAGCCTGTGCTGTCTACATTTCCTCTTTGAAAGTCTCTCTCATGCAAGGGCTTGCATAATACAAGAATCAGAACTGAAGAGTGCGTCTGTGTCAAGGACAGAAGGCTCCCGTGGGGCAGTTTCCGGTTTCAGGGTGACTCAGAGCAGCAATGCCACCATGCAGCAATCGAAAGGGGTGGCTGATGGTGTGGGAAGACACGGGGGCCCTCCTCAGCCTCCAGTTAAAGGGGAGAGAAGTGCCTCCAATTCCACACGCCCCAGGAATGACATTCACCGACAATCCCCATAGGTGTGGGCAACACATCTGTAACAGAGTAAATGAAAAAGAGTACACCCCTCGCCCCTTGCTTCCCTAGCACAGCACAGGATGAGCGGTGGGGTTACAGCAGGAGGCAAACGTCCACCCTTTCACCCCAGGCTCGGGCCCTTCCACAGGCCTGCAGCACGAGGCGAGCTCTCAGGACCTGGCAGCTGCTATTTTGGAGGCCAACACTGCTGTCACCACAACTCATACCCAAGGAATGGCTGCAATAGCCATGCTTTCTCAATCCGAATCCAGGAATGTTAAAAAAGGCGGCTGGGGCAGGGCCCGTTGACTCACGCCTGTAATCCCAGCACTTTGGAGGCCGAGGTGGGCAGATCACGAGGTCAGGAGATCAAGACCATCCTGGCCAACATGGTGAAACCCCATCTCTACTAAAAATATAAAAATTAGCTGGGTGTGGTGGCGGGTGCCTGTAGTTCCAGCCACTTGGGAGGCTGAGGGAGCAGAATCGCTTGTACCTAGGAGGCGGAGGTTGCAATGAGCTGAGATCACACCACTGCACTCCAGCAAGAGTCAGACACTAACTGGAAAAAAAAAAAAAGAAAAAAAAAAGAAGGCTGTCCTTGGAGACCTAAGACCAGTGTTGCTCTCGGATGGGCCAGAGTCGAGACTTAAAATATGTCTCAGTAATTTCTTTTTTGGATGGGGTATAGTATGGCTTTTAAGTGTTAGTTTTAAAAGTAGTGTTTAGAATGCACTGAGCAGTAAGTGGCTTAATCAATATCACTATCATGCAACATTGATCTATCAGTGCTGTTGGCACACAGAATTGTATTCTTTTTTTTTTGAGATGGAGTCTCACTCTGTCGCCCAGGCTGGAGTGCAATGGCACGATCTCAGCTCACTGCAACCTCCGTCTCCCGGGTTCAAGCGATTCTCCTGCCTCAGCCTCCCAAGGAGCTGCGATTACAGATGCCTGCCACCACACCCACCTAATTTTGGTATTTTTAGTAGAGCCGGGGTTTCACCATGTTGGCCAGGCTGGTCTTGAACTCCTGACCTCAGGTAAGGAGGTAAAGACCAGCCTCAGACTCCCAAAGTGCTGGGATTTCAGGTGTGAGCCACCATGCCTGGCCTGTACTCTTATTTCTTCAGTGGTGGTAAGTACCCCCAAGGAAAGCCATTATTTGGGATTCTGACACCAGCCTTCCTAGGGGTGAGCACGATTCATCTGCCTTGGCACAGCTGACTGCAGGGAGGAGCCAGGACCCCACCAGACTGGGGCTAAGCTTCAGAAGCTCCCAATGAACACATCTTAAGCCATGTGCATCTTTCTCTTTATTCGTGAGTATAAAATGTGGCTCTGGTCTGGGGAATTTGTATTTATTACACATGTACACACAGTATCTCAAGTTAAAAGTATTTCCAGCCAGGAGCAGTGGCTCACGCCTGTAATCCCAGCACTTTGTGAGGCCGAGGCGGGTGGATTACAAGGTCAGGAGATTGAGACCATCCTGGCTAACACGGTGAAATCTTGTCTTTACTGAAAATACAAAAACAAAATTAGCCAGGTGTGGTGGAGGGCACCTGTAGTCCCAGCTACTTGGGAGGCTGAGGCAGGAGAATGGTGTGAACCCAGGAGGTGGAGCTTGCAGTGAGCTGAGATCACGCCTGCACTGGCCAGAAGGCTCCTGGAAGAGGCTGGGAGAATTCCCAAGGCACCCCACCCAGATGCCTTCCCAGGAATCCTGGATCCCTGAGGAGGGAGATACAATCACTAAGAAATCTGTGACCAAACTGCTGCTGATCACAGAAAAGTGGTGATTTTCCCATTAATTCTGAAACAAGTCAAATGCGAGGGAGGGGACAAATTGAGCAAACAGCCTCAAATGAGGCTAAATGAGTCACCATGCCCAGCCTTTTCAATTAAATAGCTCCATTTTGTAAATTTCTGCTCAGCTTCAAGGAGGCCAGCCCAAGTGGACCACAGGACTAGCAGCCTTGACTCTCGCTGGGTCAAGATCCTTATCACATATAGCTACTGCAGGGGAGGGTCAAAAACGTCCCAGGCCAGGCACATACGCACACACACACGCCTGGATTCCCAGCACTTTGAGAAGCCAAGGGTTGGGGGATATCTTGAGCCCAGGAGTCTGAGATCAGCCTGGGAAACACAGACCCCACTGTACAAAAGAATGAAATGAGCCGGGTGCAGTAGCGTATGCCTGTAGTCCCAGCTACCTGGGAGTCTGAGACGATCACTTGAGCCCAGGAGATTGAGTCTGCAGTGAGTTATGATCGCACCACGGCACTCCAGCCTGGGTGGCAGATAAAGACCCTGTCACAAAACAAAATGACCCACAGACCTCCCCTGCTCAGTGTGGTTAAACCAAGAATTCAAGTCAGGATTTCTTGGGTATTTTTTTTTTTTTTGGTGATAGGTCTCTCAGGCTGGAGTGCTGTGGCACGACTTCAGCTCACTGCAACCTCCACCTCAGCCTCCTGAGTAGCTGAGACCACAGGTGTGCATCACCACACTCAGGTCATTTTTGGTAGACATGGGGTTTCACCATGTTGCCTAGGCTGGTCTGGCATTCTTGAGCTCAAGCAATCCACCTGCCTCGGCTCTCAGTGTTGGGATTACAGGTGTAAGCCACTGAGCCTGGCCCTTATTACCTTTTTTTTTGAGACGGAATCTTGCTCTGTCACCCAGGCTGGAGTGCAGTGGCACGATCTTGGCTCACTGTAACCTCCACCTTCTGGGTTCAAGCGATTCTCCTGCTTCAGCCTCCCGAGTAGCTGGGATTACAGGTGCCCGCCACCATGCCTCGCTAAGTTTTTTATTTTTAGTATAGATGGGGTTTCACTATGTTGGCTAGGCTGGTCTTGAACTCCTGACCTCCTGATCCACCCGCCTCAGTCTCCGAAAGCGCTGGGATTACAGGCGTGAGCCACCATGCCTGGCCCTTTTTTATTACCCCTTTTTTTTTTTTTTTTTTTTGAGACGGAGTCTCGCTCTGTCGCCCAGGCTGGAGTGCAGTGGCCGGATCTCAGCTCACTGCAAGCTCCGCCTCCCGGGTTCACGCCATTCTCCTGCCTCAGCCTCCCGAGTAGCTGGGACTACAGGCGCCCACAACCGCGCCCGGCTAATTTTTTGTATTTTTAGTAGAGACGGGGTTTCACCATTGTCTCGATCTCCTGACCTTGTGATCCGCCCGCCTCGGCCTCCCAAAGTGCTGGGATTACAGGCGTGAGCCACCGCGCCCGGCCCTTTTTATTACTTTTTTGAGACAAGGTCTCACCCTGATGCCCAGGCTGGAGTGCAGTGGTGCAACCACAGCTCACTGTGGCCTTGACCTCCTGGGCTCCAGTGATCCACCTCAGCCTCCCAAGTAATTGTAACTACAGGCGTGTGCCACTGCATCTGGCTAATTTGCTTTTTGTAGAGAGGCGGGGAGTCTCCCTATGCTGCCCAGATTGGTCTCAAACTTCTGGGCTCAAGTGATCCCCCACTTTGACCTCCCAAAGTGCTGGGATTACAGGCATGAGCTACCATGGCTAGCCCTCATTGCTTTTTTGTTAAGTATTCTTTGCCTCTGTAGCCAACGTGTGTGTAAACATGCCTCGTCTCACCCTAAAAGCAGCCTATTGAGCAAACAAGTAGGTTTTACTTACTTAGCACATCAGAATCATTTCTTCATAGGTGTTTCTGTCCTTCTCCTTGTTTAACACAGAGAACAGGAGAACGAAATAAGCCAAGCTCTTTATCCTCCCAAAGTCCTTGGTCTAGACCAGAGTCCCCAAAGCGTGGTCAGTGGTTTCTCTACATCAGAAACAGCGGGGCATGTCTGTGTCCTCAAAGTTAATGTCCAAGGATGGGGGGCGGTTTGCAATTCTGTACTATTAATAGGCTCCCCAGGAGTTCCTGACAGCTAACTATGGGCATCGCTCCCAGGAGGGCCTGTGAGCCCCACATGCTCCCCTAGGGGGATGTAAGCTGGGAGTCTGAAATAAGGACCCAAGATTCCTGACTCCCCAAGGCGGTTTTTAAATTTTTAAGGCAGACAAGGGGAAAAAAAGATACCAAGTGAAGAATTCATTGTATGTTTATTATTCACAGTTAATCACTACCTACCAAATGCTATCTGCAGAGTTAAAGGATTAAGTACATAGGTCTTTCTTTAAACACTGATTTTTTTTTTTTAAATATATACACACAAAACTTAGTTCAGCAAGGCTTCATGATATACACCAATTCCAAAATAAAACAATCAAATGGTCCAGGTGCAGAATGCCAGATTCCTTTTATCATCAGCGAGGAAAGGAGAAGCAGAATGAGGAGTGAGGGAAGGCAGGGACAGGCTCTGCCCAGAAGGGCTGCCGCCTCCTGGCACAGCGAATGCTCCAGGCCCAGGCCCTGTTCATATTCAGAGTCGGAGGGAGACTCCCATCAGCCGCTTTGGGACCGAGAGGACCAACTGTCACCAACTCTCCGGAGAGAGGGAGGCAGCCTTGTTTTTGTCGTGGAAAGGGGAGTGGGTGGAGAAAAAGATTACAGGCACATCACTACAGGGGACCAGAAGTGGAGAGAAGACAGAGATCTCTGCCGAGGCCTTGGTCTTTCTTTCCAATCTTGTCTTCCCCAACTCTCCCTGCTTCCTGGGACCATCTGTAGGGGTGGGGAGCAGCAGTCAACACAGCCCACTGGCAAGGCAGGCACAAGCAGCACTCTGGCTTCCCAATGCTGCCCTCACGCTCATCTGGACAGGTCAGGGGACACAGGATGAAAGCCACAGCCCAATCTAAGAGCAAGACAGGTGAGAAGTGAGTACTCTCATTGTGCACTCCAGCATAGGAATAAGGTGAAACCTGCTACAACCGGAGGCTGCGTTCCCATGACTTCCTCCTTCGCTCTCCTTGTCTGGGGCTTGCTGGTTCCAGGGGTGCATATAGTGATGGGGTGGGGGCCACAACCCCTGAGACAGTGAGGACAGGCTTCCAACCCCCTGTAAGCCAGATCCAGTGGGATGTGGGAGAGCTGGGTGGTCACCTTCCCTCTTGCCCCGGTGGCCCGTCACACTCACACTGCAACCTGGACAAGCAGTTCCCTGAACCCCCAAGGGGCTCACACACCTTAAAGCTGGAGCTTAAAGCCTCCTGGCTTAGTACAAGCAGGAGAATGCCTCACCTTCTACTCCTGCTTGTCTCCCTTGCTCTACCCTGCCCCAAGGGAAAAATATTTACACAGAGTAGGAGACAAATTGGCTGAAAAGCTCTGGACTGTCTTTAACTTATTTTAAAACAAAACAAATTAAAAACAAAAACAAAAACAAAAAACACCACCACTCAGAAGCAACCCTCGAAATAAGGAAAAAGGCACTATGAAAAAACAACATGCTCGATAATCCCACTGGAAGGGCCAACAAAGTGGAAAGAGACAGGCTGTTGGGAGGGCTTTTTTTTTTTTTTTTTTTTTTTGAGATGGAGCCTCGCTCTGTCACCCAGGCTGGAGTACAATGGCATGGTCTCGGCTCACTGCAACCTCCACCTCCCAGGTTCAAGTGATTCTCCTGCCTGAGGCTCCCGAGTAGCTGGGATTACAGGCGCATGCCACCACACCCAGCTAATTTTTGTATTTTTAGTACAGACAGGGTTTTGCCATGTTGGCTAGGTTGGTCTCGAACTCCTGACTTTGTGATCCACCCACCTTGGCCTCCCAAAGTGCTGGGATTACAGGCGTGAGCCACCACGCTGCCCGGCCCAGGCAGGCTTTCTAGGGAAGCCATGGAGGCAGCGACATGCTTTCCTTCTACCCCACTCTACTGCCAACTTGGACAAAATACACTGGGGGTCTGGGCTGGAAGGCAGATTCCTACAAGCCCCCTCCTCTGGAGGAAGTTAAACAGCAAAGGTGTCGAGCTGCCCTGCCCCCTCCTTTTTGTGTGTATATACGAAGAACACAGAAACAGTGGTTCTTCTTTCAGTCATTCCAACTAAAACAGACATTTTGCATAGAGAGAATACCAGCCCACTTGGTTTCTTGTCTTTTATTATTGGCGTCAGCTAGGACTATACGTGGCCTTAAACGTCATGCACTGATGGACAGAAGAGAAAAAAGGATGAAAAAAAGGGCAAAGGAGGGGAAAGAGGAGCAGCAGTGAAAATTTGTAATAAAAACTCTTCTTAATTTATAGGTAAGTTTTGGCATTTTTAAATCCAACGCCCCCTCCCACCCCCTAAAGTTCCAACCAAAGTGAGAGGGTCACAGGGTGACCCGGCCAGGTGTTCTGCACTCCCTCACAGGCTGCTGTTAGTGGCAGCTTGTGGGTTTAATTCTTTTGTATGTGTTTTACATTTTTCACTTTCTTTAAATAATTGCTTCTTGATTCTTAGACGTTCCGGTTCACGGGGGTGACGTAATTGCGGGGAAACATGCCGGTCTGCCCGTGGCAAGCTCCTTTCCACCAGTTGGGGTCTGAGTTATCCATGACATGGATAAAATCTCCCCGGCGGAAGCCCAGCTCTCCATCCTCCTGAGGATCAAAGTCAAAGAGGGCCTGGACGTATGTCGGCTGCTGCAAAACAGGAGCAGGAAAAACCCATATTGCATTCCTGGTCTGTGGCCGGCCACCTCCGAGGCCAGACGGGTTCCAGGGGGAAACGAATGCGTGCCAAATTCTCCATGTTTTCTAAACTCACCTCCCATCTCCCAACCCCCCATTTATTCTTACCTCTTCTAAGTTTACAGGCCAAGCGGGTTTAGTGTGATCTTTCCCAGTGCTCAGAAAATGCTAGAGTATGTCTCCCAGAGGAGGGTGGCCAACTGTGCCATATTATCAAGTAGAGGGCAGGCAGTGCTTGGAGGGGAAAGTTCTTCAGAAACAGCCGTCTGTGTTTAGGCTGTGGGCCCAGAATCTGCAAATCCCTTCTACCACACCCTTAAGATATTAGAGCCTAAAATTCTGGAGCTCGCATAACATAAAGGACTCTAACTGTAACTTATGACCAGGGCTCGAGGGACAGGAACGGTGCCGACCTCACTCCCTCACAAGCATAGTTTTCCTCATAATTTGCCTCCAGGGACAGGATCTTTGGGTGGGTGTGTTAAAGACCATCTCCCTAGAGAGACTGGCAAGCTGGCTACACACTGCCTCTGGAAAAGCAAAAATCCTCTATTTAAAACAACAAATCTTTGTTTTTTTTTTTTTTTTTTTTTTTTTTTGAGATGGAGTCTCCCTCTGTCACCCAGGTTGGAGTGCGGTGGTACAATCTCAGCTCACTGTGACCTCCACCTCCTGGGTTCAAGCGATTTTTCCATCTCAGCTTCCCAAGCGCAGGTGGGCGCCACCACATCTGGCTAATTTTTGTATTTTTAGTAGAGACAGGGTTTCACCATGTTGGCCAGGCTAGTCTCAAGCTCCTGACCTCAAGTGATCTGCCTGCCTCAGCCTCCCAAAGTGCTGGGATTACTGGCATGAGCTACTACGCTGGGCCAGAAACAAGAAATTTTTAGTGTGAATGGAAGGTAACGTGTTCAGTAACGAGCACAGAAGCCCCAGTGGCAATCCCTGAAGGGCGCCTGCATGTTGATTGAGGGTCACCTCCCCCTTCCCACAGGAATGCACACTGAGGAGCTATTCTTAATTTCTAAAATGATCCCATCTCACCCTGATGAGGCTTACCTGTGGCACCTGTTCTATGTCCCGCAGGAATATCTGCTGGTTTCTGGAGACAGATGTAGATCTGTGATAATCCACCAGCTCATTCAAAGAATTGAACTTCACCACCCAGAGGAAGTACTTGCCGGCTCCGTCTCGGAGCACCTTGAAGTGCTGCACATCGTTTCCAAACCTGGGAGGGACAGAGAGCACATGGACCGGCTAAAGGCTCTAACCTGGCAAATCGAAGGCTATCTGCCCATATAAGCGATATCTTGAGAGAACCACTGTCCCGGCAGCACTCCTCAGGGACTGCAGAGTAACAAGTTTCCTCACTGCGTGTCCCTGGAACAGACCCCTCCCTATGACTGATGGGCACCAGGACAACATGAAGAAACCAGACAGGGACAGGCCATCAGTCACTCTCATTCTGAAGATGTTTGTAAGATAAAGAGTCCAGGCTGGGCACGGTGGCTCACACCTGTAATCCCAACACTTTGGAGGCCAAGGCGGGCAGATCACTTGAGGTTGGGATTTCGAGACCAGCCTGATCAACATGGAGAAACCCCATCTCTACTAAAAATACAAAAGTAGCTGGGCGTGGTGGTGCATGCCTGTAATCCCGGCTACTCGGGACACCAAGGCAGGAGAATCACTTGAACCCAGGAGGCGGAGGTTGCAGTGAGCTGAGATTGCGCCACTGCACTCCAGCCTGGGTAACAAGAGTGAAACTCTGTCTCAAAAAAAAAGAAAAAAACAGTCCATGTGCCCTGAACCCTAACAAATAAAACAGCCTTACTTAAGACAAAGAAGTGTGACTTAACTTCCTTTGAATAAAAAAATAATTAAAATGTTATATGCAGGAAGAAGGTGAGGAGGGCTGGAAATACTTTCAACAATTCTCTCGTAACTGCGAATAGTTCCAAGTCATGTTTTCCATTCAGGAATTTTAGATCCACTCACGGGGAAAAGGTCTCTGAATGAAAGGACACACTGGCACAATAAAAGAGGCCCAGGCTTCGAAACCCAAAAGCTTCTCCATCACCAGATCACACCCTTTTACACTGGCTAGCAAAACCAGCAACAGTGTGGCTGGCTGGTACTAGCTCACAGGGTCTGTCACAGGATATTTGGCTAGAACACCAGCCCAGCGAGGGCGCTTCTGCCTGTCCTGTTCACCTGGCCAGGCGCTCAAAAAGGCATTCTCGGCCAGGCGCGGTGGCTCACGCCTGTAATCCCAGCACTTTGGGAGGCCGAGGTGGGCGGATCACAAGGTCAGGAGATTGAGACCATCTTGGCTAACACGGTGAAACCCCATCTCTACTAAAAATACAAAAATTTAGCCAGGTGTGGTGGCATGTGCATGTGCCTGTAGTCCCAGCTACTCAGAAGGCTGAGGCAGGAGAATCGCTTGCACCCAGGAGGCAGAGCTTGCAGTGAGCTGAGATTGGGACACTGTACTCCAGCCTGGGTGACAAACGAGACTCCGTCTCAAAAAAAAAAAAAAAAAGGCATTCTCCGAGAGTGCCTGTTCAATGAATGGAGTCCCTCCTCTCCTTCAGTCCTTTAGTCTTTCAGCTGACGGAAACTAAAGGCGTCAGAAAATCAATCCAGCAGGTGGCAGCACTGAGCTTCAAGGAAGCCAGTGAGCACAAGATGCCCCGCATTTGGAAAAAATACTGCTTTTACATGTAAGACAAAATGTGAAAGGTGAAAGCTTCATTAGCAAGGGTATATCCCACGGCACTTCTGGCCCCACAGAGGCCTACTTCCACCCATGCAACGCAGGTGGTTTCTAAAAAAGCCCAGGGCCCCAATAATGAGCAGCATGCTAACTACTGTGTTTCAAATCACAGGCTCAAAACATCCTAAAACTAAGAAACATCTGAAGACTGTTGATTCTTGAACCTCTTTTGCAAAGGGGTGTGTGTGTTGTTAAAGAGAGTCATGACACCTGTTTTGCTTCTAAAACAATAAATGCATTAAATCCTTAAAAGATTCTACTTGAGAAAATGGAAGTTTGAGAGCTTCTGCTGAGCAAACAGGCAGCCTCCAGCCGAGCACGTGGCTGCCCCCGTGGTTTTGGCCACCACCCAGTGATTTATTGCTTGTTCCCCTCATTTTATATGGTTTCAGTTACATTTGGGTCAGCATAAAACTAAAGAAAGACAGGTGACAGTTTTTCTTTTCTTTTTTAAAGATGGAGTTTTGCTCTTTTACCCAGGCTGGAGTGCAGTGGTATGATCTTGGCTCACTGCAGCCTCGACCTCCGAGGCTCAAGCAATCCTCCCACCTCAGTCCCCAAAATAGCTGAGACTACAGGCAAGAGCCACCACGCCTGGCTAATTTTCGATTTTTGCAGAGATGGGGTTTTGCCATGTTGCTCAGGCTGGTAGCGAACTCCTGAGCTCAGGCAATCCACCCGCCTCTGCCTCCCAAAGTGCTGGAATTACAGGCTTAAGCCACCATGCTGGGCCATAACTATAAATTTAAAATCTACATTTCAAAAAAAAATCTACATTTTAATCACACATTAAGTGATTCTAAAACCAAATGAGATACTCAGTTCATTCATTTATTCTTTTTTTTGAGACATAGTCTTGCTCTGTCACTCAGGCTGGAGTGTAGTGGCGTGATCTTGGCTCATCCTCCTCCCGGGTTCAAGTGATTCTCCTGTCTCAGCCTCCTGAGTAGCTGGGATTACAGGCACATGCATGCCACCAAGTCCAGGCCATTTTTGTATTTTTTTTAGTAGAGACAGGGTTTCACCATGTTGGCCAGGCTGGTCTCGAACTCCTGACCTCAGGTGATCCGCCTGCCTTGGCCTCCCAAAGTGCTAGGATTAAAGGTGTGAGCCACTGTCCCCAGCTTTTTAAAATTTTTTTGAGACAGAGTTTTGCTCGTCGCCCAGGCTGAAGTGCAGTGGCGCCATCTCGCCTCACTACAACCTCCACCTCCTGGATTCGACTGATTCTCTGGCTTTAACCTCCTGAGTTGCTGGGCCTACGGGTGTGTGCCACTATGCCTGAGTTATTTTCTATTTTTAGTAGAGATGGGGTTTCACCATGTTGGCCAGGCTGGTCAGTTCATTTTTTTTTTTTTTTTTTGAGACAGAGTCTGGCTCTGTTGCCCAGGCGGGAGTGCAGTGGCCGGATCTCAGCTCACTGCAAGCTCCGCCTCCCAGGTTTACGCCATTCTCCTGCCTCAGCCTCCCGAGTAGCTGGGACTACAGGCGCCTGCCACCTCACCTGGCTAGTTTTTTGTATTTTTTAGTAGAGACGAGGTTTCTTTTTTTTTTTTTTTTTTTTTTTGAGACGGAGTCTCGCTCTGTCGCCCAGGCTGGAGTGCAGTGGCCGGATCTCAGCTCACTGCAAGCTCCGCCTCCCGGGTTCGGGCCATTCTCCTGTCTCAGCCTCCTGAGTAGCTGGGACTACAGGCGCCTGCCACCTCGCCCGGCTAGTTTTTTGTATTTTTTAGTAGAGACGGGGTTTCACCGTGTTAGCCAGGATGGTCTCGATCTCCTGACCTCGTGATCCGCCCGTCTCGGCCTCCCAAAGTGCTGGGATTACAGGCTTGAGCCACCCAGGCCCGGCCTCAAAAACAATCTTAATGTAATGTAAATTAAGTAGTGATCTGAATGTTGAACCTAATCACTTCTTTATATATAAGTGATGAAGTGATCTGTCAGACTCCTGGGGAGGGTCTTATGATAATACATTAACTAGAAAAGAACTGAAAGTAAAAAACATATAGAAATAAAAATTTAGGCCGGGCGCGGTGGCTCAAGCCTGTAATCCCAGCACTTTGGGAGGCCGAGATGGGCGGATCACGAGGTCAGGAGATTGAGAGACGATCCCGGCTAACACGGTGAAACCCCGTCTCTACTAAAAAAAAAATACAAAAAAATAGCCGGGCGAGGTGGCGGGCGCCTGTAGTCCCAGCTACTCGGGAGGCTGAGGCAGGAGAATGGCGTAAACCCGGGAGGCGGAGCTTGCAGTGAGCTGAGATCCGGCCACTGCACTCCAGCCTGGGTGACAGAGCAAGACTCCGTCTCAAAAAAAAAAAAAAAAAAAAAAAAAAAAAAGAAATAACAATTTAATTCAAAATCCTGACTTCACAGATGAGGTGCGAATTGTTGAGAATCTTCAAGTGCTGATTTCTATTCTCCACAATTCTCCATGGCGACAGAACTTCTTGTCTTCTCCATTCCCTGCTTACCTGCTCCCTTTCACACCTCAACTTTCCACCGGGAAATGCGAGCCCCAAATCCCCTGCAGCAGCCTTCTTAAGTGACTGTGAGGGCTTAGGATGGGGCTGGTGGATTTAAGCCAGGGGATCTGAGCAAGGCAAGCCAAGGCAGCCGACAGGCGCACCACTATTCCATTTGAGAGAACTGCGGGAATCCCTCAGAGGGCAGAAGCTCAGGAGTGCTGGGCACTAGGGAAAACCGGCAGGCTCCAGCTGGCTGCAGGTGTGCTGCTCACCTCCTGAAGGCTGTGTCCACATGGGAATCTACATCCAGTGCTTCTAGAACTCATTTTGAGAGGAGCCAGAAATTAGGATTTTAATGTGAAATGAAGATACTGTTTAGGCTAAGCCTCCACCATTTTGTGTGTAGCCAGGCACCTGACCGATGGCTTCACAATTTGGATCAGTCAGAGACAGGATTCCAGGCAACTGCAGCAGGAAATACTTACTTGACAGAGAGGGAGAAGTCCCCAGGAGCGCTCTCACTCTCTCGGATAAGAAAGGCCCCATCGTGCCGCTGTTTGCTAAGCATTTCTTCTGCCTTGGCTCTGGGGATTTTGCCAAAAAACCACCTAAGGAAGGAAGGCAAGCTGGTCAACATCTGCTTCCCCACAAAGAAACGGGATATCCAGCCTTCGAAATTTGAGTAACACAACACTCCTTGCCAGAGGAAGGGGCCTCCCTCCTCATCCTCCAGCCTCACAGTGCCCAAGATCGACATTGGGTCAGGTCCCCAGAGATGGACCTTCAAAGGTCTTTACCCTACTCCATTTCCCAGAAAGCGACTCACCCCAGGCACTAATCATGGGTCACTCTTTCTATAGAGGAAGACATTTGAAAATGGGTCTTCCAGGTCAAAGCGCCCTGGACTCCCTACTGACTCATGACAAAGGTGTCTGGGGAAAAGCCCAGGCCTTTGGGTTTGGTGTACGGGATGAACTGGCCAAGGAGAGACTGGCCCCTTCCTGCAGCCATGTGATAAGGTCCTGGCTTCACCACAGTGGGACTAAGGGAAAGTGGGGAGGAAAGCTGGAGGGCCAGGAGCTGGAGGCAGGGTTACTTCTGCTAACAGCCCAAAGGCAAAAGGTTCAGACGGTATGAGGGTGCCTCTACCAGTAACTAAGGTCAGCATTCCTCTCAAGGCCTGCCTCTGTGGTCACTGCTCAGAGTTCAGCTTTCAGAAGCCACTAGGAATATTGTAATTTACCATATGTGCAGTAGTTAGCTGCAAAATTCAGATTTTTGAGGCAAGTTGCAGACTCTTTTGTTCCCAATTGCTGATTCACCTTGGCCAGAAGAAAAAGTGGCTAAATTCATGAAAAACTGTGAAGCAACTGGCTGTGGCTTATCAAGAGGAAGAGGAGAGGAACACTTCTACAAGAGCTTAAAGTCAAGCTGCCCAGCTATTTCAAATGAAAACTATAACTAATTAGGAAGGAGAAACTGTGAAAACCATGTTCTCTTAAAATTGTCTTTAGTTATCAATTTTAAAAGCAAGAGTTATAGCAAATAAAGACCTATTTACATGGAAACCGGCATTCATTTAATATGCTAATTTGATATGAAAAGTCCTTTTAATGGACCAGCTAGTCCATTAAAGTTGTAAATCTGACTTATGTATCTTTTATTTATTTATTTTTTTTGAGAAGGAATTTCACTCTGTCGCCCAGGCTGGAGTGCAGTGGCGTGATCTCGGCTCACTACAAGCTCTGCCTCCCGGGTTCATGCCATTCTCCTGTCTCAGCCTCCTAAGCAGCTGAGTAGCTGGGACTATAGGGGCCCGCCACCATGCCCAGCTAATATTTTGTATTTTTAGTAAAGATGGGGTTTCACCATGTTAGCCAGGATGGTCTCGATCTCCTAACCTTGTTGATCCGCCTGCCTTGGCCTCCCAAAGTGCTGGGATTACAACAGGTGTGAGCCACCGCGTCTGGCCGTTTTTTTTTTTTTTTTTTTTTTTTTTTTTTTTTTAGACAGAGTCTCACTCTGTCACCCAGGCTGCAGTGCAGTGGCACGATCTTGGCTAACTGTAACCTTCAACTCCTGGGTTCAAGCAATTCTGCCTCAGCTTCCCCAGTAGCTGGGATTACAGGTGGTTACCACCATGCCCGGCTAATTTTTGTATTTTTAGTAGAGATGGGGTTTCACCATATTGGCCAGGCTGGTCTTGAATTCCCAACCTCAAGATCTGCCTGCCTCGGCCTCCCAACCTGCTAGGATTACAGTCGTGAGCCACTGCGCCCGACTAACTTACATATCTTACTTATAAGCAACCATATTGGAAGATGTCCCTAAAATAATATACTATACTCAAATTCAAACAGAAAGATGTGAACTGCTAGGAAGGATGCATTTAGAAGCCTCCCTTAGTAACTTTGTCCTTGTGTGTGTGTGTCAGCCTCTAGGGACCCTTAGTAACTATGAATAGTCTGACATCTACCTGCTGGAGTCTTTCTCATTTTGCATACTCTACTGCCAGGCTGCTGAGGAGATGGGATAATAGATCCTCCTGCTTCTGCAAATAACTCAAGGCTAGGGCCTGCAGTGCCTGGAAATCAGGCCACACAAGAGAAATCACGTATCACTAGAATAGAATGCTCTCTAAATATAAAAGGACAGGTTGGGTGCCTGTGGCTCACACCTGTAATCCCAACACTTTGGGAGGCTGAGGTGGGGCGAATCACTTGAGGTCAGGAGTTTGAGACCAGCCTGGCCAACATGGTGAAACCCGGTTTCTACCAAAAATAGAAAAATTAGACGGGCACCTGTAATCCCAGCTACTCGGGAGGCTGAGGCAGGAGAATCACTTGAACCTGGGAGGCGGAGGTTGTAGTGAGCCAAGACTGCGCCACTGCACTCCAGCCTGGGCAACAGAGTGAGAGTCTGTCTCAATAAATAAATAAATAAATAAATAGGAGGCTGGGTGCGGTGGCTCATGCCTGCAATTCCAGCACTTTGGGAGGCTGAGGTGGGTGGATCACCTGAGGTCAGGAGTTCGAGACCATCCTTACCAACATGGAGAAACCCCATCTCTATTAAAAAATACAAAACTAGTATGGTGGCACATGCCTGTAATTCCAGCTACTCAGAAGGCAGAGGCAGGAGAATCCCTTGAACCAGGGAGTTGGAGGTTGCAGTGAGCCAAGATCGTGTCACAGCACTCTAGCCTGGCGACAGAGCAAGACTCCGTCTCAAAAAAAAAAAAAAAGATGGGCTTTGGCAGGGTGCAGTGGCTCACATCTGTAATCCCAGCACTTGAGGCCAAGACTTTGAGATCAGCTTGGCCAACACGGTGAAACCCCATTTCTACTAAAAATACAAAAATCTGCTGGGAGTGGAGGCACTCGCCTGTAGTCCCAGCTACTCGGGAGGCTGAGGCATGAGAACCACTTGAACCCAGCAGGCGGAGGTTGTGGTGAGCTGAGATGGTGCCACTGCACTCCAGCCTGCGCGACAGAGCAAGACTCCGTCTCATAAAAAGAACAACAACAACAACAAAAAACAACCAGAAAAAAGTGGGCTTACACAACAGAAATAGCAAGGGCGAGAGCTAAGGGGGTAGGGGGAGAAGGCTAATTTTCCAATATAATTCTTTACTACATCCTATAGGCTCCTATCCATATGCATGTAACGTGAAAAGCACACATTTGGATCCACCCCTCAAGCATATACAACTCACGCTGCAGCACTAATGCCAACAATCATTTTGTGGTCTGTGTCTAATTTGTTAACTTGAATGCTGTATTAATTGACATGGTGTTCCATTTTATGCTTCCCTCTTCCTCCATAACTCCTGCCCCCCAACCCCCCCCAACAAAACCCAAAAAAACCAGGAGGTGGTAGGATGGGGAGAAGGCCTGGTGCGGACCCTGACCCTATACACACAAGCATCCAGTCACAGAGCAGCCCTATACAACAGCAACCGCGTCTGCAAGGCCGCACCCTACACAGGCACAAGCATGCTCTTTGTCAGCAATATGGTAGACCTGAATAAATAAGGGTTTTTCAGTTGCTAGTTGCCTTTTCAGAGCTCAGAGTGGCTAAGCACTGCCCAACCTTTGGCCAGAGTCTGAAAATAACAACACAGCTGAGCCTGTGCTGGATGCTTCTCAATCAATTCTTCTAAAGTTCTTCATAGTGGGGGCAAAAGGTCAAGGCAAGGGAGTGACTGTCCCAGTCAGCCTGGCAGTAACTACAACTTTCCAAGGAAGGTAGCCTTTCCTATCTTTCCTCAATAGTCAGATTTAAATGCCTGTGTTACCCGAAACACTGAAGAAAAATAAGAATTTCGAGCCACAGGCATGTCATAAGAAGTATAGTATGATGTTCTGTTGAATTCCCTTTCAATCTGAACACATGAAAATAAAAGGGAACTGAAGTCGATGTTGTGTTTGGATCTAATGAAGGAGCCAGCAAACAATGGCCTTTGGCCGAAATCTGCCCATAATCTAAGACTGTTTTTAAAATTTCTACTCGATTGTTAAAAGAAAATTTTTACGAGGAATATTTGACAGGATTGTATGCAGCCCACAAAGCCCAAATTACTTGCTATCTGGCTCTTCACAGAAAAAGTTTAGCCAAACCTTGACCTACAGTTTCTTTTCAGGACGACTGAAGGAAACAGAAGTTCATAAATTATGTGACTTATATGGGACCTGGGGAGGATGTGCTGTGATCCAACAGGCCCCTCTCACTCAAGATGCAACAAGCCACCTGAAAGTCTCCGCCACCAGCTGGTGTAAAAGCAAGCGGACAATGTCCAATGGCATTCTAGTCTAAGCGTGGAAAGCCTCGGCTCCCCTGACACACTTGCAAGGCAAGCCAACAACTGCTTCTGTGCTAGCAGCAGGGCCCGTGAATGAGGGGTAGGTGAGGATGGGAGGACAGTGGTCTGCAGGAGCTCCTGGGGTTCCACTATGTTGCGTTATCAATAAAATCGTGGCAGGGGTAGCTTCTGAAAAAAATTAAAAATATTGACTGCTCCCAGCAGCCTGGAGGACAGCCTATTTTGTTCTCTCAGAAGTAGGAACACTAGGATAAACAATTATTGAGAACTATTAGAGGCCAAGCACTGTGCTCTGGGGATACAAAGATATTAAGATACTGTCCCACAGGATTAGCACATATAAACACAAAATCACCTAAGTACCTTTTCCAAAACTCAAAAAAAATGCAGAATTATGAAACATATCTGGCCCTGAGACATGTTGAACAGAAAAAGAATTACGGACCCGCACAACTATTGTTTTATTTTTGAAGATCACGGAAAGCTTTAAATTATCAATCTAAAACATATAATATTATTGACTATTATGTATTATTATATACTGTTAACATGTACGATCAATATCCTTTGTTAATTCCCTAGAAACGTGAATAAAAAGTATGACATCCATCCCAGTGATCTCAGTTTTAAAAAGAGTGTTTGAAACAAGGAGGTGGGTCCAACCCTTGCAAGACTAATGGAACTCAACTCACGGATGTGGTTTCATTTCTATGTAGTTCTTGGGAATGAAGCCGTCTTTTCCATTAAGCTCTGCCTTGTACCAGTTCTGATCACATTCTTCATTCAAAACCTGAAAAGAAATAAGACAACAAAAAACCCCAATCATTTCCTTTTCCCTTTAAAAAGGTAGTTACAATTATGCTGCCTTTTAGGTTTGTGAACGGTTTCATTCAAAGTATTATCAGTTATACGGATATAAGACTCCTTGTAACTTCAAACAACCGGCATTATGTTAAACTCTGTCAAAATGAAACAGAAATTATCTCTGAAAATGAAAAGTCAGGCTCCCAAACATCTGGAATGAAACCCTCAGTAAGGAAGGAGAAAGAAGAATGGCAAGAGTTAGTTTTCTTTCTTTTTTCAGATGGAGTCTCGCTCTGTTGCCCAGGTTGAAGTGCAGTGGCGCGATCTCGGCTCACTGCAACCTCTACCTCCTGGGTTCAGGTGATTCTCCTGCCACAGCCTCCCAATAGCTGGGATTACAGGTGCATGCCACATTGCCCAGCTAATTTTTGTATTTTTAGAAGAGACGGGTGTGGGGAAAAGGAAGAGAGATCAGCCTGTTACTGTGTCTATATAGAAAGAAGTAGACATAAGAGACTCCATTTTGTTCTGTATTTGTGATGCTGTTAATCTGTGACCCTACCCCCAACCTTGTCCTTTGCAAGAGACATGTGTTGCGGTGACTCAAGGTTTAATGGATTTTGGGCTGTGCAGGATGTGTCTTTGTTAAACAAATGCCTGAAGGTAGCTTGCTGGTTAAAAGTTATCACCATTCTCTTAATTTCAACTACCCAGAGACACGTACACGGCCAAAGGTCGCAGGGACCTCTGCCTAGGAAAGCTAGATATTGTCTAAGGTTTCTCCCCATGTGATAGACTGAAAGTATGCTGCTAAAAGGTTTATGGAGATGTTTGCATATGCATCTCAAGGCACAGCATTGTCCTTTGAACTCATTCATGTCACAGAGGTGTTTGTTCATATGTCTTACTGCCGATTTCCTCTTTTTTCTTTGATCCTATTGTCCTGCCACTCCCCTGTCTTTAAGATGGTAAAGATAATTATCAATAAATACTAAGGGAACTCAGAGACCGGGGCCGGCGTGGGTCCTCTGTAAGCTGAGCGCCGGTCCCCTGGGCCCCGCTTTTCTTTCTCTATACTTTGTCTCTGTGTCTTATTTCTTTTCTCAAGTCTCTCGTTCCACCTTACGAGAAACACCCACAGGTGTGGAGGGGCAGGCCACCCCTTCAGATGGGGTTTCACCATGTTGGCCAGGTTGGTCTTGAACTCCTGGCCTCAGGTGATCTGACCACCTTGGCCTCTCAAACTGCTGGGATTACAGGTGTGAGCCACTGTGCCCGGCCAGTTTTTTTGTTTTGTTTGTTTTTTCTAAGAGAGAAACCTGGAGAGGAGGTTCTGGAAAATGGCAAACACAAAGGAGAATAAGGGAGCCTGACGAAGACAAAGTCTGCTCTCTGGGAGAGACAGGTGACACAGTAGAACTGAGCATCTACAGAACCTTTTATTAGACTCCTCTAGAGATCTTCCAACCGACCTCCAGAATCTACAGTGATAAAGTCCTGATCCCCTCATGGCTTCTCTTGGTTACTGCAAGTATGGGTCACCACCAAACAGCTCCACAACACTGCTGCTTCTGAGGACAACCATATGCCCTCGTATGGGACAACTATTTTAAGGAAAAAGCATGGCAAATCCTACTCAGTTCAATAACCCAAATGCCACACTGTATTAAAGTCAGATAGTGCTGAATGTATATCAACCAGCACAATTCAGGCAAACGCCTTGGAAATCCTGTAACTGAACCACTGCATTCTACAGATGTAAAAAAACAGACCAATGGCCACCCCAGGTTATGAGGTAGTGACCCCAGAGAGCTAACATCACGTCCAGACTTTCGTATTCCCAATGACCGTTCTCTCCAATGCTGCCTCTCGAATTGCACAGATAGGCCAGGCCATGACACTGTAATGTGTACAGTAATACAGTAGTCCTCCGCCTGTAATCCCAGCACTTTGGGAGGCCGAGGCGGGCGGATCACAAGGTCAGGAGATCGAGACCACGGTGAAACCCCGTCTCTACTAAAAATACAAAAAATTAGCCGGGCGCGGTGGCGGGCGCCTGTAGTCCC